>NW_026591597.1:3641689-3696615 GCF_907164565.1 Psammomys obesus | reverse complement strand
GTGTGTGTGTGTGTGTGTGTGTGTGTGTGTGTGTGTGTGTGTGTGTGAGGATGGGTGGGTGTGGGTGGGTGTGAATGAGTGCATCATTGATTCTCATGCTTTCTTAGTCTTTTTTGCTTCTATCGGTTTTTCATTGCCCAATTTACATAACGGTTTTGTTTTATGTTGTCCTGTATTTGTTATTCTTTGTTGTATTTCTTAGAAGCCTGTTATTTTCTAAAGAGAGGCAGAAAGGTAGTGAATCCAGAGGGGCATGGAGGCGGGGAAGAGCTGTGAGGAGTAGAGAGCGGGAATCTGAAATCAGGATATATTGTATGAGGAAAGAATCTATTTTTAATGAAATATGGGAAAATACTATGAAAGAGAAAAGAAATGACAAAAACACATCAGGCGTCATAACACATAGTGCTGTAGAGTATAACTGATACAGCCAAACCTTTGAGTGACTAATTAGTTGGATTTTGCCTATAGCGTCATCTTTTATATAAATTTACTTAATTTCCCATTTGGTAAATAATAAGATGATGGTATAAAGAAATTCTGAGTATATCTTGTATTTGAATTTCATTGTCAAATGCTCTGCTAATTAGAAACAAAAGATGTGAATTATTCTGGCTTAGCATTTATTTATTTTCTTTAAAGATATGTCATCTCCATAATCTGATTGGCCTGCTCTTTGATCACCTCCCCCTGAGGGGGGAGCAGCCTTACCAGGCCACAGAAGATGACAATGCAGCCACTCCTGATGTGATCTGATAGACTAAGAGCAGAAGGAAGGAAAAGAGGACCTCCCCTATCAGTGGACTTGGGGAGGGGCATGCGTCAAGAAGGGGGAGGGCGGGTGGGACCGGAAGGGGAGGAAGAAGGGGCTTATAGGGGGATACAAAGTGAATAAAGTCTAATTAATAAAAAAAAAAAAGATATGTCATCTCGGTGTCAAAACAGAATTAAGCAGTTTCTCCAAGGCACTTGGGTGCCCGATAGTCTTTGGGCAATATGCTACACACTTCAGTAAGATTCAGTTCTTTGGCATGAATATTTTGCACAGCTTAAGCCCCATATCTGTGTTTAATAGTTACTGTTCATGAGCACACTGGGACAGGAGAAAGTGCCTGTTGTAGAAATGCCCTTGTGTTCCTGCAGCTGAAGGGACATTTTAGGGTGGGCCAAGTGAGAATTTCACTCCCATATGTAGCCTGAGAGTGTCTATCCCAGTCTGTCAATTACAGACAATAGTCTGTGGCTAACTGTACGGTGGATCTTACTGTTTCATACTGACCTGTTTTATTTCACTATTAGAAAGAATTTTGCTTCCATTTGAATTAAATGCCTCTTTTTCTCTGTCCTTTTTTTTTAATTCATTTTTTAAATTTTTGATGACTACAGTTTATTCACTTTGTATTCTAGCCCTACATACACACTTGGTATGTAGCCCCTTCTTAATCACCTCCCAATTCTGCCCTTCCTCCCTCTTCTCCTCCCATGCCCCTCCCCCAGTCCACTGATAAGAGAGGTCCTTCTCCCCTTCCATCTGACCCTAGCCTACCAGGTCTCATCAGGACAGACTGCATTGTATTCCTCTGCAGCCTGGTACATCTGAATTCCCCCCAGGGGGAGGTGATCAAAGATCTAGCCACTGAGGTTCTGTCAGAGACAGTTCCTGTTCCCCTTATTAGGATACTCACTTGGAGGCTGAGCTGCCCACAAGGAGACCAACAGAACTATTTCTCTGTTCTTAACGTCACTTTTCTATCTCCTTTTCTCCCCTAGTAAGCTAATATTGGTAATCACAAAGCAGCATTACAATAGATTTTCAAGTCTAAACAGATTTTTTTTTTTGAATTTTTGACAGCCAGTGGCTCAAGTATTTGCAACCTGAATAAAAAACTGCTGGCGTTTTATGAAATCATTACTTTGTACCGTGTTTGCTGCTTTGACTGTCATGAGATTTTCTCTATCACTAAATACACCATAATGTAAGCAGCATTGACTGTCTGACAAAGTACTGAGAGATGAAAACTCCGGCCAAAAACTAACAAGAAAAAGAAATTGAATTGAGATATTTTACTGGTTTCAAAGCTCAAACACTCCACATCTTAGTTTAGTTACATTAAAAATATTCAGATGGGAAAGAAACAATGAGGAAATGGTAGCTTGTACACACACACAAACACACACACACACTGCATATATATATACACACACACGCATACACACAAACACACACACACACACACACACACACACATATATATATATATATGTATGTATGTATAATTTAATTTAATTCCACCCTGCGGGGAACATGCTTTATTTGTTTGTAATAATGCAAAGAAAAACAATTTTTTATTCTCAAAACTGTATGTACTCCCTTACAAAATCAGCATTTCAGTTCTGAGTGTGCAATCCCAAACCTATTCTCCCCTTTTTATGCAATAGTTTCCTTCTTTTCATTACAAAATATACTGTCATTATCCAATATTTCTTTGAAGATTTATGATAAGCTTCACTATAATACATATAATATAAAGGGTATTTAAACACAACAAAATGTAGCACAAAAGAGAGAGAGAGAGAGAGAAAAAGCCTTTCAGGAATAGATTTCTTTTGGGGGGGGGGACAAAAATCTCTATTTTCTCTGATCTTAAAACCAGAGATAACAACTTTTATGAGGTAATAATTAGTCTGTATCTTTGATAGTGAAGTACTTTGGATGACTGGTTTTAATGAAAATTCAGTTCCCTTGGAATGTTCTAGAATGCAGTTCTTCATGTCACTTGGCTTGAAATCAAACTGGAAGTAGACATGTTGCTCTGGCAGAGAGGTGAGGGATGCTTCTGAAACATCTACAAATCGCATCTTTCTCTCAAGCTCACAGGAGTGATGAAGATCTTTGCCAATATCTCAAGAAATCCACCTGCCTAGGAGGAGAGCCTTGAGAAGGAGACTGTGAGGAAAGGGGAAAGAAAGAAAGCAGACACATCTGCAATCTTGTACTCGCCTTACTCTTGATCTACTTTTGGATGCATTTTAGCTTGAAAACAGCGTTCGTTTGCACTTCTGAAAAAGATGTGGGTCTTTTTTAAAGATGAGATTTTGATATGAGAAAAATGAGATGCTTGGCTGTTTTTACCAACAGCAGTGTCTTGGTAGATGAAGTTTAGAGAGTCACTTCCATATGTGCAGGTCTCACCAGGCAGGGATGAAACTAAGAATATTTTAGTGCAGTCTGTGTACTTGCAGTATGGCTGGCAGAATTCACATCCAAGACCTCAGTGTTCTGCTCCTAAAAATGTTGTAGAGTAGGCCTGCTCAACTTGAAAATTCCATATGACTTTCGTTTAGTCCAAAGGTGTTTCAAAGGACAGCCTGATGTTGAAGTGATGTTCAAATGCAACTGGAGAGAAATCCTATTATTTATTATACCATAGTAGTAATACCTACCTGAATTTGTGGAATTCTGTTCTTCATACCTACCATTGTATTTTCATATTCCATATTATGATTCAGTAACTATTGTCTGACAGCCAGATAGATAGTTGAGCTTCTAAAAAAAATCCATGCTTCTTTTATATGTCTTTGGAAGGCCAGGCAAAGGAGGAATGGATAGTGAAGCAATTTCTCAAACTGTAACTTTCAAGGCTCAGTTCTACAACCATAGTCTTCGCACTAGTAATTTGTGCATAACCCCTTGTAAAACACTGCAACAACTTAACTTGCTCTCTATCGAATTTCTGTGTACTTCTGTGTCTTGGAAGTAGAAACTTAAATGTTCAGCAATCTACAGCTGTATTTCTTTTTTGTGTGTTGGAGCATAACAGCTTTTTTTTTTTTTTTACTCCACTGGCTGAATTTATTGGAATAAAGAAAAGAGCGAACCTCAGAAGTGTGTGATTTCCCATGTAAAATTGTTCATAAAGAAGAACTAGCAAACAAAATGTATTGTAGATATGATAAAATGTTAACATCTCTACAAGATGTCATGAGAAGGTAATATATTTTGAACAATTTTTGTGATGCTTTGATGGGGTCCTCAAAGCATTACAAAAATGTTCAAGCAACTGATTAGTGAACTTGGTTAAAATGCATATTTTTTTAGGATATGGAAAATATGGATAATAGCTGGAGTTTTACAGAATCCAATTACATATTGTATTCATTAAAAAATGGAAATGATAAAGCCTAGTTACTGTCTCTAGCACATGCATAAACTTAAGTCTGTTTTATAATCTTCCTTGATGAATTTATCTAAGCAATGTATCAAAACTTCATGAAAATAAGTGTTTTCATCCTTACTTTGAACTAGGGAGATGACTCAGCAGGTAAGCACACTTGATGAACAACCATGAGAACTTGAGTTCAAACCCCTAGAATTCAGGGAAATAAGTTGGGTGGGGTTCCATGTGCGAGTAACCACTGCCAAGAGAGGATAGAAAGAGAGGAGCTCTGGAGTTTACTGGTTGTCCATTTAGCCAACACGCAAGGAACTCCAGGTTTTATGCAAGTTGCTACCTCAAGGAAATCATGAGAGAGTGACACAATTAAACATCCTCCCTTGCCTTCTTTGTATACACAAGCATACACATATGTACTCATAAACGTGCATACGTTAATCACATGTGTACAAACAGAAAAATAGATATTTAAAAACAATTTACCCATTCCTACCAGAATAATAAAAATTCTGTGTTTCAAAGCAAAGATGCAACTAAAAGTCAATCAGCATAAACATGGTAAAAATGAATTATTCTGTACTTGGTTTCAGGTTTGAAATTATTGTGATTACAAATGAATTATGATGTAAAATCAGTGATCCTTTCATAAATATTAACCCCTCAATGCATGAACCTATTCTTTTAGCTTATACTCATGGCACAAAATGAATTGAGACTCGATAACAAAAGTACAGATGACATCTGTGAGCTAGGCTCAGCTTTTTGATGTCTTGGTTATACGTCCATTCCTCAGCCAGTCATAAGAACTAGAGGAATAGCAAATTGAATTTGTTTAAGACTCAATTGAAAATACCTTCCCTAGAGTCAGCAGTGTAGCATTTGCAGTAAAAAAAGTAAAAAACAAACAAACAACAGCAAAAAACCCACATGGAGTATGGTGTAATGCTAATATAGAAGAAAAGCCAGAAAGGAACACAGTTTTTTTTTTTTTTTTCTTATCAGTTACATTTTATTAACCCTGTATCCCAGCTGTGTCCGCTCCCTCATTCCCTCCCAGTCCCTCCCTCCCTCCCTCCTCTCCACCGTGCCCCTTTCCAAGTCCACTGATGGGGGGGACCTCCTCCCCATTCATCTGATCCTGTTTTATCAGGTATCTTCAGGACTGGCTGCAAAGCCCTCCTCTGTGGCCTAACAGGACTGCTCCTCCCTTGGGGGGGTGGGGAGGCCAAAGAGCCAGTCATTGAGAGGAACGTGGTTTTTAATGGCATCTGGAAACTCTACTGGCAGTATAACTCAGTAATTGCTAACGTGACATCCCTCATTCATCCCCGCAGTGCTGACACATCTGCCCCTTGATCAACACTAGAGACAGTCTGTGTGTTTGTTTACATGCCTGCTTAGGGCATCCTGTCCTGAGTTTCTGGAAAGCAAAGCCTCATTGTTCACATCCCTCTGCAGCAAGGAAACCAACAGATGATGACAACAATCTGTCTAGGTTACTCACAGAATTACAGAGCCCCGTGGAGTATCGGGGATATGTCTTCGCCCTAATCAACTGCTACCTCCAACATAACTGGAAAAGGAGGGTAGAATCAGAGCCAGGAAGAAACTTTTTTTTTTTTTTTCAAAGTGAATGACAAATCTTCTCAAATGAATCAGTAGAGAGGATGCTGGTCTTTTTTTTTTCTGGTATATTATGGATCTAATTGAGAAGTAGAAGTATTGAAATATAAATGGTTGGTTTTGTAGAGCTGTCTCATTGGTTAAGAGGGCTTGCTGCTCTTGTGGAGTGCAGGAGTTCGTTCTGTTGTCAGCACTTAAGATGAGCAGCTCCTGACTTTCTAACTGCAGCTCCAGGGAATCTCTCTCCTGGCCACTGCAGGAAGTTGCACACAAATGCTCATGTACACACAGAGACAGAAATAAAATCTATATATATAGTCGTGCGATCCTTTGCCCTTCTCTGTTGTTGAATAGTAGATTACTGTTTTAAACACTATATTGAAAAGTATTAGAGTTGTTATGTCAAATTACTAGCAGCATATACATACTTTCTACTGGTTGTGGCCTGGATTTCGGTCTGAGAGAGAAAGATGTAGAGAATGTTGAGGTCAGCCTTTTGGAGGCCCATCAGGAATGACAAGTAAAGAAGCATCAGTGACCTCTACGACTCCCCAAAAGAGCCTGATCCACTGCACCCAGTGTTGATCTGCTAGGAACTCCTGGAACACTAGTGAAGTGTCCAAATGTATCTGAAGCTAGGGTAGTGACTGCTTCCCCCTTCTTTACAGAAGTTGCCTAAAATGATCTTGCCCACCCCACAGCCCCAAGTCTCCCACATTTTCTCATAGTTGCACCAACCTAACTGATTGTTACTGGAATTTGAGGCTAGCAAGTGATGGTCTGATTGGCCTTTTGATCATTTAAAGGCTGATACACTGGATAAAAAAACGTTAGATCTGCACCTATGAGACTGATCTTCCAAGTCTGATTCCTAGGATTCTGTGTGGGCTATGTTGCCACTCACCCCACATCTCCCCCATTCCTTATCTCCAAAGAGGGAAAAGGAGAGGAAGAGAGAGAGAGAAAGAGAACGAGGGAGAGAGAGACAGTCAGACAGACAGAATGAATGAATGAATCACATTAAACACTAGGAAAGAACAGTCAATATGTAGGTCAAGTTGGCCCTCATTTGTTTCTTCTGGCTATGGATCTACCTCTTCTATTTAGTGTTGAGTGTCAAAAAAAATATGCAGTTTTGTAATTGTGACTCAAGGTGACATGGGCTAAGACACAGTTTTGATTGTGAACTTGATGGGTAGCATGAACTAATTAAGGCATTTGTTTTTCTCTCAGTTTTTGAAGATGCAGAGCCTGTAGGTCATTTATCCACCCAAGAATTCTCACGCACCAATAAACTTAATTACCAATAAAACAGAGCTCCTTACCCTTCCGTAAAACACAAATAACTACTTCACCAGAAGACTCAGAGAGACTGCCCAGTACCCAGAGTGTTTGTCATAGAAGCAGAGGACCTGGGATCAGATCACGAGTTACGGTGGTAAGCATGGTGGCATGTACCAGTGTGTGATATCAGTACTGCAAGTGGAGTTAGAAGGTGCCGACGGTTCACTTGCCAGCCAGGCTAGCCATACAGTAAGTTCAAGGTTCAGTGAGAGACCCTCTCTCTAAACAAATAAATAGATAGGTAGATAGATAGATAGATAGATAGATAGATAGATAGATAGATAGGTAGATAGATAGATAGATAGATGATAGATAGATAGATAGACGATAGATAGACGAGGCAACTAATTGAGGAAGTGACACAATGTCAGCCACTGGCCTTCAAGGACAATTGTGTGTTACACAGGCATGTAGAGGTGTGCAAACCCATACGGAACTCGAAATAGTAGTAAAAAGTATAAGGAGAAAGAGTAAATTCTGACTAGTGGACATTTGTGGAAGTTAGTGCTGAAGATACCTTTGTGAGGCAGTCTCCTGTGCGAGGAAGCCGGAGAGAAGCTCATCCATTCAAGCACCCCGGCCTGTAGACTGGAAGTCTCCTGCCTCCTCTAGAAGCCCAGATGGAATGTGAGAAGCGTTTTCTCTAACAAACTGCACACAATAACAACCTTGACCTAAATCCAAGACTGTGATATTAGTTTCTCAATAGTTGTGTTGCAATTCCAATATGTAACAACTCTTTTGGGTCTGCTGTACAATATGCTACCTTCTAAGACTCACTAGAGTATATTACCTTCCATAGTTCCTTTTTTGTATGATCTGCAATTTTGTATAAAGTGAAGACTCAGTTCTTAGGAGGACTATGAACTCTGACTTAATTAGAAGAAATTAACTTATAACATTGTTTTTATATATAAGAAACTACAGAGGAGGAAGTGGGAAGGCTCTGAGCCACCATACTGTATTATTTCCTGATTCCCTATGACACAGTAATTATCGCTTATGAGATTAAAATTGCTTAAACCTTATTGTGAGCAATGTGGAGGAAATCTTAGTTTACTCTTTTGAAGAAGAAGTTTGTTAGGAGAAGAAAAAAAGTCTCACAATAAAAAGATACCTTTAGAACTGATTAAAAACAAACAATAACCTTGGGTGATGAATCACAAAATTATACTCCTGGTCTAGAAATGCTAATATATTTCAAATAATATCTTAATTGCATTTTATTGTTTATTGTTATTATTAAAGATTTAGTACAGTAAGATTACGCCAAAAATAACTTTATGACAGTTTATTTTATTGGGTAGTAATACACTTTCAACATATAATAACTTCACAAATATATTTTTGAGCATACTAAAATGAGACAATTAATTTTCTCCAGTTATTTCTCCTGTACTTTGCAGTCATTTAGAGGAGTAAATATATTTAAATTATGAGAAGATGTGAAAAATTACTTGAAGAATGCATATCACAAACATTGTAACTTTTACACAGAACTAATAATGAGATCATTTGTACCTGAAGTTTATGGATTCTATGTCAGTTTTACTAATTTGTTTTGTTTATACTGATGCAAATAATGACATTTATATTTTAATAGATAAAATCTTGAATTAAGTTGTGCTAACAATCGTACCTGACAATGAAGCCTGGTCAATATGTACTTATGCAGATATGGTCACCCAAAATACAAATATGAGCTGCATTAATATGGCATTATTTAATTTGAGCATCACTTGGTTGACTGTCACTTATAATGTATTCATCCCCTGATCTTCAACTTTATTTTTTATATTTTTTATTATAATTTATAACAATTTATTCATTTTTATCCCAGCTATAGTACCCTCTCATGTCTCCTCCCAATCCCACCATCCCTCTTCTTCTCCCATGCCCCTTGGCCAGTCCACTGATAGGGGAGGTCTTCCTCCTCGTCCATCTGACCCTAGCCTGTTAGGTCTCATCAGGACTGGCTGCATTGTCTTCATCTATAACCTGACAAGGCTGCTCCCCTCACAGAGGGAGGTGATCAAAGAGCCAGCCACTGAGTTCATTTCAGAGACAGCTCCTGTTCCAACTCACTAGGGAACCTACTTGGACACTGAGCTGCCATGGCCTACATCTGTGCAGAGGTTCTAGGTTATCTCCATGAATGGTCCTTGGTTGGAATATCAGTCCCAGAAACACCGCTGTGCCCAGATATTTTGGTTCTGTTGCTCTCCTTGTGGAGCTCCTGTCCCCTCCAAATCTTTCATCTCCTCCTTCTTTCATAAGATTTCCTGTGCTCTGCCCAATTTTGGCTGAGTCTCAGCATCTTCTTTGATATCCTGTTGGATAGAGCATTTCAGAGACCCTCTGTGGTAGGCTCCTGACCTGTTCCCTATTTTCTCCCTCTTCCTATGTCCATCGTGTTTGCCCTTCTGAATAAGGAGTGATCATTCTACCCAGGGTCCTCCTTCTTGCTAGCTTCTTTAGGTGTACAGATTTTAGTATGTTTATGCTATCTTCTATTTTTAATATCCACTTATAAGTGAGTATATACCATGTGTGTCTTTGTTTCTGAAATACCTTACTTAGGATAATCTTTTCTAGTTCCCACCATTTGCCTGCAAATTTCATCCTCAACTTTCAAAATGTTTAAAAGAAAATCTTCTGCAATGTACATTTTGCAAATATAAATAATAAAGAGCTATTCCTATAATGAGATCAAGTTTAACCCATACGTAGATGAGGAAGAATAAGGCATGTGCTATAAAATGCCTACCAGAAGTCTTAGAACAGAGGAGCAGTTCAAAAACCTATGGGTTTCCCATTAGCATGTAACAATAAGGTATTAATGGGAGTTGAACTACTTTTAACAGTTCTAAGAGGAGACACTTGTTTCAACTCATCCAACCATGCAAGAGTAAGCATGGTTTTTTTGGCTGTCATCTAAATGCCAGGCATGCAGCATGAAGTGGGGATTTACTGGTGAAAGACACACTCTTCCTCTCTACATCTGAGACATAGTGGCACTAACAATTAAATAAAGACACTGCAATATGAAACGGAATAAGCAATAATCAATGAGCAAACAAAGTGATTACAGCTTCATGATGATTTCATTGTTTAATAACTCGTACTAACTATATAAATATTTTTTACACCGAACACATTATTACATTCTTCTTTACATTTGAAAATACTATTTTGAAACAGCAAATTCATGTAAATTTCTTATTAGAGTTATACGGGGTATCTTGGCTCTATGAAGAGAGCACCTAAAAGAAATCAATAATCTTTTTTTTTTGCCTGCACAATACATTTATTTTTATAAAAACTGACCTAATGATCAGTGTATATTTACATTTTAAAACATTACTTAATTTAGTGAGAAAGAATTCAGTGAAAACTAGAAACAGCTTAAAAAGTCAGATATATACAGAACACCAAAAATAATATGTAGACTTACAAACATAAGTAGGAAACAGAATTATTACAGTCACTGTGTTTTTTATTTTTATTTTATTTATAAATTTATTTATTACAATTTATTCATTTTTTATCCCCTCTAAAGGCCCCTCCATTTTTTCCTCTTAGTCCCATTCATCCTCTCTCATCTCCCCGTAAGCTCTTTCCCCAGTCCTCTGATAAGGGAACTCCCCTTCCCTAGTCCTCCCCTTCTATCTTACCCTAGCTGATCTAGTCTCATCAAGGCTGGCTGCATCATTGTGGCTTGGCAAGGCTGCACCCCGAGGGAAAAGTGAACAAAGAGCTGGCCACTGAGCCACCAGGATATGGAAGGAGACACTGAGACTCATAGCCAAATTTTGGGCAGAGTACTTGCATCCTTATGGAAGAAGAGGAGGTAGAAAGACCTGGAAGGGACAGAAATTCTACAAGGAGACCAACAGAGCCAAAATACCTGGGCTCCGGGGACCTGCAGAGACAGATACTCGGACTAAGGACCATGCATGGAGAGGAAGCCCATAGGCTGCTCAGTTTCCAACTGGGTTCCCTAGTAAGGGGTCTCTGACAGGAAATAAATAATCTTTAGTGAAAAATAAATACACAACTGGACAAACTATCAGTTGTTCAATATTTTTACTGCTATAATGCATTTGTATAGTTATTTTTAGCTAAAAGTTTTGAAATTTCCAATCTTGTGCCATAAAACTTAATAGTGTTATACCCCTCTAACTAAATATCTTGGCGTCTGACTTAAATTCTGATTATCTATGTCTTTAGATTATTTAATATTCTTATATGTTTTAGAACATTTCCAATGATAACCAACTTCACTCCTCTTTCAACTGTCTTATAAACTTATTAATACTAGAATGACTTTCCTGCTACAAATACAAATATATAAAGCTAAATGCATAGTATCAAAATACTTCAAGGCAATTTGTATTATCATTGCTAGTAACTTTTTTTATCAGTTTATGTTACAATTCTTAAAAATATGAAATATTTTAAGATAGAACTGAGTAGACTGTCATACTAATTTACATTCTGATATTCTGATATCATATTCACATTCCAGTGAATATGAGACAGTTTCAGTTTGCTTTGCCATAGTATGTAACAAAAGTAACATATGATAACTGCCAAATATGTCTGATGGATACTTTTACAGATTTGCATATGAATCATTACTTCAAGTCTTTGACATAATTTTTCTGTTACTAATTTTAATAAGTTATATATACAAACTATTATAGATGGGATTGTCATGTATACATGTGGCAAATATGTTTTAGCTTTACATTACTGGAATTATTTTATTTAGATCAAGCCCTATTTCTTTCATTTTTTATTGTTAATACATTTTGTGTTCAGTCTGAAAACTTATTTTGTTGTGACTTCATTGTTGTTTCTTATTTAAAAAAACAGAGGTGGGACAATAAGTCTGTGTAAAGAATGTAAGAATAGTGTTTTCATAAAGGTATTCAATTACTGAACATAACAATTTACTGAAAAGAAGTAAATTTTCTTCACCTGTAAATCTGAATGTCTAGACAGACAACTGATTCAACATTTATGCATGTATTTATTTCTGAGTTTTAGATTTTATGCCATTTATATAATTATAAATACTCATGAAAACATACTATTTTAATTAATGTGCTTTTATAGAATATATGAAACACTTTAAACCCTATATAAAGATTCATAAATTCTGGGCCTGAAGAGATAGCTCAGTGGTTAAGAGCACTAGGTGCTCTTCCAAGGAACTGGATTTAATTTCCAGTACCCACATGTCAGCTAACAACTGCCTATAATTCCAGTTTCAGGGGTTTCAGCACTCTCACACAGACATACATGCAGGCAAAACACCAATGCATGTAAACAGTAATTAAAGCATTTTTTTAATTCACCAAAAACATTCATAAGTTCTCCTAATATATTCATGTGGTTCAAAATTATTTTGCACACTAGATAATCTCTTCCACATTTTATATTCAATAAATTTCTCAAGAAGCTATTAGAATGTCAGTTGGAATTGAAAATAATATGTAGACAAACTTTAAGAGAATTGACACTACTTCACAAAATTTAGCATTGAAATCCAAAAAGTGTCATTTTATTTTATTTAAATAAGATTTGGGTTTTCTACCAGCATTACAATCCTTTTAATATGTAGCTATTGAACACATTCATTTATTCTTTAGAGTTTTATTTTTGTGTTTCCTTGATACAAACTTCTAGTGGTCCATAAAAATATTTATTTCTATATTATATGGTTAATATCCACTTAAAGGGAGTATATCCCATAAGTGTCTTTCTGCTTCTGGGTTACCTCACTCAGGATGATCTTTTCCAGTTCCCACCATTTGCCTGCAAATTTCATGATTTCCTTGTTTTTAATTGCTGAGTAATATTCCATTTTGTAGATGTACCACACTTCCTGTATCTATCCCTCCATTGAGGGACATGTATGTTGGTTACAGATTCTGGCTATTACAACTAAAGCTGCTATGAACATAGTTGAGCAAATGTCCTTATTGAATGGTAGAACATTTTGGGGTATATGACTAGGAGATAAACATACTAAAATCTACATTACTAAAGAAGCTAAACAACAAGGAGGACCCTAGGGAAGATGCTTAATCCTCATTCCGAAGGTCAAACAGGATAGACATTAAAAGTAGGAGGAGACAAGGAACAGGACAGGAGCCTTCCACAGAGGACCTCTGAAAGATTCTACCCACGAGGGTATTGAAGGAGATACTGAGACTCATGGCCAAACTTTGGGCTGAGTGCCAGAAACCTTATGGAAGAAGAGGGAGATAGAAAGACCTGGAGGTGACGGGAACTCCAGAAGGAGAACAACAGAACCAAAAAACCTGAGACCAGGGGAGCCTGCAGAGACTGATACTCCAACCAAGGACCATGCATGGAGAGGACCTACAACCCTGTTCAGAAGAAGCCTATAGGCTTCTTGTTTCCAAGTGGGTACCCTAGGAATGGGTACAGGGGCTGTCTCTGACATGAACTCAGTGATCGAGTCTTTGATCACCTCCTCCCTGAGGAGTGAAGCCTTGCCAGGCCACAGAGGAAGATGATGCAGCCAACCTGATGAGACATGATGGGCTGAGGTCAGATAGAAGGGGAGGAGGTCCTCCCCTATTAGGGAACTAGGAAAAGGGCATAAGGGGAAAAGAGTGAGGGTGGGTACAAATGGGGAAGAAATGAGGGATGGGGCTGCAAAGGGGATACAAAGTGAACAAATTGTTATAAATAAATAATTAAAGAAACAAATAAATAAAAAATAAATAAATAAATGAAAAATAAAATGTTTATAATTATATACTGTTGAAATAACTACAGTTGATTCTGTACTTTTTTAATTTTTATTTATTATTTATCACAATTTTTTCATTTTGTATCATGACTGTGGCCCCCTCTCTCCTCTCTTCCCTATTCCACCATTCCTCCCTCTTCTCCTATGCCTCTCTCCTAGTCCACTGATAGGGGAGGTCCTCCTCCCCTTCTATCTGACCCAGTTTGAATGCAAATGGTCCCTATAGGCCTACAGGAAGTGGCACTATTAGGAAGTGTGGCCTTATTGGAGTAGGTGTGACTTTTGTCACTAGGGGTGGGCTTTGAGGTTTCAGAAGGTCAAGCCAGGCCTAGTGTAGCTTTCTCTTCCCAGTGCCTGCATATCTAGACTCAGAACTCTCAGTTCCATCTCCAGCACCGTGTCTGCCTGGACGTAGCCATGCTTCCTGCCATAACAATGGACACAATCTCTGCATCTGCATGCCATCCCTAATTAAAGGTTTTCCTTTATAAAAGTTGCCATGGTGATGCTGTGTCTTTCCAGTAATAGAAACCCTAACTAAGACACTATCTTAAAAATTCATTTATTTTTCTGAAATTTCTGTACATTAATTTTTATCTTACACTTCATTAATCCATTTATTTAAATTTTTTAATTTTTTATTTTTTTAATTAAATTTTATTTTTTAATGTTAGTTACAGTTTATTAACTTTGTATCCCAGCTGTAGCCCCCTCCCAAATTCCCTCCCTATCCTACCCTACCTCCCTTATCTCCTCCTTGCCCCTTTCCAAGTCCACTGATAGGGGTGGTCCTCCTCCCCCAGTTAGTATGACCTGGAGAGGACAGGAACTCTATAAGGACCAAATATATCTGGTCACAGGTGTCTTTTATGAGACTGTATCTCCAACCAAGAACCATGTATGGATATAACCTAGAACTCCTGCTCAGATGTAGCCCATGCTAGCTTAGTATCCAAGTGGGTATCCTAGTAAGGGGAACAGGGCCTATTTCTGACATGAACTCAATGTCTGGCTTTTTGACAACCCCTCCCCCCCTTGCTAGGCCACAGAGGAGGACATTGCAACCAGTCCTGAAGATATTTAAATAATTTTTGACAGTTTTCAATAATTTACAAATTTTATTTTGATTTGTAGGATTACTTTTATGAATCAAGGCATTCTAATTGTGTTGAAACCAGAATATTCAAATATTAAGTCTTGAATTTGCTAACACTCAGTAAGCACTTTCTTCATGAGCCAGCCAATACTTCTTGTCTTAATTTAATTGTCAGATATCCTTTGAGGTACTTAGCATATTACTTTATATTTTCCAGGTGAGAAAACTGAACGAATTAACAGAGAGCAAATGTTCCTTTGCTCTCTTTGCACACAGTCAGCACTGCTGCCTCCTGGAGGCAGTACTATTCTAATGCCAAGATATTTGGCTATAATTTATTGATGATTATGCTACATTACATCTAGACCTTGGAAATAGTTCACTGCCAAACATTTTCTAGTGCCTAGGAAGCAAGTTCCTTTTCCTACCCTGGAAAGAGAGAGATAAGAGAAGAGACAGAGAGGGAGAGAAGTCAATCTATTACATATTCTATACATTACCTCTTTTAAAAAGTTCCTTTGGCTTATCTACTATCAGAAATCAACTTAAAGTGAACTTATATTATTTCTAGAGTGAAAAATACAGTTTTCCTACAAGATAACCAATAAATATCTCCTTTAGTTTTGTTCAAATATTAGCACATAACTGAATTTTAAGCAATGGTGTCTTTTTTTTTTTTTTTTACTTATTTAAAGTATGGCTTTTTAGGTTAATGCAAACTCTCAACTATATATGTGAGACCCCCATAATTTTTGTATTTAAAAAATTATATTAATGTGGTTATTAACTGAGCTATGAGTAATATTTTAATAAAAGTCTGTTTGACTGAAACATTATGAACTGTATGTTGATTGGTGATTACTTTACACTGAAGAAGACTGAGAAATCATCGGTAAAAATTACCACACATCTCTTTTAGAAGATTGTATCTTTCAGTGAGCTACACAAACTAGATCACAGACACCTCAACTCCTCATGCATTTTAAGTTCATAACTTCTTAAGTGTTCTGCAGTTTGTATTTTATCTTGATAGTACTGTAAGCACAAAATTTTGTTGTAAAGATCAACATCATTGCAGCTCTCTTCCTATGCTTTAGAATATGAACCCACGGTTGTTTGGTTCGCACTTATAAAATTCAAATACTTTGGCCAAGAGAGATGACGTGGGTTTCTCAAATGTAACTATATTGGGTAAAGATAAAAAGCAGCATCTGTTGTAGTTTGAATGTGAAAAGTGTCCCATAGAATCACGTGGTACTACACCTGGTTAGCAGCTGCTGGTGCTGTAACTGGACGTTCTGGAACCTTTAAGAAGGGAAAGCTTGGATTTCCAAGATGGCAGCAGCCAGGACATACTGTATCTTCATGGCAGATCAGAGACTGTGGTTATGCTGAGTAACCTAGTGACTGACTCCAAAACACTGACATCAGTGCTTCACCCAGAGGGGACATACTGGGTGCAGAGGAAACACAGTTTCAGCCTTCACCCACCCTCCCCTCCCAGACTGTCTCCAGGACAGTTTAGGGTGCAGCGCTTTTTTGCCTACGACGGATTGGGTCTGGCAGGGGCTCCAAATCCAGAAGCACTTCATTCCATCAATCACTCCTGCTTAATCACTTAATCACTTAATCACTCCTGCTTCCCCAAGGGCAAAGTCTGGACCAGAGATATGACCTCAACCCCAGTCCAAGGTTCTTCCAATCCCTGTGTAGAGAGCAGCTGAATAATAAAAACTTACTGAGTCCTAGGTCCACTATGGTGAAGCCAAGACAAACCTGAATCTGAATCGATAATGCCAGGGCCAGTTTGCCCACTTGTTGCGGCAGCTGATCCCTTAACAGCAAAGCCCACTCATAATCTGCCTGATCTGCCTGACCCACCAGAGTCTCAGCCAGAAAAAAGGTCTTTCAGCCCCTGTTTCATACTGTGGAGGCCTGAGTTGGGCAGAACAACATTCAGCTTAGAGCCCACCCCCTGCTGACCCCTCATTTACCCGACCATTGCAATCGGTGACCTGTACTCCGCTCCAAACCACATAATCTGTCCGTCATCCCTAGGAGTGTAGTGTGTAGTCCCCAAGCAACATTCAACTTAGAGCCCTCTCTACCTACTCCCAAACTCTCTATCAGAGACCACCAGACCTGCTAACACTGGAGACATCAAAACGGGTAGAAGCAGAGTAAAAACACAAGCAACAAATCCCAGGGCCATTCGACATCACAAGAAACCAGCAATCCTACGGCTGCAAGCCCTAGAGATACTATCACACCTGAAGCACAAGAAAAAGATTTTAAATCCTAGGTTATGAGAGTGGTAGAGGCCTTAAAGAAAGAAAATTAATCCCTCAAACTAGAAGAGGAAAATAGGATCAGACAGGTGAAAGAATTGAACAAATCTCTTAAAGAAATTAAGGAAATACAGGAAACTGCAATCAAACAAGAGAAGGAAGTGAATAAAACTTTTCAAGACCTAAAAATGGAACTAGAAGCAATAAGAAAACACAATCTGAGGAAATCCTGGAGATGGAAGATGGAAAAGGACAGGAACTACAGACACAAGCATCACCAACAGAATACAGGAGATGGGAGAGAGAATTTCAGGGGTAGAATATACGATTGGAGAAATTGACAAATCAGTCAAAAAAATGTTAAATCTAAAAAGTTCCTGACACAGAACATCAAAGAAATCTGGAACACTATGGAAAGACCAAACTTAAGAATAATAGGGATAGAAGACTCCAAGCTCCCAGAAAACATTTTCAACCAAATCATAGAAGAAAACTTTCCCAACCTCAAGAAAGGCCTATAAACATACAAGAAGTTTACAGAACACCAAATAGATTGGACCAGAAAAGAAAATCATCCTGCCACGTAATAATCAAAGCATTAAATGTACAGAACTAAGAGAGAATTTAAAAGCAGCAAGGGAAAAAGGCCAAGTCACATGTAAAGGCAAACCTATTAGAATTACCTCTTACTTCTCATCAGAAACTCTATAAGCCAGAAGGGCCTGGACAGATATCTTACAGACATTAAGAGACCAGAGATGCCAGCCCAGACTACCATACCCAGCAAAACTATTAATCACCTTAGAGGGAGAAAATAAGAAATTCCACTACAAAAACAAATTTAAACAGTACTGATCCACAAATCCAGCTCTTTAGAAGGTAGTAGAAGAAAAACTCCAACCCAAGGAGGCCAAATAACCCAGGAAAACACAGGTAATAATACCACATCAGCAAAAGCAAAAGAATGGAATCACATACACAAACACACACACACACACACATACACACACACACACACACTGTACCACAGTCAACATCAAAATAACAGGAACTAACAACCACTGGTCATTAATATCTCTCAATATCAATGGCCTCAACTTCCCAATAAAAAGATTCAGGTTAACAGAATGGATGCAAAAACAGGACCCATCATTCTGCTGCATACAAGAAACACACCTCAGCAATAAAGATAAATATTACTTCAGAGTAAAGAGCTGGAAGAGGCTTTCCAAGCAAACAAACCTAAGAAGCAAGATGAAGTAGCCATTGTAGCTTCTAATAAAATAAATTTTTAGCCAAAAGAGATGGGGAAGGACAATTTGTATTCATTAAAGAAAACCCCATCAAGATGATGGCTCAACTGAACATTTATTCCCCAAACCCACATTCCAAAAGAAATATTACTAAAGTTTAATTCATACCTTGAAACCCATACATTAAGAGTGGGCAATTCCAACACCCTACTCACTCCAAAGGACATATCATCAAGACAGAAACTAAATGGAGAATAATAATAACAGATGTCATGATTCAAATGGACCCAATAGATATCTACAGAACATTTTACCCAAACTCTGAGAGACTCTACCCAGAAGCACCTCAAAGAGATGCTGAGACTCCCTGCTAAACATTTGGTGTTGAATAGGGCCTCTGGTGAAAAAGTGGGAGGAAAGAGAAAAGGACTGGAGGTGACAGGAACTCCACAAGAAGACAAACATAGCCAATTAACCAAGGCCCAGAGTGGTTTGGTGAAATGGAAGCATCAACCAAGGAGTATGCATGAACTGGATCTAGGTCTCCTACAAAGATGTAGCAGATGAGCAGCTTAGGCTTCATGTGGATCCTCTCTGGTAAGGAAAGGGGACTGCATCAGACATGGACTCACTTACCAGCTTTTTGATCACTTTCCCCTGGCAGGACTACCTTGCCAGGCCACAGGAGAGAAGGACATGTTCAGTCCTAATATAACTTGATGAACTGGGATGGATGGGAAAGAGCACTCCCTTTTCTGAGAAATAAGGAGGGGTTCAGGCAGGAAGAGGAGTGAGAGTTGGAAGGGAGGTTGGAAGGGGCCACAACCAGTAAGCAAAGTGAATAAAAATTAAATTAATTAAAATCATAAAAAAGAGAAGTGAAAGGTTACTGTAGAAAGTGCTTCCTTGGGAACAGTGGGCCTTGGTATTTACTTGGACCTACTGGTTGCTACTTCTCTGTTTCCTCCACTTGCAGCCATACTTCCTCTGCCTGCTGCAAATCTTCCATGCTGTGATAGAGCGCAAGCTCCCTGGATTTATGTACAAAAATAAATATTTTCTCCATAAAGTTTCTTTGGTCAAAGTTTTTTGTTTTTTTTTTTTTTTTTTTTTGGTCACAGTAGCATGTAAAGCACTTAAGGGACAACCTAATTGTCTCCTTTCAAAAAAGGCATGTTTCTCCCCAAAATTATTTTCTTCCTCAAAATATGTATGTACGCATATTGAAAAGTCATTTAAATTATAGACATTGAGAAGATATATCATACAAGCATACAAGTTGATTTTCAAAAGAAGTTCTTTCTGTTAGGTATCCATAATGCTTTCGCAAGAAGGAAAGTAATGTTTTCCTCTTAGATTGAAACAAGTTTCATTAGAGGGAAAAATCGGGAGAGGAAGAAACAAAGGTGAGTAAACACCTGAGCACTGTTAGCACTTACGTACAGAGTAGAAAAGACAGTACAATTATCTGTCACTCTGCACTTCCCATATCTTCTTGACTCATCTCTTTACTGTCCTGGGAACAAGTTAAAAAGGATGACTTGTGTTCAGTATGAGTGTGTCTTGTAATATTTTGGGTCCTTATGTATATGGGAGAATTAAAATTTGTATTCATAAAGTCATTAATTGCTACATGCAATCATGTGTCATAATTCATTGCACACTTTGAAGACCATTTAGTGTTGGTTTGTGCTGATTTAAATGAGGCCTATGTTTGGCCCTCAGTGAGGGAGGATTCAAGACTCCATATTGAGTCTTACACATTATTTGTAGTCTTCTAAATCCTCCACTAATATATATTCTTTCTATTCCTGGTCTTCTGAGTGCCATGGCTAGCCAGAGTTTCCTTAGTACTACTCTCAGTTCATTCTGTTTTTCATCTAATGACTGACTCTCCAGCCTGCTATATCCTACTTACCATGCCGGAGTTAAGTTTTCTAAATAATTCACCTTCCACAATCTTCCCTCTAAAACATAGCAAGCTCAGATAACTTTCCAGAAAATGGTTATGTTGTAATTTTTGCAATGGAGATCTTCAACCCTTTTGTCCACCGCTTAATAATGGCCGGTAATGGATATTATCATAAAACCCAATTAACGCATCTGCCAATATTCCAGAACAAGTGCTTCAATTGAAACATTAAAAAGGCCATTGAAGATTAAAATTTTCTTCAAACAGCTATCTAATGAACTTAAAGCAGCATTCCTCCCTGGGTGCCCAGCTCCTTGCTCTTCTTAAAGAGCGTGGCATGAATTTTCTGAAGACAATCTAAAGCACCTGGATTGATCGTGAATTACAGCAAGCATATCCTTTTCAATGTAGGCAATACCATCTAAATAATATCTGGAATTGGACCTCACTATTGAACCCAAGAAGCTGGAAATGGGAAGTGCATTGATGTTGCCATATAGTATTTTTACTATAAAAATCAAATGTTTCTGCCTATTGACACACATTTAAAAATTATTAGTTTCTGCTGATAATTATGTAGTATACTTAGTGAGCTTGGAAGTTGTGAAATATCAGATTTTTATGCAGGTTTGCAAAATAAATATTTTAATGTGTTTTGCTTTTCATGTATACCCTCAGGCTTGTTTATGTGATTACAGTTGGCACATATACATTTATTTATGCTTATATTGGAGTGTGCACGCTATACATGATGTTTATTGCACACAGAATATTTTTAGCTTGAGGTGAAAGGATGTTTCTAATGGCAATTCACAAGTCAGGTCACCAAAATATTGAAAATATTTTTGCAGTTTTTATTTAAACTCAAGCTAAATGTTACAGAACTAAAACTAGAATTCTCTTGGACCCACTCCTATGACCAATGTTCCATCAATGAAAATAGGCTTTAAAATAGCTTCAAAATGATTTTTAATTTGAGTTCGGATTTCAGCTTTGATAAAGCAACAGGAGAGTATTACCAATCTGATTATGGATTTGGTTATTACATCGTATCTTTTTTATTGTGTCTTAAGAGTTATGTCCATTAAGCATTTATTTTGTGCTAAAGATTTCATAAACTTATGGAAGAGTGGGGGGATAGAAGGACCTGGAGAAGACATGAGATCCACAAGCAGACCAACAGAGTCAATAAATATGGGCCCAGGGGGTCCTGGAGAGGCTGATGTACCAATCAAGGACCATGCACAGAGAAGAACTAGACCTGATGTTGAGATGTAGCCAGTAGGCAGCTCAGTCTTTGTGTGGGTTCCCTGGTAGGGAGAGCAAGAGTTATCTCTGACACGGACTCTGTTACCACTTTGATCACTTCCCTGAGGCTGGGCAGCCTTGCCAGGCCACAAAGGAAGATGATCCAGGCAGTCCTGATGACATTTGGGAGGCTAGGGTCAGATGCTAGGGGAGGATTACTCTCCTTTACTATGATATAGGGGAGGGAAATATGGGAGAAGAGGAAAGGAGGGTGGAGCTGGAAGGAGATGACAGAGGAGGCTACAATATAATATAAATTGCATATATTAAGAAAAATAAAATATAAAAAAGAAAAGATGTCATAGGCATTTTGAATGGATTTTCTCTTTAAGCATCATAAATATATTGAAGTGTTATGCTGTGATTAACACCTTTACTTTGAAGATAGAATAGACATTCATAGAGTTAATGACAATTGCCTAGAATTACATTGCTGTTATAGGGAATCCACTATTCAAACCCATGTTTGTCACTTTTAGAGGCACTGTCATTAAGCCATACATTAAATAATACTCTTAAGAATATGCATTTAAAATCTCAAAGCTACAATGAATTTGAGAAGTTGCCCACAGATATATGGTGAAAGATTATATAGCCGTAGAAAAGAAGTAGAAATCATAGCAACACAATAAGATAAATTCAGTATTCTTTATATGTTCATAAGATAGCTGTTTGGCAGGTATCAAATGAGCTAAGTCCCTACTTACTGTACCTATTAGGTCTGGCATGGGAAATTATTGAATTTTTTTAACTTTAGCTTAAAAGCTATATACTCTATAATTTTATGCAAATCCAAATATTCTCTGTCAAATACACATGAAGGACTATAATTAAGAACCGAGAAAGTCATATAAACATCAAGAGATTGAAATGTAAATTCTGGTCATTTCAGAAAAAAAATAAATAAAAGGAATGCTTTCAAAGAGCTGTTTCTGTTTGTAACTTGTTAAAATACATTACTATTTTGCTGGAAGGCATCTTCTATTGGTCTTGTTCAAGCTGATTTATCGTTCAAAACCCTTTTTTTAAACAAAATATTCTGTAGTAGTCTTCAAATAACTTTCACCCACTCTGAAACCTATGGTGTCTAGATAGACAGGAAATGACATTTTCCTACTCTTTTCTTTTTTATCACCTCCCATGTACTGTTCTCACACCACATGAAATACATTGTTATGATGGTTGGTAAGAGTGATTATCTCCCTGCTAGTTATAAACCAGCCACTAGTAAAAACATAATTTATATAAATCTGTATCTTAATTTTTTTAAGCGAGGAATAGGAAACCATAGGCCTCAGTAAGCATTCTATCAATGAGTCACACCCTTCGTTGGCCGTATTCAATTTTGAACAACGAATTCCTTGCACACCCATTCCCAAATAGCAGTTTTCATACTCACCTTACTGAGAACGAGTATTGTGAGCTGCATTCTTTCGTATTAAGCAGCCCTGCATCACTCCTATTTGAAAGTGCTCGCAACTTCTTCTGAGGTTACATCATCATAACTAGCTGTTAGTTTGAAAAATCTGATAATAGAAAATATATCAAACATCACCAACCTAGCCAATGTCCTGGCTTAAACCAGTCTTCCATAACGATGCTCAGAACACTTACATTATCCCACAGTGGGTATGTCAGTATCCCGGCAATGAGGACAAAACATCTAAGAGAATCATTTTCAAGGAGGAGACACTTTTCATTTATGGCTTTTGGAAAGTTAGACCATGACTGGCTGCCCTCAGTGTTTGGGAGATTATAATGATATGGAGCATCATAGAAGAAAAGGTGTGCTAGAGCAAGACTACTCACACCTGGTAGCCAGGAAAGAGGAGGTGGGATGAAGGTGGGGAGGGGACATGAATAGGGATAAATGTAGTCTCCAGAGCATGCCACCCATGCCTGGGTGCATTCGTTGGGTCTTACATCTTAATATTTCATCATTGACCATGTGCTCAAATATGGACCAGTGAAGAATTTGATGATTCATAAGCTCACCGAGCACAACCACTCCTCCAAAGCATCAAAGTTGAACATTTCTGCGGTGGATATCAATCCTTAACACATGAGTCTTTAGTTTCAGTTCAAACTAGAACAAGCAAGAATGTCTACTAACAAAGCCAGTTTTATGAGGTGTCAAATGCCTCATACAACTTACTAAACACTGAGCTTAGATGGAAAAGTTCATCGTTAAATGTCATTCTTGCTTTAGAGGGAGGATTTTTAGAGTTCTTTTTTGTTTTTAATTTAGTGTGTTAGATAGACTTCATGGATGACACTAACTCAAGCCAACACAAGCAGTAACAGGACCCTCTTAGACTACAGTAGCAGAGCCCTCTGACAACTTTGAACTCGTTCTATCAGGTAGTGTCACAATGCTAAGAAAGGTGTCTGATACAGTGGTGGCTTATTTATTCTGCATCACTGGCATCAGTGACTCAAGCATCATCAAAACTCAGTTGCAAACAAATTCAACTGATGAAATGTTGCTACAGTGGATCTTAAGTGAGACTGGGAATATAGATTCACAATGAAGTTCATTAAGAAAAAAAAAAAAGTACAGAGAAAGAAGCCAAATTGATCCAATGGCAAATGTAGTGCTCTGAAGGTTACAGCTGAGTCACTCTGATTACAACAGATACATTCATGCCAGCAAACTCATGCAATCTCATAGTCTTAAAATTACAGCCCCTAGTTCAGCTGTCTGCCTGGGTTTGTTTCACCTGTAGAAATCTTCTAGCAGTGACTTGATTTAATTTGCAACTTGAAAGTGCTGTGTCTGAGATCCGAAGGAAGCCTTATTTTCCTATTTTTAAGTAAAACTGAAACAAGAATGACCTTCAAAGATGATTTCTAAAAACAGAAATAGAAACAAGACCAACTTCGTGAGATGTAGGGGACACAAAAAAATGCAGGTTTTGATTCAGGTTTATTTCAGCCATTATCAGATATGTAGGTGGTAAAGATAGTGACAAAATTTGTTGGTAAGAATGTGACATCACTTTCATTCAGAAAGGCAAACGGGACAGACATTGATAGAGGGAGAAAACAGGGAACAGGACAGGAGTCTATAATAGAGGACCCCTGAAAGACTCTACCCAGCAGGGTATCAAAATATATGCTGAGATTCATAACCAAACTTTGCGCACAGTGCAAGGAATCTTATGAAAGAAAGGGGAGATAGAAAGACCTAGAGGAGACAGGAGCTCTACAATGAGAACAACAGAACCAAAAAGTATGGGCACAGGGGTCTTTTCTGTGACTGATACTCCAGACAAGGACCATACATGGAGATAACCTAGAACCCTTGCACAGATGTAGCGCATGGCAGCTCAGTGTCCAAGAGGGTTTCCCAGTAATAGGAACAGAGACTGTCTCTGACATGAACACATGGGCTGGCTCTTTGATCACCTCCACCTGAGGGGGGAGAAGCCTTACCTGTCCACAGAGGAAGAAAATGAAGCCAGTCCTGATGAGAACTGATAGACTAGGGTCAGATGGAAGGGGAGGTCCTTCCCTATCAGTGGACCAGGGGAGGGTCATAAGAGAAGAGGGAGGGAAGGTGGGATTTGGAAGGGAGGGAGGAGGGGGCTATAGCTGGGATACAAAGTGAATAAACTGCAATTAATAAAAAATAAAATTAAAAAAGAACATGACATAATCTTAGTACTATACTCTGAGTTATCATTATTTTGAACTAAAAACAAGTTAATATTTGAAATGACCATAGATACCTCTTTTTTTTCCTTTTAATTTCACAAAATTTCATTACATTTTAATGTGTGTGTGTGTGTGTGTGTACATATGTGAAAGCTCACACGTTCATGTTAAACATATTTTCTAATTTCTAATTCTGTGTATCCTGATCTACTTTGGTTGACTCTTATATTGCATATAAGACTCATATATTGCATATGGGCCTGTTATCTAATTAAATGTTGGTTCTTTAAATATGATTTCAAATATTATCAATGATTTTTTGGAAAGACTGGGAATCATATTAATTCATTGCAAATGAGTTTGATTTTCTGAAATTAAAGAACTGATCTCAGATACCAAACACTCTGGCTCTGAATGTGCATTTTTTTAAGCTTGGCAGTAAGTTTGAATTTGAATCCAATCATGTATATAGGCCATGGTTACCCAGAAAGTTGATTGGCCTTATATACGGGTTTTGGGGGGCACACCCTTGTATACTTAATATTTTTTGTGGAATGCCTTGCTTCACATTTTAGTTGCTAAACGTATCCCTGGGTAGATTTAGTATTTCTTTCATCAAAAACTGTAAGTTTCCATACTAGTTTCAGCCTATGTAATACATGAAGTCAGAGGAATCAGGCATTAGACTTCCAGTTAAGATGTTGACTTTCTGGCTCTGTCTATTACCACGTAAACATCAGCACACTATACTGCTTAGAACATAGTTCAATCTATAGTGAGGCTCAATAACTATTGGTAAACTGGTACGTAAATTAGACAAAACCACATAGGAGTCACTGGAATGAAAGAACATCATGGATAAAGTTCCTCCTATATATTTTTTCTTTTGTTCTATGAAAAGTTATTTAACTTCCCTTTGATATTATTCTTTATAAAGCTACTTCTTGGATGTAAGATGGTGGCTGAGGGACCTAGTGATTGAAAGACATCTCGACACATGCAGTCTCTCATTAGTAACCTTAGTTTGACTGAGAAAGATTGTTGAGAAGTGCATTCTGTGAAGATATTCAAAGGAGGCAATGTGAGTTTACTGAAGGTTAGGGACTTTACAGAAGGACATAGTATTTGAGGAAGGTGTGAGGAGAAGGATATTATTCAGTATAAAATATTTGTTTCCAGCGTTACACAATTACGTATGATATCAAGTATATCTCAGTAAGTACACACATATCTCTATAGATCTCTGTATCTACAGATATAGACTTGTGTAGACATACCAATGTTTATATATCTATACCCATATTTTTATATATACCTGTGTCTATGCTTAAGAAAGATTTAAAGAGGTCCATTTTCATAAAAAAAAAATAAGCACAGATACAGGGGAAGACATAGCTTCAGGTTAGACATGTCCATGGCTATATTATATAGAAATACACTGAAGAATATAGAGAGGTCTCAAAATGCCTCTTGAAAACAGGTCAGAAACAAGGTCAAAAGCCCTGATTACTAAGACTTTTGCAAATCTAGATATACCGACGTGAATCATGCAACATATGAGTTCAAATCACTTCCCAGAATGATAATGCTCCGTCTGTCACAGACATGCTAAAATCAGATTTAGCATCATGTCTGACACTTGGAATTTAGGCACAAATTTCTTTATTCAAGAGAAAAACAGAATGTGTGCCTCTGAGCTAAGATTTGCCATCTCTGCAGTTAATCTGCTTGTGGCTCAGATGATGCTGGAAATTCCACGGTGATGGAAGGAGATCATTCTACACAGGGTATTCAGACATGTCAGACTAATCATGACAACTGTTTCAATGGTCTAGATTACAAGACTACACTCACTTAAATGCCAGCCATTCAAAGGGACATGACTTGCTTCCAAGGAAACGATCTCTTACAGCACTTTGTTTCAGCCCAGGCTAGGCTAGGTGTGAAGTCTCTTTAATGAAGCGGGATACTTCGCTCATTTCCTCCTAGTTAAAATCAGGAGGAGGAAAATATTTCCTGTTTTAGCTATTTGTCATCTAGCTGTGAAATAAAAAAAAAAAAAAAGCTTATCTGATAAAAGCAAAGCAAGGAAGAAAGAGTATATCTTGGTTCAATGGTTCTGTGACAGGGACTTCATGGCACCAAGGGCTTCTGGAAGCATGTCACAGGGCTTTTGCAGTCAAGCAGCAGAGGGTGATGGGTGCTGTGGCCCAGCTTGCCTTCTCCCTCTTACTTAGGTTAGGAAAGTCCATACCGTGGAATGTGGCTGAGCATGGTTACGCGGGTCTCACCTCAATTCACCCAGTATAAACAATCACTGACAAGGTTGTCTCTTAACTGATTCAGATCAGATTGTCCATTGAACTTGATTATCCATCCCCTCCCCCTCTCACACACACACCAAATGTAAATATGATTTTTTTTCCTTCCAGATAGCACTTAGAAAATGATTCTGTGAACATTCTACAAAGGCTAAAGTATCATCATAAAATAGACCTGTAGTCATATGACACTTTAGCAGACTTTTTAAATGTATTGTTCTAGTAAATGAATTTTGAAAAAAAATGAGATTATATAAATGAAAAGTGCATGAGATTACTAAAAACATTAAATTGGACATATTCTTAATTACTGGACAATAAAATTCCACTGAAACAAAGCTTCGCACTTATCTACAGGAATCACATACCTTTAAAAAAAATACCATCTATAAAATCCTTGCTCATATGGTGGTAAATGCATATTGTCAGATTGTTGGACAATTGGTATCACTCATGGATTAAAAGGGTTTTCTTTACAATTTTAAGTTCTTCCTCCCTGATATTTTCCCTCTTTCAAAAATGTCAAAGTGATGCTTAAAAGATTAAATATAAACTGATATAACTTAACTTCATGACCTTGAGTGGCCTGTATGTCCTTGGGCATAGCTATTCATCAATCATTAAGTATTTTGTATCTATACTATCTCCCCTCATTACAACAGGCTGTTACATTTATTCTTACAAGATTGCAAGTTTTTTGTAATTTTTAAATTTAATTTTAGAGAGGTATTTATAAACCTGGTCTAGCTAGGTTCCTTTTGTATCATTACTTTGCAATCTAAATCTGACTTGTTCTACTATTTTGTGGCAATATTAATCAGATCTATTTTTAGAACTGATTGCAATGAAGAGTGATTTTAAAATGGTATCAAAGATCCTGATTGCTAAATAAAATTGCAAATTAGCTGCTGAGTCTACTTTAAGCAAAGACATCTCTTTACGGTTTCCCAGAACTCACTGCTTCTAGAAAGCTCCCCAGGCACTGTTATTGTCATTGGAGAATAATTCTTGACACTGCAGTCATTTGGCTCTGTGACCTTGAGCATATCAACTAACATGTAGTTTCTCTGAGACTAGATTTTCTTCATCTGTAATAATGAGATCAGAATGTCTGTCCTGCTTAAAATCACAAGCTTACTGTAACTATATAATGAAAAGGGGTTTATAGAAATGCTTTCTAAATCATAAAGTGGTGCCATCAATGTTTCTGTTACCCTGGTTTAGCTTTAAAAATACATGCCAATAAAATCACCTATCAAAAACCGAGTCTCCGTATAGAACTACAATATCAAAAGAAAGATCAAGGTTGTTTCCTGTTTTCTTCTGGCTTTCAGAGGCCCTCTGTAGCAGGTTCCGAGGTTGTTTCCTATTTTCTTTTTCTTCTGATGTCCATCCTCTTTGCCTTTCAGGATGGGGATTGAACATTTTAGTTAGGGTCCTCTCTTTTGCTTAGTTTGTTTAGATGTACAGATTTTAGTGGGTTTATTCTATGTTGTATGTTTATATGAGTGAGTATATACCATGCGTGTCTTTTTGCTTCTGGGACAACTCACTCAGGATGATCCTGCCACAGAGGGCCTTTGAAAGCCTCTGCAGTATAGACTGTCGAAGCAGATGCTGAGCCTGATGGCCAACTGATGGGCAGAGTGAATGGAATTTTATGTAAGAAGTGGGAAATAGTAAGAGCTGGAGGGGATGGGAACTCCACAAGCAGAGCAACAGAACAAGATAATTTGAACCCAGGGAACTTCCCAGAGACTCATACTCCAACCAAGGACTATTCGTGGAGATAACCTAGAACCCCTGCACAGATGTATCCCATGGCAGTTCAGTGTCCAAGTGGGTTACATAGTAATGGGAAGAGGGACTACCTCTGACATAATCTGATTGGCCTGCTCTTTGATCACCTCCCCCTGAGGTGGGAGTAGCCTTACCAAGCCATGGTAGAGGACAATGCAGCCACTTTTGATGAGAACTGATAGACTAAGATCAGAAAGGAGAGGAGAACCTCCCCTATCAGTGGACTTGGGGAGTGGCATGCATGCAGAAAGGGGAGGGAGGGTGGGATCGGGAGGGGAGGAGGGAGGGGCTTATGGGGGGATACAAAATGAATAAAGTGTAATTAATAAAAAATTAAAAAAAGAAAGATCAGATGGAAATTATTTTCTTTTTTAAAGTAGCTGAATGAGTTTACAGATGAATATTTGAGACTCAAAGATTATATTGATCTAGACTTTGCACAAATAAGAAAATCTCCTGAGCATTCAACTTCACACTCAAATATGTAGATGTTACTTCCTCGGTAATCAGAGTAAAGTAGAATAAGTTACTTCAAAAATTTAAAGACATTTGCAACATTTTGTTCACCTTTTTACTGTTACACTCAGGATCAGCATATTTGGGTATCATTGTGACATGTATTGTTTCTTCTCTCTCTGAAACTTTTGATGATTAAGTAGTCCTCAAATAAAATTTTTATTTGAGGACTGGCTGCAGATTTCTCCTCTGTGGCCTGGCAAGGCTGCCTCTCCCTTGGGTTTGAGGCGGGAAGTCAAAGAGCCAGACATTGAGTTCATATCAGAAACAGTCCCTGTTCCCCTTACTAGGGAAACCAATTGGATACTGAACTACCACAGGCTACATCCAAACAGGGGTTCTAGGTTATATCCATACATGGACCTTGGTTGGAGAAACAGTCTCAGAAAAGACCCCTGTGCCCAGATATATTTGGTCCTTGTGGAGCTCCTGTTCTCTCCAAGTCATACTAACTCTCCCTTCTTTCATATGGTTCCCTGCAGTCTACCCAAGGTTTGGTTGTGAGTCTCAGTATCTGCTTTGATACACTGCTAGGTAGAGTCTCTCAGAGGCCCTCTGTGGTAGGCTCCTGTCCTGTTTATTGTTTTCTCCTACTTCCAATGTCCATCCCATTTGTCTTTCTAAGTGAGGATTGATCATCTTACCCCGAGTCTTCTTTCTTGTTTATCTTCTTTAGGTGTACAGATTTCAGTATGTTTATCCTTTCTTATAGGTCTAGTACCCACTTATAAGTGAGTATATACCATGTGTGTCTTTCTCCTTCTGGGATACCTCACTCAGGATGATTGATTCTAGGTCCCACCATTTTCCTGTAAATTTCATGATTTCCTTGTTTTTAATTGCTGAGTAGTATTCCATTGTGCAAAAGTACCACAATTTCTGTATCCATTTCTCTGTTGATGGATATCTGGGTTGTTTCCAGATTCTAACTATTATTAATAAAGCTACTACAAATATGGTCGAGCAAATGTCCTTGTTGTGTACTTGAGCATCTTTTGGATATATGCCTAGGAGTGGTATAGCTGGATCTTGAGAAAGCACTATTCCACATTGTCTGAGAAAGCGCCAGATTGATTTCCAAAGTGGTTGTACAAGAATACATTCCCACCAGCAATGGAGGAGGGTTCCCCTTTCTTCACAAACTCTCCAGCATGTGTTGTCACTTGAGATTTTTATCTTAGCCATTTTGATGGGTGTAAGGTGAAATCTCATGGTAATTTTGATTTGCATCTCTCTGATGGCTAAGGATGTTGGACATCTCTTTAATTGTTTCTCTGCCATTCAATATTTCTCTACAGAGAATTCTCTGTTTATCTTCGTACCCCATTTTTTAATTGGATTATTTGATTTATTGTTTTTGAACCTCTTTAGTTCTTTACGTATTCTGGATACCAGCCCTCTGTCAGATATAGGGTTGGTGAAGATCCTTTCCCAGTCTGTAGGCTGTCGTTTGTTCTGATGACAGTGTCTTTTGCTTTACAGAAGCTTTTCAGTTTCATGAGGTCCCATTCATTGATTGTTGCTCTTAGAGCCTGTGCTGTTGGTGTTCTGTTTTTATTTCACGTTTGTGATTAGCTGATAAACTGGCATGTTTCTTTATGCCATTTTTATACATTCTTAATTGGGGTTGACCCCTGCCCACCTCTCTGCTTCCCCCAAACCTTCTCCAATTAAGCCTCTTATTCCTCTGTCTTGTGGGTCTCTTTCTAGTTCCCTGGCCTCTGTACACTTCAGTCTCACATAAAGAGACACATATAATCATTAGAAACTGCCAGTGTGAGAGAGAATGTGGTAGTTATCTTTCTGAGACTAGGTTTCTTGTGTTAATGCAATATTTTTCCAGTTTTACACTTTTTCCCTAAAAACATCATGATTTGATCTCTCTTTACACCTAAATAAAAATTCACTGTTTTCCTTTATTTCAATAGTACTTTCTATATTCTAGAAATTCTTGTGTAAATATGTAGCTGGAAAATATTTACCTCATTCAGCAGTGTTCCTTTTTTCTCAATTGACACTTTTGCTGTATACCTTTTTCTAATTTAATGAGGTTCAATTTTGTTGATTGTTGGCCTTATTTACTAAGAGAATGGAAGCCTATTTAAAAAGTTCTTACCTATTCCTTTCTCTTGCCATGTAAGGTTCTACTTAGTACTTGGGGAAAGGGAAGATAGTTAACTGTTCACTCTACTATGACTATGTTTTGGAATCCAAAGAAAGTTATTATATGTAATCATTCAACAAGAAGCAGTGAGTATACATTTTAATTTTTTCTTCATTATTATCATTTATTACAATTTATTCATTTTTGTATCCCCTCTGTAGCCCCCTCCCTCATCTCATCCTGGTTTCACCCTCCCTCGTTCTTTTCCTCCTATGTCCCTCCTCTAGTCCATTGATAAGGGAACTCCTTCTTCCTTACTATCTGACCATAGACTATCAGGTCTCATCAGGACTGTCTAGATCCTCTTTCTCTGTGGCCTATTTAAGCCACTTCGTCAAGAGTAGGTGATCATAGAGCTGGCCACTGCTCCACTTATTTGGGAACCCACATGGAGACTGAGATACCCATGGGCTACACCTGAGCAGGGTGTCTAGCTCCTCTTTATGGTCCTTGGTTGATTCATAAGTCTCTGCAGGACCCCCTGAGCCCAGATTTTTTGCTCCATTGGTCTCCTTGTGGGGCTCCTGTCCCTTCCAGGTCTTTCTATCGCTCCCTTCTTCCATAAGATTCCCTGCACTCTGTCCAAAGTTTGACTCTGAGTTTCAGCATCTGCTTGATACCCTAATGGATAGAGTCTTTCAGAGGCCCCCTGTGGAAGGCACCTGTCCTGTTACCTGTCTTCTATTTCGGATGTCCTATTTGCCCTTCTGAATGAAGATTAAGCTCATCCCTAGAGTCCCCCTCATTGTTTGCCTTCTTTGGAACTATAGATTTATCATATACATTGACGGTACAATTGGAAATACTTGATATTAAGAGCAATAATAATTTTTTTTATATATTAAAGAATTAGCAGTAGGTGTTGTTATCTCATTTAACATGCTTAGAATACAGACTTTCTCTAACGTATTTATAATCTATAATTTCAGTTCTTTCTCTCATGGCACAGAAAGTTGCATAAGCCTAACAAATACTTGATTTGTAGGTTGCTTGTAATATTAAGCTATAATTTATTCCCTTTTAAAATTATTTTCTTTTTTCTCTTTAAAAAAACCCCAATATACCTCTTATTTATATAACTTCTAGGCATTCATTGTTTATTTCTGAATCCTGATGGCAGTTATTTAGGTTTTTATCAGTCATCCTAGAATAAATAACTGAGCTCTGTATTTTTTATATCTAACATAATGATATACACAAAAACATGAATGTCTATATTAATAAGGCTGTACAAGAAATAATAAGCTTATTCAACCATAGCATCTTTGAGAATAAATGGATCGTATTTATTTGATAATGTCTCTACTTTTTATCACTTCTCTCCCTCCCTATAACTCCAGCATAGGCTTAAAAATGAGCCAGCCCTGGTGCCACACAATCGTAATCTCTGTGCTCAGATCAGGAGGCTGATTTAATGTGTGAGGAAGGAAGGGAGGAGAGAGATAAAGGGTGGAGAGCGAGGAGAAAGGAAAACTAGGGAGGAGGAGAAGGGAAAGAGAGAAAGAGAAGCACAGGGACAGGGAGGAGAGGAGGATGGGGAGGAAGGAGGTTGGAGAAGCAGGCTAAGGGGGAGGAGGAGAAGGGAGGGTGTCTAATGGGTTAGGCCAACTCAGGTACCTGCCACTTGGTTTCACACTGAAACTTGACAAGCTCTTGCACTGTGCTGCTGCACAGAGTAGGTGGTATTCGTAACCAGCTGAAAATTTGGCGTTATGAGAGCGATATTTTATTCTGTTCTAGCAAGCATCTTCGTATTTTCTAGCATGCCAGCTTCATGAGCAGATGTGTTTAACTGTGATTCCATTTTAACACGTGCACTGATTTGAGACAGCAACACTTGGTTGCTTTGCAGAGTACTATTTTAGGGGTATGGGCATAATTGGATATTCAGTTTGGGGCAGGTGTTATATCTCTGACAGCCTTTTCTTTATTTCTTCCTCCCCCCTTTTTTCATAAATATATTTTTTGGAATAACATCTAGAATTCTGGCCCCCAGAGCCCAGCATTTGTCAGTGGGAGAAGGTGTGGGAGGGAACAGATGTATTTTTTTTAGTTGTCTCAGTCAGCACCCGGAGCATGACTCCTACTGTTGGGATGGATACCTGTGAGCAGTGAGCATCCTTCTTTCCTTCACTGCTTAATTTACAGACTTGTTCAGCCTGAATTTAGAAAATACCTACTGATGCACAATGAAGACTCAAGAAAAAAAAAAAAAAAAAAAGGATCAGGTTCTCACAGTAGCTGCTTGCTAATTAATCCCTGTGATTAACCACCTGAGAGAATCATCCAAGAATAGCCCTCTCTCTCTTCATCCCTCCCTCCCCCTTCTCCATCGCCCTCTTCTCTCCCTCTCTATTTACAAATAGGACAAAATAGAGGATATTTGCACCTGAGTATTTGACAGTTTAAAGACAATAATCAAAATTAATTATGCTAGTGATATGTAAATATATATATATATCAATATATGTGCATATATATATTTGCAAAGGAGGAGGCAAGACTTTATTTTCCTAGTCAACCTTGTATTCATTTTAAAATTGCTCAATTTAGGTATTTACAGATGTGTGCATTAAGACAATATTAAAAAGTGGATGTTTTTGTGAACACCCAAAACTCTGGAGGCATCAGGGTCAATTTTAGACAGCATAATCCATTTTATTATAAAATATCTATGCATAGAAAGCTGAAATATATCTCATATTGATAAACACTGACAGGTTATTTTATATTTTCTAGTATATAATAATTTATTAGATTAATAGTCTAAAATCTGACTCTGCAGATATGGCTTGAACAGGTATGCACACTATACATAAAACATTCTAAATTTCATGGAGCCTAAATTTCATGTTTTTTTTTCACACACTCAGATGTTTTTATGGGTATTGTTATATATTCATACACTTGTCTTAAAGTTCTCAATTTCATCTGAAAATGATCATATAGTCCAGTTATTATATTATTACGATTATGTGATGATCTCAAATTATGCCATCCAGAAATCTCTTAGAGTATTTCATGTTAGGTCATTTTGGATATTTTTCATTACATGCTCCTGTGTTGATGAACTTCAAAAATAAATCCACACACATATAGAAATGTTCTGTAATTTAAAATAATACGATTTAGTGTTCTTTTTTCTTTCTATCATTTTATGGATCTCTTTTCATCAACTTTGGTACAGTATGAACATGAGATTAATTTAGAAACATTCTCAACTACACAAACAACCTTCAAAAAGCAGTGTAACTTTGTGGAATTCTGTATTAGAAATGCTCAATGATCCAGTTACAATGAAGACATCCTGACTCTTAGTGTCTCTAGCCCTTCGAGGAAATCAAGCCCTCCACTCAGAAATGCACTCTGCTCTGTTCTCAGCCTTGTACTGTACAATGGCATCCTGTGGGAACAGAAAAGAAATAGCCTACCTTCTTCTTATTTTCCCAACTTAAACTTAACTATCATAGATAGTTAACTAAGCATATAATAAATGCTTAATGAATGGCTGCGTAGCAAAGGGCTCTGATTTGTCTTCCCTCAACATGTTAAATCTTCATCCTGGGCTATAAAGAAGGGAAGGAGAGAGTTATTTCGTCTGTTAGTCTTAGATGATTAATTGGTACTAATCTCTTCTCACGTACAGATATTGATATATCTCAGAGTTGGATTAAAAAAGAAAAAAACATAGTCAAGGAATAGAATTTATCTGATTTCAAAAGCTAGTACCTGCCAGTAACTCGCTGAGAAAATCACAAATATATCTTGATTTTAGGATAAAATAGGATGTCAGAGCCTCATGTAGTTCCATACTCTCATCCTCTTGGTTGAGTTTTTGAGTACCTATTATACCTTCGGTGTCCATTACATTCTGCAAAGGAGAAAGCTAATATATGCTGCTCAACATATCACTATGTCTAATTTTTGTACAATGATAATAAAACACAGTCTTCAATCCACACTGAGGTTAGAGCAAGGTTAATGTCTAAATATAATTTTTCAAATGACTTCACTATCTGCAATGTCATCACCTGAAAACCTATTTCAGAAAGCAATAGTCTTCATAGATTCTAAACAGTATGCTTGGACTCTTTTGGATCACTGAAGTATTCTTTGTTCTTTGATGCTCTGTTTTCTCAAACTGGCAGTTGTGAGGTGGTGTGGTGTGTGTGTGTGTGTGTGTGTGTGTGTGTGTGTGTGTGTGTGTGTGCACGCATATCCTACAATCTAAAAGAGAGAGAAGGAATCTGTGGTATCTATCTAAATCTTATCTAGTATCTACTTATTATAATCTAGATAGACCAATCCCAGAAAGCAAGTTAGAAAAGGAAAGAAAACCAATAAATAATACTTTCCTTTAGATTTCAAACATTATAATAACCTCTATGCTTCCCTTTTGGAAATAAAAGTATTAGTAGGGTGAAATTGGTAGGTTTTTTTTTTTTTTTCCTAGTCGTGTGCAATCTATTTCTCTAACTGTGTGTCGGTTGCCTAGGAAACCGAAGGAGATTCACATTTGATTGGCTGTCGTCTGGACTTACCATGAGAGTTTTTGAGCATATTGTCAGAGTGTCACAGCCCTAGATAAGTTAGTAAAAAAAAATATGAGTGCCCTCTTTGCTTTTTTGGTAATCAAATGCAAACTATGCTAACTTTAACATGTCATCTTGTTTCAATGATGTCTGTGTATGGAATTTTGAAGACTCTCCTCACTGGACAATATATAAAATATTCTTAGTGCTGCAAACCTTATTTAATTTTTATTTATTATATTAATTACAACTTATTCATTTTGTATCCAGCTGTTGTCCCTTCCCTCATTCCCTCCCAATCACACCCCAGCTCCCTCATCTCCTCCCATGCCCCTCTCCATGTCCACTGATAGGGGAGATCCTCCTCCCCTTCCATCTGGCCCTAGCTTATCAGGTTTCTTCAGGACTGGCTGCATTTTTTTTTCTTACTCACATTTTAAATTTCTTTACTGACATGTGTTCTCATGTTTGTAGCTAACTGTAATTTTCCTGAAGAGTAGAACTGTTTATTAATGCAGATGATCTTTTATGCTGTAGTTCATGATTAAGTCACTATTCATAAAGTATTCAGTCCAAACACACTTCCATAATGTGCTCCATAATTTTAACATCTGTAATAAAAGTTACAACTCTCTCCATATATGAAAGCTGATTCTTTCTGTAATCTATTATCTTGGTAGAGCTAGTCTAAGGAGATCATTTAAAAGATGAAATTTTGAGGCGAACAGTCTACAAAAATAACTACAAGCAAGTGAGTAATGTTGGGAGTTGTAGAGGTGGTCCCCCACAGGGAAGAGCACACTGAGAGTTATTCAGTGCCAAACAGCCCTGAAAACATATGTACAATTAACATTATACAGACTTGAGAGGTTACATTTGGAATATGTATATGCAAATACATGTATGCATGTACTAACCATTTATAAAAAATATTATGTGAATTTGAAGGACTACAGGAAGGGACATATGGGAGCAGTTTGGAGGGGGAAGAGAGAGAAACGTATTTAAAACATAATCTCAAAAACAAACAAAGATATTACTCAAGAAAGGGGAAAGCAAAAAGAAAATAAAGCAAAACTTACACGGATGAAGCTACCTGTGTGTGACAATCCAATTTTAAAAATTGCTAAGATAAAACTCATATCTACATGTTTGGACTAAAGGAAGAATTCTTCCCACAAAAATAAAAATAAAAATTCTAATTTCCGTAATACATTTGATACCACGTTGTTCTTGCCTTGAGTTCATGCATGCATCCAAAACTTGACTTTGGTTCTTCTCTGTTCTGTCACTTATTTCAGGCCAACATATTTCTCCATGAGACTTCTACAAGAGCTTCCTTAGAAATAATATGCTTTCTCTCTAAAATTTATTGTCCAAAGGATAGCCAAGTTATTTTTTAAATTTAAATGGAAGCATTTGAAAGTCAAACGTGTATTTCAGGTAAGTCATAGGCTACAAACTTAAAATTCAATAGGAGTGAGAAATGTATATTTAAATCATTACCAAAATATTTCTTGGAAATTGCTTCTGTTAATTTCAAATACGATCTAAGTGAAATCATGTAGTTACATTCTTTCTTCAACAAATGTGTTTTGAAATGTAACCGTGCTTTTGCATGCCTCTTACCTTTGTTGTATTTAGTGTGATACACTATGTATTCAGAAGCCTGGACCCTAATTTGCTCATTTGTATTAGTTCTTTTCTTTCTTTTTTGAGTTATTTCCTTTATTTTTCATGTTTAAAAAGCTTTACATTTCCAGAAGAGTTGGGAAGACTGTAAAAAGGACCTCCAAATACCCCACATCCACTTTTCTGTTATTATTTTATAATTCATAGTAGTAGTCCATAGTATATTTTTCATAATTAATATGATGGATGTTGATAATCACATCACTGAAAACTCACACATTATTAATGTGTTCTTGAATTTTCCTGCTATCACCTTTCTGTTTCAGGATCTCACCTGAGACACCACATCCCTTTTCCTTGGTGTGTGAACAAACTAGCTTTCAACAATATTGGTGACTTTGGGATGTATTGAAGAGGCATGATCCTGTGGAATATCTCTGAACATGTGTGTGTATGCACACACACAGGCATGGTATGTGTTGTGTGTGTGTGTGTATGTGTTGTGTGTTGAGATTGTGTGCTTTCTTCTTGCAATAGTACTTCTGGCCATGGCATACAGAGCCTAAGTGTCATTGTCCACAAAGCTCTGCAGGGAGTTCATGCAACCAGACTGGCAGCACTCTACTTCCAAACTGTAATCGCTGGCTGAGGTCCTGCAGGTCGGTTTTATACTCCTTTAGTGTCCTCCTTTTCCTCGTTTCTTTGGGAGCTGAAAACTGTGCTCCCTTGACATACAGATAGAGTTATTGCATAAGTCAGTTGGAATTATTGCCTAAGTCAATTTTTGTCTACTCCTCTCTATTTGTTCTTCTAACCACTTACTCACATAAGGACACATTTGTTGAAACTGACTTTATATATTGTGTCATATTCTATTATTGTGTTATCTATTTTGTTCCTTGAATTATTTCTTCTTTGGCCACGGGAGATTCTCCCCATCCTACTCTGTGCCCTTTTTCATACCTCACTTTTTGGTGTGAGGTATTGCTTTCCATCTTGTCTTGAAAATGTCCTTTCTTTCAGGCACCACAGAAAAGCTCAGACTCATCTTGCATATGCTTTGTCTCAGCCCTGGATCAGGCTATATTTTCACAAAGAACTGTATCTTTTTTTTTATTAGAGAGCTGCATTAGAAACCAGGAGCTTCTGTAAGCTTCTCTGAGCATTCTTCAGAGTGAATGCTTCAGGGGGATATTTTTGAGGTGGCCTCTGAAAGGTTGTCTCAAATACTCAAGGTCACAAGATTATCCCCTTCTGTTTTCTTAGAGCAGTTTTGAAGTTTTGGTTCTCCACTAAAACTTACAATGCATTCTAAATTAACCTTGTGCATAGTATAATATCTATGATTAGGTTTATAATTTTTACATAGATGCCCAATTGTAACAGCACCGTTTGTTCCAAAGATTATCCCTTCTCCATTGAATTGCCTTTGTGTCTATTTTAAAACTAAGCTGGCTAAATTAGTGTGAGTCTTTTTCTGAGCTATTTTGATGCATTGATCTATGTCTATTCTTTTCTTGGTTACATGCTGCTGTGATTATGGGAGCTTTAGTCAGTCCTAAAGTAGGCCAGTGTCATCTTCCGGTCCTATCTTAATGTCTCAGTATTGTATTAGACATTCCAAATTCTTTTCATTTATGTATGCATTCAAGATTGAGAGTGTCAATATCTGTAAAATAGTTTAATGGAATCTGAATGAAGGAAACAGTGAACGTTTACACTGAGTTGGGAGAAACTAGCACCCTTTTTACTTTCCAGGTACTTTCTGATAGATGAACTTAGAAAACCTTGCATTTTATTAAGGTCATTGATTTGTTTTGCTTATTGATCTTCTGCACACATTGCTAGATATATTACACACATGTGTATGTAATAAATATATATCTAACATTACATATATATTACACATATGTTATATATATATAAATATAATATCCTTGGCACCAAAACTTCCTATTGCTTATAGGTTGAACAATAATGCATCTTAAAAACTAAGCAATGTCAAGTTTGACCATAAGAATCAAAACAACAGCTCTTTACAGTAACCTGTAACACTCTGTGAGTCTCTCTATAATAACCTCACATCAGGATCCCCATTGACCAACTCACTTTTCTTCCAATCATCAAGATCTGGCCTTAGGGCAACTGTTGCTGCCTGAGTTTCTCTTTCCTAGAGGTTTCCTTTCTGATTTGGCCCTTATCATCCTTCCCTCTGGTTTGCCATTATTCCCTCCTCATTTTAGTTCCTATAGCAGAAATAGCTCTATAACACCCTTTTGTGAAAATTTACAAATCAGAACCATTTCTTGGAAACATTTTCTCTCTCTCTCTCTCTCTCTCTCTCTCTCTCTCTCTCTCTCTTTCTGACACACACACACAAAGCATGGAGTGTGTTTTGTGTTGGCCAAGTACTCCTGGGCATTTCCTGGAGTGTGATTGATATCTCCCCTTGAAGAAAGTTGATTTTACCTTTCCCAGCAGGTATCAATTGCAAATAACTTCTTGGTTAGAGGTGGCACCCGCTTCCCATCATCCTCTTTTTCTTTATTTTTTTTAAAGAGCTAAATTTTCTCTCCTTCTGTCTTCTTATTGTCTCACTCTCTCACTCTCTAGTTTTCACTATCACTTTCAATCTTGTACAATTAAGCAGAAGTTCCTCTAGTTCCATAACTGTCATTATCAGTCTTAAATTTAAGCAAAAAAAAAGAGAGAGAGAGAGAAATGAAAAACTAAAAACAAAACAGTAACAAACATGCAAACAAAAAACATGACAAAAAAAAAAAAAAAAAAAAAGCACAGCATAGCCTTTCAACTCTTTGTCTTTCAGCTCTTTCATTGGATCCATTAAAGTTATTCTACAACTGGTGCCCCTGGCAGAAAAGAAGTCTTCCCGACAAAGCACACTTGATAAGACAGCTGGAGTTTCTTGGAGACTGTTGACCGGAGTAATTACTGTACTTCTAACAGCAGCTGTAACTTTCCGCTACTAGGATAGAATTTAACCCCTAGCTAATGTGACTGAGAGAAACTGCTGCTTTATCATACTTTCCTAAGGCATGCCAATATTACACTATGGAAAAATAGGACTTATTTAGTTGGAAAAAAGTTATAATGATTCTTACCTTGACATCTTGGATTCAAAAGCTTGGTGAAATTATTTATATTTATGTAACAGATGAGAGAAAAGTGATTTTCTTTCCTGGTCTGCTTGTCCCCACTCTGGTTTCCATAGTTTCAAGTACCTTAGCATTCAGTTGACTTGGTAATCAGCAAAACAAGCTGTTTTGGGATATGATTAAGCCTGACACTCACTCACTTCTTCAAGCAGTTTGGAGGTAACACATATTAAATACAGGGCTATCTCTAATCCCAGATTAACAAAATTATATTGAAGACCATATCTCCTAACCATCTCCTAAATTATTACAAGCCACAGATTTGCAAGAGCCAGCTGCTAAATGTTTAGGACAACCTATTGTGAAGAATCTACTGCTTTTGAGCTACCACTCACATATCACAAAAGAGATTCCGAGAAGTACCGAACAGCAGCTGATACCTTCAGCCTGTATCACAACCCTGAAATATACAGAAAAATAAAAGAGCAGATATTTAATGAATAAGCATCAATAACAGTCCAATGTTTATAATCTAGTACCTGGTTCCCATACAGGATAATTAATAATATTTAAGTTAATGATACGAACAGTGTGTTGGGGAATTGTGAAAGACGGCTGTGAAGCTCCAAGGAAAAAGTAGCTTCCTTTCTTCCATAGTCAAGATTCTCTATTTTCTCTAACAAGTTTAGGAAACTTGTTTCTTCACTAAGTTTGGAAATCATATTATTAGGCTCCCACAACCAAGTATGCTGCACACTGAAGCATTCACTGTAGTGAATGCCTCAGATTTCCAGCCCAACCACCCTGGACATGTGTTCTCACTGCAGGACGCTTCTCGAGAAATCCATTGATGCCTTTATCATCATATTTTTCCAAGTTAGACTGCAAAACAACATGAGCTATAATTACTAGGATCTAATTTTTAAATACAAATCTCTTCTGATACAAGATTTCACCCAGTGCTGTGCAGTTTCTGTGCAATGGAGGGGGGGGGGAATCACACAATCATAAAAAAGCATATTAACACCTCACTGAAACATTTTATTGTATAAATGCTACAAATAAATAAGAATGAATCGGGCGAAAAGCAGATGAGTATTGAAGCTCATCTGTAAGATTTTATTAGCCTGTTTGTAAAACCATGGGATGCAAGCAAGAGTCTGGCACCAATGCTCCAGCCAAGAAGCCTGGGAATTTGATAGAAATGTACAAGTGCAGTGATGAGTGAACACAAGCATACATGTTTTCACAAGATTCTCAGGTGTTTGGCATGTATGTAAAAGGCTGAGGACCATTACCATAGAGAGTAGAACGCACAAAGTAAAGAAAGTAAACAGACTGCTTGAAAAGATAGTTTATTTGCAAAAGAAAAAAAAATAACTGTCTATATGACTGATCCAGGCTTTCAAAAGACTTGAAAGTCAATTTCAGGTCTTCAGTGTCAAGATGGGGTTGTGATGGAAGTAATGAAAAGTATGCACGGAGAGCTATATCGGCTGCAGTGTGTGAATAAATCTAGCGATAGAACATCTCAGACTTTCAGTGTTCAGTCACTGTCACTGCACAAACTTCTCCAGGCTGGTGGTGTGTGAGCTAATGCGCTAACATGATCCAAACTTTTTTCTGTTAATGCCTTCAGAGAACAACTTTAGCTTCTGTGGCATTGGGGTCTATAGTGATGCAGCGGGAACCAAAATCCCAGGGTAGTGAGCATTCACGGCTTATAGCCAGCTGGAGACTCTCACCAAGCAGACAGGAAAGGTAGGGCGAAAGACAGCCTGGGAGCACATTCCTACAAGTCTTTCAGATTCTTTAGCACCACATTGCAAGTGTTCTTCTACCTGCCCTTTGGCGATCTGGGCACTTATTTGAATTCTCCCCTGAAGGGGACTAGGACAAGCAGCTGAGCAAGAGCTGGTTGCCCCATGCACACAAGTTCCAGGTTAGGTGTTTGTAGCAGCATTGCACTTTAGGATCACCTAGGAGCCTTCGCATACCAAACCGGTGATACATCTGGCCCCTTTTACTGTCAGGCAGGTCTTAAGAAACAAGCACAGTCCCAAATTGAATCTTATAATAATGGAGAAAGAAGTCTTCCCTTTGCTCATGTGGAGTAAAATGCAATGTTTGCTCTCTGTTGCCTATATTATCTATTAAAGGCTGGGACAAATATTTCCTGTGAATTATCTACTAAGACCCCCCTACTTTTTCAATTCCCTGCTGCATGCAAGGTAGTAACTTTGATAGTACCCCAAGTTTACAAAATAATAAATTGAGTCCTAATGAAAAATTATTATTGCTTATGCTTATTCAATTGGGACATTGTCTATCCATTTTCTACCCAAGAGGGTGACTGCCTTAGAACCTGTCCTTTTACCAAAATCACAAACACTGAGAGTAATTGAGAGATTTTTACTCATCCTGCCTACCATGACTCACTGCTGTTGGATGGATTTAGTACTGTCAAGACAATGTATGCAAAGATTCAGTGTCTGACTGTTTACGTTGGCTTCAGCATGGCTGCCCATGTCAATATGCCATCGAGGGAGAGCATAGTGGTGTAGATTGGACAATCAATGGCTGATGTTAAAATGATCCACCGGAGGACGTGATGAACATGTAAAAGACTGCAGAGATATACCCTGCAGTAACACATATCTTCAGCAGCCACACACGTCACTAGCCACTACTCCTCCCTCTGCCGTAACTGATGATTGAAAAACTTCACTGCTCCTTTTGTTATTCAGCCTTACGTGTTCAGTTTGTTTCCAGTCATTCTTTCTTTTCTTTTCTTTTTTTTTTTTTATCTCTGGAGAGATCTGGTTGCTATTCCTTCTACTGCACCACGCCCCCACACGTTTTCTCCCTACTCACCTCCCTGTTTCCATCAGGACACCATCGCTGCCATCTTATCCCCGGACTTACAGCCCCAGGTTCCAGTTTGAAAGAAATTTATCCTAATCTCTCCTCAGGAGACTGATCTGCAATCTTTTCTTGCAAATACCTCTCTTCTCTAAACAAATCAAAACAAAACAAAACCTTCTATTTTTTATTGCGTATCAAGTAAAATTTTTGTTTACAAAGTAACTAATTTCTTTCCTTATAAAAATTATAATGTTTTCTCGTAATAGCTCCAGGTCTAAAAATATCGAGGGCATACACAGTACGATCTTGGTAAAAACTTTGAACTTTAATGAGTGTTAAGTTCACTTCTCCTAAATAGGCCACTGGGGTGTGCCCGCTCTTTTCCACTCCTCTTGTGTGTCTGGCAAATGTGTGCAGACACATTTGCATGTAAGAACTCACATATTATGTATATGCGTGCGAATGAAAGTAGAGGATCAAGTTCGAAGTCAGTTATCTCCTTCAGTCACTCCTTACCTTACTTTTTAAGACAGAGCCTCTCACTGGACATGCAGTTCAGTGACTTGGCTAGGCTGGCTAGCCAGTAAACCTCAGGATTTGTCTTGTCTTGTCTCAGCCTCTTCAGGGGTTATAGACTTGCATCCCCAAACCCCGTGTTTTGTAACAGTGCTGATGATCCCAGCCCAAGTCTTTGCACTTCCATAGCAAGCACTTTACTAAGCTATGTACTCAGCATAAAACGGCTTCCCTTTATATATATGGAATATATTAGATTACTATGTATATTAGATCACTTCAAAAGATCACACACGTGTATGCATATATATGTGGTCCTTATACGTGTGTGTGTGTGTATATATATACGTTGTCTTTCCTCATTTCCATATTCTCAGTTGATGCATAGAAACAACCATTCAACTCAATATATTCCTGCCTGATAGCCTACCATAAAAAACATTGATTTCTACAGGAAGTCATAGAGAATGTGATTCCTCAGATTCAGAAAGTGCTCAGAGGATAAGATCTCCTTTCCAGATGAGAATATTATAACATGAGCTGGTAAATCATTGGGGAAATATTTTACTTCATTGAGCTTCCTGCAATTTTCGTGAGTGTTTTATGAATCTTTCACTCTGGCTAATGTTTGCATGTACCTTTTTGTTGTTGTTATTGTTTTATTTTTTGTTTTTTTTTAATATTTTTTATTTTAATTTTTATTAATTACACTTTATTCACTTTGCATCCCCCCATAAACCCCTCCCTCTTCCCCTCCCAATCCCACCTTCCCTCTCCCTTCTCCACGCAAGCCCCTCCCCAAGTCCACTGGTAGGGAAGATCCTCTTCTCCTTCCTTCTGATCCTAGTCTATCAGATCTCATCAGGAGTGGCTGTGTTGTCTTCCTCTGTGGCCTGGTAAGGCTGCACCCCCCTCAGGGGGAGGTGATCAAAGAGCAGGCCAATCAGTTCATGTCAGAGACAGTCCTTCTTCCCATTACTGTGGAACTCACTTGGACCCTGAACTGCCATGGGCTATAGCTGTGAAGGGGTTCTAGGTTATCTCCATGCACGGTACTTGGTTGGAGTATGAATCTCAGGAAAGACCCCTGTGCTCAGATTTTTTGGTTTTGTTGTTCTCCTTGTAGAGCTCCTGTCCTCTCCAGATCTTACTATTTCCCACTTCTTTCATAATATATCTTTATTTTTATTAGTATTTGTGGGAAGGTGATATATGATGATCACCCCTACTCTATTTACTGTAACAGTTGATTTCATTCAGTGAAGAACCAATATGTTCTCACAAAAACTTCTCAGTAGATTTTCTGCAACTGCCCTCATCTCTTCATGCATTTCATCAATTTAAGAAAAAATAATAAAAATATTTAATGTTTGAAATGTCTCAGCTCTTTTGGAATGAATAAATAGAAAGCCTAAAAAAGTGTCTGAAAAAGCCCAAAGTATATCTAGGTTACAAAAATTAAAACTATGGTTAATAGTGAATAGAGAGACAGAAAAGCAGGCAAGACATCCTGTGATCAAGTGAGCTACCAGGAAGAGTCTGTGACTGCTCTTCAGACAACAGAGGATTGCTCAAGGACAAGAGGTTCCACTTCATCTGAATTCTGACCCTGCTATGCATTGGCTCTGAAAATTTCCATGTGTACAGTAGTAATTGACTGATGGAGCTGTAAAAATTAAAATGTGTGATGTATGTAAGGTGTTTTTTAAAAGAATTCTCATACATGGGCAACCCATACAGCTGATTCAAAGAAACAGCAAAACAGGAAAAACAACTCATTGAGAGATCTGAAATTCAGTTGCTCCTGTACTAAGAAAATTTTATTTCAGATATAGGGTGTCTGATGTTCTGGATGTTCTTTGAAGAAGATATGTGGGGTGTATTAAAATTTACATGTTAATGCAAGAAGACAACAAGCGAGTAAAAAGAAAATACAATCCAGATTAGCAGACATTGGATGGCTATAAAATAAGGGTAAGAATAAATGATACTGGCTCAGGTTTGGCCAAGCTGAGCAGATCATGCAAAAGATTAGATGACAATATGCAGCTAGCCATGGCAGGACCTGGAGGAAGCTATGCCAGGTACCAGGTACGGAGACAACACTCAGAGCCAAGACCACTGAGGTGGGGGGAGGGGCCGAGTACATGAACTTGGGGTGAAGGAGAAGACGGAGCAAATGATACTGGTTCCAGAAGTCAGTCTGGGCTCTAACAGAGTTCCTGAAGACCAGGGAGCAAACATTTGATTAAATGGATCGCTGCAGCTGTGTGGTGTGCAGGATGCTAAAGTTAAAGCAGCATGATACAAGGCAGAAACCTGAGGCTTGGAAATGAGACAAGGACAAATGAGCCTGGCTGAAACATAAAGACACCATTTGTATAAAGTCCTCAGAATGGTGCTTAAGATTTAGGCCAAGGAAATTGGATATCATTGTTACTGGTTATTCTTCAGAGGTGCCCGAAGGCTGCCAGCAGAAGTTCATCATGCATTCTAATGTCCTAAAAGGCTTGTTTTTTCCACACCAAGTTTTCTCACTGGCAACATCTTAAAAACTCTTACACATTAAGTTTTTACATTTTAAATGTAATTTATTTGTTATTACAATTCATAATTCTTATCAAGGGCACATTTAAAGCATAAGAGAGGCACAATCTCTTGTGTTTGCCTGCGTATTTAGCTGTGAACCGTGTGCATGCAGTACCCAAGGAGGCCAGAAGAGGGTGTCAGATCCCTCAGAAGTGGAGTTACAGATGATTATGAGTCTCCCTGCAGATGCTGGGAATCAAGCCCAAGTCCTTTGGAAGAGCAGCTAGTATTGTTAACTCTTGAGCCACCTCTGCAGCTCCCAATTTCTGTTTTTAAAACAGTCCATCTTCAATGTCTTCACATTACTTATCAGACTTCCCTGATTTCTCTTAATTGTAGCAGCAGACTCCATTTAGTGAAGAACCAGTGTTTTCTCTTAGAAAGTTTCTCGAGGCCCTTCCTTTCCGAGTTCTTTCAATTCCGAAATAGTCTGTTGGGATGTTCTCTTTCCTCTCGCCTGTGTCTGGTGTGTGTGTGTGCACAACTGTGTATAGAGGGGCTCCTGCACATGTGTAGGTATGTATGTGTGTAGAGGGTTTTTCCTTACCGCTTGCCTTGCATTTTTAGAACCTTAAAGTCACCTGACCTTCTACCATACATGGTATACTGCATAGAATGTGGAGTTCATTGCCCAGCAGCTGAATGCACTCGGGAGATCTGCCATCATGACTAAAGTCTCTTCCATTCCTAGTAACCAAGATCTTCCTTGACCCCCTTTACTATTTGAGAGGTTCTGGATTATTACCCTCTGAAACTAGGCAGTGTTGAAGGTTACTGTCTACACTCCAACTCAGGCCAGTCAGAATCCTGAGTTCACTTTTGTTATTATTATGCAATCGTAATAACTCATTATTGGTGTTGTAGAATCCTTAGAAAGTCTTTAATCATTCTTTAAATTTAATTTTGTTTATATATTTTTTTCTTACAATTTATTCACTTTGTATCTCCACTGCAGCCCCCTCTCTCATCTCCTCTCAGTCCAACCCACCCTCCCTCTTCTCCCCCTTTGCCCTTTCTGTAAGCATTTTTGTTAGCTAGTTTTCTCATTCAAAAACTATGGATGTCAGTTGGATGCAAGCTCAAAGGGCTAATGTAAGGACTCCGTGAAGGGAAGCTTATACTATGGCAATCACTGTGTCTATAACAATTAAGAACTTAGTCATTCTGGCAATAATAGACATATATAAATGTGAAACTTTAAAAAAATAAAAGAGAGATAAGACAGGTAGGAAGGGAGGGGAGAGAGAAAGAGACAGACAGAGAGAAAGGGAGAAAGTGAGAAAGAAAACACAACGAATGTTAAAAATTATAATTTCAGGAAGTTCTGACCTGGGCAGAATGAAAAATTTTGTCTGTTTTTGTTTTATTTTATTTTGTCACTGCCTATGAGAAGTCTGTTTACTATCTAATGAAAGACAGACATAGAGTGGCTCAGGATGGGAAGAGAGGTGAGGAGAAACTGAAAGAAATACAAAGAGGAGAAACTGTTACCAGTATATATTATGTGAGGAAAAAAAATTCTGTTTCAAAAGGAGAAGAATCATTCTAAAGGAAAACAGAGCATACAGTAAAAAAAAAAAAAAAAAAAAAAAAAAAAAAAAAAAAAAAAAAAAAAAATGATGCAATCAAAACAACCAAAACTTTCTTCATAACAGCAAATAAACAGCAACAAGAACAGCAAAAAGCAACTTACCAGTCACTTTACTTCTGTTAGGAAGCATTAGGAAAGGCGTTAAATTGCAACTTTAAGGGCCAAAACTAAGTTACATGAGCCAGGTTCATGCTATGTGATTATTAAAACCTAGTGAGTGACAAATGTTTACCAAAAAAATAGAAAAACAGGAAGAATGGGGAAGTTTTAGGAACCAGTGGAAATTTTCCTCCAAATGATGAGACTCTAAGTCTACTCCTCTAGTAATATGAATTTTAACTGTCCTTTAAGGAAGATATACTGAGAAATGACTCCCCATCACCTTCTCTGTGGAATGTTTCTGCCTTCGTTTTATGATAGGCCATGAATTTGTTCCATTCTGAGGAGTCCTTACTTCAGTGGGAAAGGATATGCAAATAGCTTTTAAGAGGATGCTCTCAATCGGATATCAAAGTCAAGAATACACTGCAAAGCAAATGTGCCTGAGCACTGTCCCACCTTCTACTGTGAAGAGTGAAATCATCTGCCCTTAAAATTCTCACTCTTCAGGTTGTCTCCGCAGAAATTCAGTCTCAGAGGAAGTGGAAAGAGGATGAGAAGTGAGAAGTGACAGAAAATGATTAGTTCCACTCCACAGATGCAGGATGCCGCTGCTGACGACCAAGTCAAGCATCTCACTTGTGAATTCATCTGTGAATGTGTCTGTGATTTTCACCAGGAGGAAAAAAGAAGAAAACATGAAACACACTCCAGGATGGTACGTGATGATGAAAAAAAAAAAAAGAAAGAAAATCAGCTAGCTAAGTTTTCTTTTGTGTTATTTTCAAACTGTTGAACTTGCACTTTCCTCCATTCATGCTTCTACTTGAGTTCCTGTTGATATTAACTCTGCTTCCAAAAATAAAACAAAAGTAACATATTATGATGACTCAGAGTTTCCTATTAATTGTTTTAATTTATTACAATTTATTCACTTTGTATCCCAGCTGTAGCCCCTGCCCTTGCCCCCTCCCAATCCCTCCCTCCCTCTTATCCTCCTATGCCCCTCCCCCAGTCCACTGATAGGGGAGGTCCTCCTTCCCTTCCCTCTGACCCTAGCCAATCAGGTCTCATCAGGACTAGCTGCATTGTCTTTCTCTGTGGCCTGGTAAGGCTGCTCCTTACACCTCCTCAGGGGAGGTGATCAAAGAACCAGCTACTGAGTTCATGTCAGGACAGCCCCTGTTCTCCTTACTAAGACACTCACTTTGACACTGAGCTGCCATGGGCTACATCTATGCAGGGGTTCTACATTATCTCTATGAATGGTCATTGGTTGGAGTATCAGAAAAGACCCCTGGGCCTAGATTTATTGGTTCTGTTGCTCTCCTTGTGGAACTCCTGTCCCCTCCAGGTCTTTCTATCTCCCCCTTCTCTCATAAGATTCCCTGCATTCTGCCTAAAGTTTGTCTATGAATCTCAGCATCTGCTTTGAAACTCTGCTGGGTAGTCTTTCAGAAGCCCTCCGTAGTAGGCTTCTGTCCTCTGCCAGCTTTTTTTTCCCCTTCTGATGTCCATCCTATTTGCCTTTCTGAGAGAGGATTAGTCATCTTACCCAGAGTCCTCCTTCTTGCTTAGCTTCTTTAGGTGTACAGATTTTAGTATGATTATCCTATAGTATATGTCTAAAATCCACCTATTAGCGAGTATATACCAAGTGTGTCTTTCTGCTTCTGGGATAACTTACTCAGGATGATCTTTTCTAGATCCCACCATTTGCCTGCAAATTTCATGATTTCCTTGTTTTTAATTGCTGAGAAATGCAAATCAAATTGACCCTGAGATTTTACCTTATACCTATCAGAATGGCTATGATAAAAAACTCAAGTGATAACATATGCTGGAGAGGATATGGAGAAAGGGGAACCCCCCTCCATTGTAAGGGGAATGTAAACTTGTACAATCACTTTGGAAATCTATCTGGTGCTTTCTCAGAAAATTGGGAATAGTGCTACCTCAAGATCCAGCTATTCCACTCCTAGTCACATATCTAAAAGATGCTCAAGTATACAACAAGGACATTTGCTCAACCATGTTTATAGCAGCTTCATTTGTAATAGCCAGAATCGGGAAACAATTCAGATGTCCCTTAACTGAGGAATGGATACAGAAATTGTGGTATATTTACACAACGGAATATGACACAGAGGTTTTAAAATCCATTTTCCTTTTTGCCCTTCCTATTACTAGGCTGGTCTGTATTTCTAAAGCCCCTGCCTGGATGCACCTTGGCTGACAGGGAATTTTGACCCTGATCCTGCCCAGTCCTAGCTGAACTAGAGAAAGATGGTTAACCTACTTAGTTTCAATAGCCTTTTTTGTTTGCTTGCTTTTAAATGTTGAAGATATAAGACAAATCCCAGAATAGTGTCTTATGTCTCTACTTCTTGTACCAAAGTACATGCTGACAGCACCAAAACTCATGGGCAAGGCTGCACTCCAACAAAGCTAAAGTTGTTATTTTTCTTTAAATTTTTAAATTAATTTTCTTCATATAATGCATTTTGACCCTATTTTCCTCTATCCTCTTGTATCCTTCCAACCTCCTCCAAACCCATATTTATATTCTTTTGCTCCCTCTCTCTCTTAAAAATAAATGAATAAACACAAACTAAAGACAAAAGTAACAATAAGAATAAAAAAAAAAAAACACCCTCAAAACATGGAGTTTGTTTTGTGTGCTTGACATACCCTGTTCTCCACTGGAGAACACTGGCTTTCCTTTTGTCAAAAGTTATTAATTGAAAATAGCTTCTTGGAGAGATGGGACCTCATATCCACTTCCTTCTCTCAGTGCTGGGACCCCATCTAGCTTGAAAACACTTGAATAGCAAAATAAGAGGTGAGACTGTATTAGGCCAGATCCATATTTGCCAAGGTCTGGTTTACATCGTAGAGAGTTTCGTCTGTGTTTGACCTTCTCATTTGGATTTGAGATAACAAGTTAGAAGAGTTTTGCTTCTTGGTACCACCCAATCATACAATCAGATTTAAAACTCAGCACCCAGCTACACTCCTTTAAGTTTTGAATTTAAGAAGGTCCAAGATTGATGCCTTCTTTTCCAGGAATAATAGCATCCTAGTGGTTTATTTTCTCCTATCCCTGTCACACTCCCTTTTTCTAGGTGGAAGGAAGGAGAACATAAACAAGTTCTCATAATCTGCTTTCACTCCTAGCTTTTGTGAAGTAAGAAAACAATGAGTAATACTCCATTGTATAGATGTACCACAGTTTCTGCATCCATTCTTCAGTTGAGGGGCATCTGGGTTGTTTCCAGCTTCTGGCTATTACAAATAAAGCTGCTACAAACATGGTTGAGCAAATGTCCTTTTTGTGTACTTGAGCCTCTTTTGGGTATATGCCTAGGAGTGGTATGGCTGGATCTTGAGGAAGCGCTATTCCTTGTTTTCTGAGAAAGAGCCAGATTGATTTCCAGAGTGGTTGTACAAGTTTACATTCCCACCAGCAGTGGAGAAGGGTTCCCCTTTCTCCACAACCTCTCTAGCATGTGTTGTCCCTTGAGTTTTTCATCTTGGCCATTCTGATGGGTGTAAGGTGAAATCTCAGGGTTGTTTTGATTTGCATTTCCCTAATGGCTAATGAGGTTGAGCATTTCTTTAAGTGCTTCTCTGCCATTCGATATTCCTCTACAGAGAATTCTCTCTTTAGCTCTGTTTCCCATTTTTTAAGTGGATTACTTGGTTTGTTGCTTTTAAGCTTGTTAGTTCTTTATATATATTGGATATGAGTCCTCTGTCAGATAAAGGGTTGGTGATGATTCTTTCCCAATCTGTAGGCAGTCGCTTTGTTTTGATGACGGTGTCCTTTGCTTCTGTAAGAAGTGGGAAATAGTAAAAGCTGGAGGGGACTGGAACTCCACAAGCAGAGCAACAGAACAAGATAATTTGAACACAGGGAACTTCCCAGAGACTCATACTCCAACCAAGGACTATTCGTGGAGATAACCTAGAACTCCTGCACAGATGTAGCCCATGGCAGTTCAGTGTCCAAGTGGGTTGCATAGTAATGGGAAGAGGGACTGCCTCTGACATAATCTGATTGGCCTGCTCTTTGATCACCTCCCCCTGAGGGGGGAGCAGCCTTACCAGGCCATGGTAGAGGACAATGCAGCCACTTTTGATGAGAACTGATAGACTAAGATCAGAAAGGAGAGGAGAACCTCCCCTATCAGTGGACTTGGGGAGTGGCATGCATGCAGAAAGGGGAGGGAGGGTGGGATCTGGGATCGGGAGCGGAGGAGGGAGGGGCTTATGGGGGGATACAAAATGAATAAAGTGTAATTAATAAAAAATTTTAAAAAAAAGAAAAGAAAACAATGAAGTGAAGATCTGCCCCATGCTTACAGGTTCCTTCTTACAAATTCTTAACTGCTTTCCCAGGTTAATTTTTTTATTTTTTATATTTTGGGTCTGATGAGTATTGAACCCAAGCCTAAAAAAAAAAAAAAAAAAAAAAATGCTTATGCTTTCTCATTGATCAACTCCCAAGTTATCCATGCTGATTTTGAAAGTCTGTGATCTAAGCTTTTGAGCATCAGTCTGTGAAAATTTATACTAAGGTTAAAATGATGTGGGAGGCCACATCATACATTACAATCGCATGACCCGTAATTATGGTTAAGAAGCACTACGGACAGCTGAGTATGGCTGAGTAAGTAATGTCTTGCATGTTTGTTTGTTTTTGTTGTTGCTTCTAAAACATTGCTGTGTTTCCTGGTAGTGTTAATTCTTTTCAGGTCTGTTGCTCTTTAAATTATGACTCACCTTTATTGCCTAGCTTTGTCTGTAGTTGCTCTGCATGCTTCTCTTGCAAAGTGGAGTGTCTGCCAGAGCATACATTAAATAGTATGACAAAAAGCTTTCTTATTCCTGATTAAAATAAAGAATGATAGTGTTATAATGACTAAACTCCAGAGCACATTTTCTATCTACACAATTTGTAATCTTTACCTGAAATCGAAATTCTATACTTTAACTGCCTTTTTTGTTTATCTCTTCAATGTTTCCATGCATTATATTCATGCAAAGCTGTTCCAAACTTTCCTATATCTCACTAATAACTGAAGCCTTGTCTTGCCTATTCTCCAGAATCCATTTCCAAAATAGTTTATTGTCAGTTTCATCTTTCCCATTTGCTCCCAACAATCTCTCAACTTTTTCTTATAGCCACCAAAGTTTGTATTCTTTTTGATTTATGGTTTTCTTATAAAATTAATATCTTATTGCCTATACCATTCATGATGTCTATCTTTCTCTTGCTGCTGCAATTAAACTCCTTAAGGGAAAGGACTCTAATTCCTGTCTGTGTTCTCTGAAGAAAACTGGGAGGTACATTGAGGCTCAGCATATTCATTAAGTTGCTGAACTAGACTTCTAAGGCTTAGTCTCAGAAAGACAACATTGTTTTGACAGAATGTTCAGGTTCACCTCATATCTCATGTCTATCGATTACCTGACATTTGATAATCACGGATACTACAGAGTTAGAGAAAATTCACTTACCTATAGGAATTTCTCTTATAGGGGCTTCTTTGTTAAAACCGTATGCTGCTTTTTCAGAGAACTGGGTTCCTTTGCTCTGGTGGCTCATAACCATCTCTAACTACAGTTGCAGAGGATCTGATGTCTATTCCTGGCCTCTTTGGGAACCAAATATGGTGTATATATACATTATATATATATATATATATATATATATATATATATATATATATATAT
>NW_026591597.1:3521816-3641679 GCF_907164565.1 Psammomys obesus | reverse complement strand
TATATATATATATATATATATATATATATATATATATATATATATATGGGCAAAACCTTCATGCACATGAAAAAAAAAGTCTTTTGTAAAAGGTGGGAACTTCAGTTATAGAAACAACAGCAAATTTCTACCCAAATTGTTGCAATGTTTCAGGTGTTTACATACCAGCTACATTGTTTTTTTTTTTTTTTTTTTTCTTTTTCTTTTTCCTTTTCAAGCCCAGTTAAGGACTGCTCTGCTTTTTTATCTATTTTCCCAAATGTGCTGATTTTTAACTTTTTTGTTTATAAAGGAAAGCTCTACATTTGGAGAATCAGAGTAGTAAAGACGATGGTATGAATATAACCAAGATGATAAAGAAACATTGATTTATATGTGAACACTGAAAACACGCTGTAAATAACGGACAGGTAAGTCTTAGAAATGCAGATGGCATCTGACCATCAAACTGGGACTTTCTTGGTGAGACAACCAGAACTGAAAGTTGAAACAATTTTCTCAGTTTGTGGTATGCTTCAATTTGAATACATGAGCATACAATGTCCGAAACCATCTGTTAAGCTAGCCACAGCCCACACTCAGAATAACGTTTGCCCGGAAATGTATCAGATTCCCCCAAAGTACTCAGTGTACCCAGTGAATGAATGCATCATTAGCTCCAGCAGTTAGTCACATAGCTTAAATATTCTTAAGAATGATTACATTTAAAGATACATGAAGAAATTTGTTGTTGGGATTTCTGTTTAGCATGAACTTGGTCAAGGAGCAGGAGGAAAAGGTGGAGGCGGAGGAAGAGGAGGAGGAAATGATGTTGTTCTATACCCCCACACAGTACAACTCTGAAGAAAGGCTTCCACTTGCTGCTCTTAATTGTTTTGCTGAACCTGAGTCTACATTCATCCTCTACTAGAAGAAAGCATGCTTTCATGCAGTTTCTATGATGCTGTTAAAACAAATGGAAGAGAGCAGTGATTAACACAGCTCATTCCTGATGTTCTAGTTAAAGAATTATTCACTCCCATACACTTCACCTAGTATCCATTCCATTTTGCTACAAGGTTTTGCTTAATCACAACACTTTGACATTTACCAAATATTGTGAAGCAGAGGCAATATTAGAACCTACCTCAATGTTGAGGGAGAATTAAATGTAATACATATCTACTAGAAAGTAATGTGTCAGGAAAGCATGTTAAGCATGAGCAGTCACTGTACCCAAAGGCACATGATAAACACAAAGGATTATTTTGTTGGGTTTTCAAGATAGGACCTTACTATGTAGTAGCTCTGACTATCCTAAAACTTTCTATGTAGTTCAGGCTGGCCTCAGACTCACGGGGATCTGCTTGCCTCTTCCATATAAGTGCTAGGATTAAAGGCATGCTCCACCATGCCTGGCATGAAGGAATATTTTTACTGTTAAAGAAAAGTCCATGTAGTATATTTCATCAAAAACTTTAGAACAGAACAGAAACATAGGACATATACAATGTATAAAAACATATACAACAAAAACATAGAATTCATGCATTTGAGATTTTATTTACAAGTTGGGATGATATTTCAAGAGGTAAAGTGAATACTGCCAAACCTAATGACCTGAGTATGGATTTAAATCACCCCTGTAACAACCAGATGTGGAGTTGCATTTCTATAACACCAAGTGCCTGGGAGGGCAAAGAGTGTAAGACCCAAAATCTCACAAAACAGCCAGTGAAAATAAATTTCTTACCTCTAGGTGAAGGAAAAAGGCCCATCTCAAACAACAACAAAAAAACCTATAGTTTTCTAATTACGATTTTATAATTATAAGATGGAGAGTAAGTGGAGTAGATAAAAAGGTCGCCCTTCAGCCTCCACAGACACTCATGGATGTGTGGATTTTGTTCACCCATGCACACACATCCCTATGTAGTGTTCCAAATTTGGGAATTGAAAAGCTCTTAGTCTCAGCTCTGTTGTCCTTGAACATCTGGTGTTTCTTGTTAGAAGAGTCTGTGAATAAAGCCAACTTTCACAAAACAGAATTGAAAAATTAAAAAAAAAATCTAGTTCCTGAGTGAACCCAGAAATTCTAAATTATATTTAATAATAATATTACCTTACCTTGGATTTTTGGTTTTTATCACTTGCAAACCCAACAGCCCTGAATGATGTCCTACATATTTTTGGGAAATTTACATGAATAATGAATTGCTGGTGGTCATTACAGAGAAAGCAAGACAGCAAGCAAGAACTTGGAAAGTGTTAGTGGTGAATCATGTTTCACCAGCAGTTAAAACTCTCATGAAATGCCTGACACAAGTTAGAACAATTCATTGACCTTGTAAATTCACAATCTTGGTGACTAACAAAATAAGAAGAAAACCATAGTATGTTTAGCGGAAGAGTTACTTTAATAAAGCACTTTGACATTAGTGGGTATAAAACCACAGTTGGCTGTTAACATAGAAAAGTATAAAGAAAGGAAGTCTGTCTGACAATGTTTGTAGGCTCTATGATATATACCACAAAGTACATTAAATGTATATTTTCTATATTAACTATAAATGTATAACTGAAGACCCAGTATTAGGTATTACAAACATTTAACTCAACAGCCACTAATTTCAGCACCGTATGGATTGCTTTGAGACAGGTTTTAACTATGCAGCCCTGGATGGCCTGAAATTTCTTACTTAGACCAGATTGGGTTCTAATTCATAGACCTTGTATCTTTGCCTCCCACTTGTTGGGAGTAAAGCTGTGCCTCCCTCCCCATGCCCAGCATCAGGGATTTCTTTATTTGATTTGGTTAGCTTTCTCTGAATTTGGTTTTTAGAGATAGCATCTTGCTGTTTAGTTCAGGCTGACTTTGAACTTGGAATTCTGATCTGTCTCCTGATTGCTTGACTGTAATTACGCACAACAACCTTAGCTCTGAAAGTCTGATTTTAACTTTGATTTCTGAAAAACGTTCACATTTTCCAGAATGCTGACGTTTTGGTAGGCTCTCAAAAGTTTGATAAACTCCGGGGTTGTTAGCAACCATAGCCACCCAGGTACATGTCATAAGAAAGAATGCACACTGGAAAACCCACTAAAGAGTATGACCATTGTTTCATGAAAAGCTACCTTACTCATGCACATTGCATCACCCACTTTTGGACAGCTCGTATTAGCTGCAGGCATAAAAGAGAATGTGAAAAATTCTTCCATGTTTCTTTCATGCTGCCACATGTCTATCCGTTTTCACATACACATTGATAAGGAACTTCTATTTATCCTCCCCCCCCCCCCCCCCCCACCAGGTTTTAAAAAAAAAATTAACAAAAAAAAAAAAAAAAAAAAAAAACTGTAGCACACAGGATGCAGTGTTGTAATACTGCTGAGACTTATGTGAATATAATTAGCATCCCTGTGGTGTCAGTCTCTAGGTAATTTCCTCATTGAACAATTTGCCTCCATTAGGAGCATCACTAATTTCATTTTCTACTTTGAGGTGCACTTTCCTTTTTGAATTCTTGAGGTTCGAGTAATCTGAGGTGGTGCTTAAAGGTGTCCTGATTCAAGATATGTCCAATAACTCCAGGATCAAGAGCGTCTACTGGCCATCTGATTGATAAAGTGCAGAGACTCTTCATTTGAGCTGAGATTTTATTTCAGTTATATTAACTTAGTCGATGAGAAAAGTTGAGAGCTTCCAGAATACAGGAGTTTCATTTCTCAGGAAAGGCCTGAGACCTCAAATATTTTCTCACAAACTGCGACCTTAAACATACTGACACACTCTTTTCTCATAGTATGACAAAGGGAAATTATATCTTCTAGGCATATTGTTAGAACCACATAGATTACCCCGCCTAAAGCATTTGAAATGATGTTTGACACAATGACCTCCTTTATTATTTCTTTATTATTTTTACAAATATATTTCTAGTTAAGTATTTGAATGATTTAGAGCTTACTTGTCCAAATATTTTACCAAAACCAAAGTTGAGAGTTAATGTCACCTACCTGTTGGAGACACAGAACACAGTGAGCTTTGAATTCACATCTTTTTTTTTTTTAAATTAGAAACAAAATCTTGTTAAACCATAAGCTTAATATGTAATTTATGGTATTTTCAGGAGCAATTTCTCTTCAGGTCTCTGATAAAGGCAGGGTTAGCCAGAATGTTTAACCAACATAATGGTGAACCATACATTATAACTCACTTAGCCAGATCTATTAGCACACAAAAGTGAATACAAAAGCATCTATGTGTGAGAAACGTAGAGTCATTTTTCCAGTGGCTGTGTATAAAGTGTTTGTGTTCATGTGTTCATGAGTAAACACGTCATGATGTTTTATTTAATGCAGGTGTGTGCATTGCCAGGGCACACACGTGGAAGAGAGAGGATTTCCGGAGGCTCTGGGTCTGACTTCTCACCCTATTTGAGACAGACCCTTTGTTGTTTTGCTGCTACACATCTCAAGCTGTCTAGCCCATTGGGTTCTCCTATTGCCACCTCAAAGTTCCCAGAGAATTGTCGGAATTTCAGATATACAGGGATGCAACAACCTTTACATGGGATCTGGGAATTTGAATTCAGGTCTTCATTATTCTACGGTGTCATTTTTCTAGACCTGAAATGATTTTTGTGTTAGTGTGTGTGTTATCTTTTTAATCAGTTCTTAGTCTCACATCATAGTGGTCCAGGCACCCATTTACCTGGCAATGCCTTAATAATAGGTCTATGCTTGTGCTGTGGCATGTCCTGAAACTAGTGTATGTGTGCCTATGTGTGTGTGTGTGCAGACATGTTACACACTATATATTCACATGTTATAGAGGATTGTCTCTTGCTCTAGGATGTTGTTCATTTCTGGACACTTTTTACAAAGATTGATAAATATTATAAACTGAGCCGTTATTCATTTTAAGAACATAATTATAAATTCAAGTGTTTCGACAGCTCAGCAAAACAAGAAACCCTCTGCCATGAGATTTTACCTTCAAATCCTAAGGATGCGACCCAGTGGCAGTCCAGAGTCATTTCTAGGACACCCAGGTCTCCTGCTCAAGTCATCCTTCGTGGATTAGGCTCATGTCCCAATGATCTTTTGCAGTCACATTGTCTTTAGTGTCTGGGAGCTGTATTAGTTGGTTCCAGAAGAGAGCACCAACAAAATCAAAGAAACACACACACACACACACACACACACACACACACACACACATTTTAAAATGCCTTATTTTGGTTCAGGAAGATGAAATGGATAAAATATAGCTATAATTACATAGTAATGTATTCAAAAATAAGAATGAATAAAGCAAGAAAGCAAATTATACAGTACCAAGAGGTGGGTGATACACTGGCCCCTGCCTAGCCTTCAACGCTCACTTCTAAACATTAGGGTTCAGAGCCAACTATCTGGAGAACCTCTGTTTGTAGAACGTAATGCACATGGTAAAACTGAATGTATCATGAACAGAGCCTCTTGCCTATCACCACCACTGAGTAGTTCAGACCAGACACGTGGGAGTCATCCCCAAGTCCTTCTTAACTCCCATTCTCCAGATTTCACCCGTCAGAGAGGTTAGCCAGTGTGTCTTCAGGACAGTAGTGGTACGTGTTTGTTTTTATCATCACCACCTTAATTCAGAGCAGCAGCCTGCCTCACCTGCATCCCTAGCTTCCCACAGATGCTTTACAGCCACACCTGTCTTTCTCCAGTGTGATGAAAATTCATCAGGAACACTTCTGCTTCCAAACACGACCATATTTCCACTGTCAGTTCAGTGGCGACTCTTGGTCTCACCCACTAGTCTGATTGTTCTTTCTTCAACTCTATATAAGGACAGCGCTTATTTTTATTAATTAAATGTGCTGTTTGATCGCTTCATTCCCATGTAGTACATTTTGTTTGCTCTAACTTCCAACTCTTCCTTCCTTCCTTTGTTTTTCTTTTCCTTTTTTTCTTGTCTTTTCTTTTTTTTAATTTTGCTAAAAAATTTAGATAGTATTAAGGGAATAATCTTTTTTAATTTTTATTTTTTAATATTAATAACAGGTTATTTACTTTGTCTCCCTGCCATAGCCCCCTCTCTCATTCCCTCTCAATCCAACCCTCCTTCCCTCATCTCCTCCCTGTCCCTTTCCAAGTCCACTGCTAGGGGAGGTCCTCCTCACCTTCCATCTGAGTCTAGCTTATCAGGTATCTTCAGTACTGGCTGCCATGTCCTCCTCTGTGGCCTAGCAAGGCTGTTTTAAGGGACTAATCTACCCACACCTTTGATGATATGTGGTTTTTTTTTTAATTTATTTATCTGTTTGTTTATTTATTTATTTATTTATTCATTCATTCATTCACTTTACATCCTGAGGCTAGGATCATAACCTCCTGTCAGTCCTGCTCCTCCCTCTTTCTCCATCCCCCTCACCTATTCACCAGATAAGAGAAACCACCTTACCCTCCCATCCCTGCTCATCAAGGCTCATCAGGACTGAGCTCCTTTTCTTCTCCTGTGGCCTGGAAAGGCAGCCCTACTGAGAGGATGGGGGGAATGGGTTTGATTAGAAAGTAGGCAACAGAGTACAGGTCAGAGAAAGCCCCCTTTCCCTTACTAGGGAACCCACATGAAGCCTGAACTGTCTATCTGCCATACTTGTGTACAGGGCCTAGGTCCAGTCTATGCATGGTCCTTGGTTGGTGATTGAGTCTCCTCAAGCCCCTCTGGTCCCTGGTTAATTGTCTTCTAATGGAGCTCCTGGCACCTCCAGGTCCTTTTTATCTTTCTTCCACTTCTATCACACTCTTCCCTGTTATAGATCCTCTCCCCTCATTCACACCTCCTGCATTTCTATTTTGTTTTGTGACCTACTGATTTTAACTAGGATCACCTGTGTGGCTACAGGTTTGTTATTATTCACTGGAACCTAGTTGGCTCACTGTTTGGTACACACTGAAGAAGATGACTTTAGCTGTTCTAGAATTCATCAGTTGTCAGTACCTCAGCAGAGTAGGTTAGAGTCCCATAAGATGTAGAGTCCTACAAGATGCAGGATTATTTATTGACTTATCCAAATTTGGTCTAGCTCAGTGCAGCTAAAGCTGCTGTCAGATCATGATTGCAATGGCTGTGTCATGACCTGAAGACGCGCTTTGTTACTCCCCTATCTTCTGGCTCCCATCTCTTCTTTAAGTGCTAAAAAAATTGTGCTATAGAGATGTCTTGTTAAGAGCTGACCACTCAACCATCATATAACAACCCATGAGTCTCCATGTTCACTGCCATCCATCGCGAAGGGTGTGAGAGACACATTTGTTTATGAGTCTAAACATAAACATTTACACTGCTCTTCTTCCTTGATAAGTTGGCACTATAGCTAGGTAATACCATCAATGCCTTATCTCCCAAAACAGTCTATAACACTCTAGGTGCTCTGGAAGGTGACCAGCAGGACAGACATTTCAGTTCCAGCATGAGGATAGGATACCTTTTAAATTTCATACAATGAATCATTTATTCCATTACAAGCTTTACCTATATCCACAGACTGAGTAATCTCCAACAATACAGACCATTTCACTTTTCACATGTTCAATCTGCAATTAGTTCCATGATAGCCATTTGCCATATTAGAATGTGAACACCAAGAGCATGAGGACCATATCTGTTTTAAAGTCACTATTGTCAATGCTTGTCAAATAACATTTGTCCATAATGAGGAATAAATATTACACAAAAGAGTAGTTGATGGCTGTTGCCATATTGTGTTTATATACTAGATACTCAGAGATGATTATAAAACCATGCTTTCTTTTGAGTGCTGACATTTTGCCCAGTGATTTTACATTTTGGATCTTGGACCATGTTCTCCATGAGTCCACACAACTTCAGATTGCATGTGATTTTTTTCCCCCTAGTTTTGTATTTGCCATACCAGCAAATCTTTCTGGGAGTCTGAAGAATACATTTTGTTTTAGGCATGCCCATCTTACATCTTATAACTAGAATAAATGTATTATTAATACTATTCCCTGTAGTCATTGATAAGAGATATCCATGAGAGCTGCCATGTAAAGAGGAAGAAAAATTTTCCTTTCATCTTTTGACATTCTATTTTCTCATCTTCTACAAAGCTCTTTGGATTTTCTTCAAGTGGCTGCTCCTCTATTCTCCTTGGGCAAATTTATAATAATTGCATCCAATTTGTGTTCTTTCCATCTTTAAAGATAAATGTCACTTAACAACATTTTGTGCTTTTTTTTGTCCATTCATTAAAGATTTGCCAATATGCGCTAATCACATGACAAATGCTACTCAAGTGATTACGTCATTCAGCATTCACCCAGTGAAGAAATCAGTACTAACATTTATCTAGACTAGATAAATAAAGGAGACCACAATTTAGAGACATTAATGTCTTGCCAAGTTATTTCTAGGTGTCTGAGACGCTCTGCTCATAGTAGATCTTCAATATGTACTTGTCTGATTACTTATATGGATCACTACCGTTATTTTGATGGATGTCAGGGTATTTTGTGATTTATTTTGTTTACTGAACTTCATTCTTTCAACCAGAACTGAAGAATCTTCCTGAAGGTGACCAACAGACAAGAGGGGTAACTAATAGAAAGATATCTGGGTTTGCAGATATTTTTGGAGAGAAGGGAGTTTTCTAGGACTTCCTCATTAGGTTGCATTGTTGGCTAACTACTTCAGGAATCTTTTGGTTATTGAAACGTATTTTTTTCTCTCCTCATTATATTTAGCTTGAATAGTCTTACTGTAAGAGCAAAGAAGAGCAAGAGAAATCAGCAGTCCTCCTCCTGCTCGACCCTTGTGTGCGTGCGTGTGTGTGTGTGTGTGTGTGTGTGTGTGTATGTGTGTGTGTGTGTGTGTGTGTGTGTGTGCGCGCGCGCGCGCGTGCTCTCTTGCAGAACTCCAGCCTAGCAGACCATCATGCAGTACATCTGCACTGTTTATGGTGCCTTACCTGTCTGTAACCTGAGAAACTTCCCCAGACTATGAAAGCAAACAGCTTTTTCTCTCTGCTTTGTCCTCCATTCTAGGGAAGCTATCAGATTCCCGCTGGCAACCGTCCCTCCTCCACAGTTCCCTTGGAGTCACCTCTCTAAGCTGCCCCAGAACGACTCTCAATGTCCCGGGGCCGGGGCGGGGAAGGGGGGTGGACTGTGTAGTATGTGGGTCAAAAGGGAAGCTGGACCTGGCCCCAGTGGGGACCAACAGATTTCAGCAGGGAGCCTGCAGCGCCACGCTAGCTGCGAACCCAATGCATCCGGGGTCCCTGCTGTCATCAGGAACCCGCTGGACCACCGGCGGTGCAATCTGTGCGCTTTCTCAAACACAGGCTCTCAAACACAGGCGCCGCGGGCGCTTGGAGGTCCCTGCGTGGAAGCAGGGAGCTAGCCAAGGGAGGGCGAGGTCCTGGTCTGAAGAGTTGAGATTGTCTAGTCGAACGGTCAGAAACACTGCTTTAGAAGCACACATTCACTTTTCACCCTACTCCACCTGAATGACCTTGAACATGGTCCTCAGATTCGATGTGCCAGTTTCTACACCCATAAAACGGGGGCACTACGGAGTCAGCTTCTGGTTAATACGGCTTTAAGCATGGCTTTCTGCGCACAGTAGGCGCTCGCGGTAAACGGTGACAAGGCTCGGTACTAGATACAGGTTCAGTCCTGAGGCGCGGGAGTCCAGGGTGAGCTCTCCGCCTTTCTACCTATTCACCCGGGAGGAGTGCCTCCGCTCGGGGAGTTGAAGCGTCTGCTCCGTTCCCTCCCCCTCTCCAAGAGAAGCCAGGGAACACAAATCCCGGGCACCCCCATTTCGGTGCCCTCGGCACCCTCTTTCTCCCGCCCCAAGCCGATGAAATGATTTTTTTTTTCCCATGAACTGAGTTCCAGGTCCCGTGTCCGTGGTGAGCCTGGAGCAGGAGGAGAGGAGGCAGGCTTGGGTCCCCATGGGCTAGGACAGGGACGAGGGGAAGTTGTGGCGTGGAGGTAGGGGGCTCGGTGGCTCCGGAGGTCTCGGGGTCCGCTTCGTTGTGCTTGCCTTCTGTGAACCACTGGGCTTGGACGCAGAAGTCCAGCTTCAGCTGGCCAAAGCGGAGCGGCAGGGGTGCAGCTCTGTTGGGCTGTAGTAGTGGGCGGCCAGCTCGGGTTGGTGAGGTAAGGAGTGGTGGGTGGCCAGGATTGCGGTAGCACGTGTGTGTGTGTGTGTGTGTGTGTGTGTGTGTGTGTGTGTCTGCCATGTGCCCGTGTCCTCGAGGCGTGGGGGTCCGGAGGAGAGCATCCCACCCCGCCATCCGCCCTCGCGTTGGGTGCCTTTTTGGCCCGGCACCTGTGCTTAGACCTCCTGTCACTCTCTGTCCCTCACGCCCCCGTCTCCCTGTCCCTCAGTCACACCTCACCCTGCCCACTTACTAATTTCCCTGTGCAGAGTCAGACCCAAACCGAGAGAAGCCCTTGCCTGACTGCTCCCTTCGCCCCCTCCCCCTCCTGTTATAAATAGCCGGACTAGCGGGTCAGGAACGTCACAGCGCCAGAAACCAGGACCCCGAGGTTTTCTTAGGGCACGGGGCGGGCAAAGGGTGAGCAGCAGGAAGAGAAAGGAATCGCTCGTGAGTAGCGAAGAAAAAGCTTGCCCCTTGACTCGCAGGAAAGGCTAGCATCGTATGAACTCCTGCATCCTTCCCCTTTCTTCTCAACCCCTTTCTTTCATATCAATCCACTCCCAGCCCGCCCCCACCCCCCCCCCCCGCCCCGCTCAAAATCCAGCCTTTGCTCAGCACCCCTCCCATTGGTCTCTTTTCTCCTCCTCGGACACCAGTTCCCACAGTTCTCCTCCCCTCTCCTACCGCGCCCTCCCCCACCCCCACCCCCTCCGCTAGTCCCAGGCAGGGGATTGGTATTCTTAAGGAAATAAAGTTCAACTATTTGCTCCTTTCAACCTGCTTAGCCCCTGAGTGGGATTTCAGGAACCCATCTTTTACCCTTACACCCTACACCCTGTTAAAAAAAAAAAAAAGAAAGAAAAAGAAAAATTAAGGACACACACACAAACACACACACACACACTCCAAACCCCACCACACCGTGAGGTGCAAAACTACCTCCCGGAACAACAGAAACTTACCACACGCTCTGGTTGCTTTTGTCTTAAAGACAACAGGAAAACAACAACAAAAAATAAAAATAAAAAAGAAAAGAAAGATTTTACTCTGGATGCACTTCTGGGGTGACAGTTTAATATTATTCAAACATGTACATATTACACACATGCATGCTTTACTTCCTTTTTCCCCTTTAATTTTTTTTTTTTTTTTAAACAAGGAAATCTCGGTCCCCGGCAGCCGCCGCTGCCCCTTTGATGTTTTGGTACGCCGTGCGCATGCGCTCCACATTAGAATTACTGCGCTGGGCAGACTAAGTTGGATCTCCTCTCTTCAGTGAATCCCTCAATCCCATCAAAAACTAAAGGGATGTGGAGAGTCCGGAAAAGGGGCTACTTTGGGATTTGGTCATTTCCCTTAATAATCGCCGCTGTCTGTGCTCAGAGGTAAGTGTCTTTTTCCTCTCTCACTTGTCAGGGCTCTGTCTGCATACCTCTCTGAGAGCAGTGCTGTTGAAGATGCCGTGCTAGCTTCTTCATTCATTCCTGTTTGTTGTCATTTTCTTTCCTTCAGTGTCAATGACCCTAGTAATATGTCGCTGGTTAAAGAGACGGTGGACAGACTGTTGAAAGGCTATGACATTCGTCTGAGACCAGATTTTGGAGGTAATGGGATCGCCTTGCCAATAAGAAACAGCCCAGCTCCAGCTGAAGCTGTCTTTTGGGCTTTGTGTTCTCTCTCATCCTTCTCCTTAGTTGTGGGTGCATGTGGCGTATGGAGTGTTTGCCTGTTTTACCATGCCCTGAAATGGATCCAAACTTGCCAGTTTGTTACTGTCCAGGACCTGAAAGATTTTTCAAAAAGACCCCCTTAGCGTGTGACCAGACACTGTGATTCTTTCCTTCTCCTTCACTGTGAGGAATCTTTGTCTGAGCTTTCTTGAGATACAAGCCTGTTAAGTTTAGTTAACGGTGTGCCCAGGGCTGTCTTGTAATGTGAGTATTTTTGAGGACATAATGTACGGGCAGTTGGCTGAGAGGTGGCCCCAACTCCCTGTGCCCACCTACTTTGAAAGAGTTCTGGCCATGGTTTAAAGTGGCTCTGGTCAGGATACTATCTAGTCCTCTAAGGGGAATGACACAGGGGTGGGTGGGAGGGGGGAGAAGGGCTTCTGGGAATAGAGAATAAAGATAGCAGAGGGAAAAAGGACAGTCTCTCCCTGCAGCCCCAGATATGCTAGTGTGGTCATTTGATTTTGCTTCAGACTCTTACTGGAAATGGAAGAGTTAAAACCTACACACAGAAGTGGAGGGGGGGGATGAGAAAGAGGGGGTTTCAAGGCAACACACACAAATCCTTAGGGTGAAAACAGTCCTGTGCTGTTGTCAGTTGTATGGACTCACATTCTGAGGCATCGCCATGTGTAGACACAGCTGAGCTGGCCGTTCCATCAGCAGCACAGGTGTACGTATTTCTAGAAGAGCATTCCCCAATTCTGATCACCAAGAAGAAGGAGAGTGATGAGTCTGAGGATTAACTCCAGGGAGTGGGTTTCTTTAGAGTTCCCAGTGACAACTCTTGGTATGACTAAGTTCTGAGAAGTCACGTGGCTGACCTTCTTGGTTTGCAGGTCCCCCTGTGGCCGTAGGAATGAACATTGATATCGCCAGCATTGATATGGTGTCTGAAGTCAATATGGTGAGTATGACTGTTCAGAGCTTTGTCTCTGAAATCCTTCCTTTGGGGGAAGGGGCAGGGGTTGTGTAGCCATTGGGGGTGTGGTGTGTTTGAAAGCACACATAATGTGTGGGGACAGAGGCAAGGTATATTTCCCTGGACTTCGTGGTGTGTGTAGTTACAGAACAAAACTCCTGCTTCTTTGCCCTTTCTCCAATTCGGATCCAATACTGTGTCTTGATATGGAGTAAGCAAAATACATCACACATCCAATTGTAAAAGGCGGCAACACGCTGGAGGCCCCTGCAGAAACTATGGTTCTGGCAGCTTCTTTAGAATCCTCAGTTTGTCAAGTTACAATTCTGGGTTTGGTTATCAGTCATGGAAAAAGGAGGATATGTATGTGACAAAAACATTTGTCAGGTAGTCTACCTTACAAACTAAACTATCACAAAGAGACTAAGTAATTGGTCCTGGGAAATTGATGCCCACTTGTTGCTTCAGGAAATTGCCTCTTTATACTAGATGACACTAGACATCTCCAGCCCCAACTACTCGCCACCTCCTTTAACTCCTTCTGGCATTTCAATGAGATAAAATAAAAGCTGACCACTCTATTTCCCAAAGGCAAACTTAACACCAAGTGTACTTTCTTGCTGCATCTGCAATGTTAATCATCGTGTGTACCAAGCTCATACAATTTATTGACAGCCACACTTAGTTTTTGGACAGAGCACAAGCACCAGGAGAGAGGGGTGTGAGAAGAACCTGTGTTCTCCAACAGGGAAGCACTTTTGGGGGGGTTTGCTTCATGCAAGAGCGCCCCCTGCTGCCCATGTTGGAACACTGCGGACATGCATGACAAGGACAAGTGTCCCAGATTCCCCCACTTGACTCAGGGGTGTTTCTCCAGTGAATCTCTGTCTGTCTGTCTGTCTGCCTCTCTCTCTCTGTCTTTCCTCCTTGTCTTTTGCTTTTAGAAAGTCTATATAAATAGACTTAACCTTAATGTAATATATTCCAGTTTATTTTTCAGATCTGATAGCACACAGCATATTTCAGATTGTTATGACATTCTCCTGCCTTCCTATCTTGATAGTGGACGAATAACTAAGGGCAGAAATGAAGTCTGTAAGCTTTTATACAAACACTTTTAAGCCAGCCATTGGGACATAAAATATAGGACATACTAATTAAGTCAAGAAGTTTGAAGTATTAGGATTTAGCCTGGTTCTCACCTCAATTTAACAGAAGTTCCCACTTTCCCAGAATTCAAAGAGGCAACTTCCATGGCAGTCACAGATGCTGGGCAGTAACGATCTGAAGGCCTCCTATGATTCTGACCATTTTGCAGAAACTTAAGGCGGAAAATCAATTAACTCAGCAATGGTTTCATAACAGAAATCTTATAATCCAATAATTGGGAATATTTTTATTGTATGCCACACAAACACCAAAGAAAGACACTATTGGATGACTCGCAAACACAGAATAGGAGATTCTCCTGTGTTGATAGAGAATGCCTCTTTTAAGAAATTAATTTCTCAAATATGTGAATATTATTCATGTGGGATTTGAGAAGTCTTCCGTCAGTTTACATATTTTGCGAGGAATATAAAAATAGAAAATGTCCTAATTTGGGTACCTCCATAGCCTCAGGTACTTGACTCTAAACTGAACAGCTAATGTTAAAGATGTATAGATATCAAGTAAGGCTTTGTGTTTTCTACATGTGATTGTGTCAGACTCATATCTCATTTATTTATTTTTAAATTTATGCTTATCTTCTCCAAGAAAACTTTTAGTAACCACTTCTTTAAGACATCACAAAATGATATTTCATAAAGAATTTTAAAAATGTACATACAAGATAAAGCAATGCTCACAGAATGATTCCAGCTTACTACAATAGTTTAGGAATGGACTTGGGTGTATTATATCCTTATAGGTGTGGAGTGGTAAAGTTTTTGGGTTTGTTTTTTGATTTTTTTTCCATGAATTTTACTGACGTTTTGACCTACATGCACCATTTTGAAGAGATATCAGAGATGGACACAATGCCAAGACCTGCTAGTCAAAATATAGATCCAGCTGAGGCAGGGTGTCATTACTTTGAGCTATTTACTGTTGCAGAGAAGTCATGGGATGTCGAAAGTGCAAAAATAAATGTCAGCTTGTAAATGGGACAACATTGTAGCATTAATGATTTGAAACAAGTGTGAAAAAATTCCAAGCCAGATTCCTTTCTTAGCTTAATTCTGACACTCATAGATTTGTCCAGTCACACTTTGAGCTGTTGAAAAGTGTACATTTATTTCAGCTACCAGTCCTGCTGACCTAAAAGTTACCCTCCAAATAATATTTTTATAACACATATTGCTATTATCTTGTTTCTAAATATGGTTATTCCCTTGGAAGCAACAGATGAGTTAGACCCCCATTGGCAGCTCAATATAAGACATTTATTGCATATTCTTCAAAGGCCTACCAGGGTTAGGATGTTTAGGTTATATTTAGTGTCAAAGGATGGTTGATTAAATTACTTAATGGAAACCTCTAAGTTGATTAATGTCCACATTTATTCCTCAATATGTTTTGTGCTCTACTGTCTTTAGAACCTGTAACTTTTATTCTGGTGCATCTGCCTTTCATGAATGACATTCCTTAGACCATTTGAACTGAAGGAATAAAGGAATGACATTCCTTAGAGTCCTTTGAACTGAAGGAATAAATGTTTGTGCTGATATTTTGTTTGTTTGTTTGTTTGTTTAAAGATGACACTTATAGAAAGATTCTGAACTGGATCAGGGATGTTAGGCGCCAGTTGCATTTCTCAGTCACAATGAGGTCTTTTTGTTTATTTTGTTTTCAATTAAAAAGGTCTTAATTTCATTAAGAGTCAAAAGAGAGCAACAGTTCTTTTCTACCACCCCAGATAATTAACAGATCTAATAAAATGACATTGGATGCATACAAGTTATTGAGGAGTGAAAACCATGAAAGCATTCATGGTACCTGGGATCCATTTTTAGTGGTCATGCACTTCATTAATTGTCAGTTTCTTCATGCTTGATCTGTAAAGGACATTTTTAATTGACTTCCATCTACAAGTTACATGTGTCTCTGATTATACTTGCTTGTTATGGTAACTGTTGAATTCATAAAAGTTTCAGGAAAACTTTGAAATGAAGAAAAACTTGAAGGAAGGCCAAAGAACTGTGTCAGTCTGAGTTCTCGGGAATATGGTGAGGACGTGGCAGGCTCTTGACATGGGTGGCCATCACCCAGTGAAAGATCTCTGAAAAAAACATGATCTCAGTCAGAATGCTGCTAAGCAGGAAGCTTGGCTCTAGAATGAAATATTTTTAGATGTCTTGGTTAAATTGGCAGGAATCTTTTTGTTAAGATTCTTTGATGAAAAGTGCATTTTACGATTCAAATTTGGCTCTGAGAATTATGGACCAAAATAGCTTTTTCTTCATTTGAGGCAGATTCTTCATTTTGAAATGGCACATTTGCCAACCAACTGAAGCAATATTTCACTTTTCAGGAAAGAGTTCTAGTAAACACATTCACAAAATTACCTTTTTATGGAATGGCAAATGGAGAAAAGTAATGCTTTAAAAATATACAGATGTTTCTTGTATCACCAGCTGCACGGCTTAAAATTCCATTCGAGGAATAGTTATTTAGCAGCTACTATAAGCAAGATATGTGTAAGGCCTGATGGGCAGAGCAACAAAGAATATCACCCAGCCCCTGACCTCATGTAACTTTATATTTGAGTGTGTGTGGTTCTTCAACTCTGTCCCAGGTTCTTACATTTGCTTAGCTGCAGTCTTTTCTTCTCTTTTCTTTGACACCTCTGTCTTTTATTAGATTTTTGTCACTTAATCTCAGTGCTCATTTCGTATTTTGGTATGTCATGTTGGCTTTTTGCCTGCCCACTACTTCCATGTTGACGAATTACACCAAAACAAATAATGTTGTCTGCCAGTATGCAAAGTTTCCAGTATTGAATGAAGAATCTATTTTCATAGCAGAAATTTGCTATTATTGTATACAACCTATAATATAGAGGTGGAGAAGTAGAATGCAGAATCACAGTGCTTAACTTGAAGACATGCACAGTTTAAACCAACAATGTAGAGTGAATCTCAAAGCCAATGTATAAGTACTTTGAAGGATGAAGAAGAGTATTGCTGAAATACAGAATAATGATGTGGTCAAAATGGAGGTTAGAGATCTGTGGATAGGTGTTTCAAGCAGAAAATAAAACTGACATTGTAGAGAAAGTGGCAGAGGGGTAAAAATGGTGTCAGTGATTTGCTAGTAGCTTTAAAAATCTCATGTGATCCTAAGGACAGGGTAAAGAGTTGATGATGTAGCCATAGGCAATGACTAGATTATATAGCATGGTGTGTATGTTTATGTGTGTGTATCTGTCCATTGTCTGTCTGTCACTCTGTCTGCCCACCTTACTCAGGAGCTTGTAACATTTTGAAAGAGAATAAAGAATCATGCAAAAGTCTTCTCAGAATCATATTGTCGGACTCAAACCTCTAGAAGATGGTTCTGAAGTGCAGGAGGTGAACAAAAGTGGAACAAAGTCTACGGTCAGGAGAAGATATGGAAGCTAACTATAGAGGCTAGGAAGCACCAGTGAGTTTAGCTCTGACTGTAATGTAACACCCATACATTTACAGATTGGATTGGTATGGTGTAGATGAATCCCAAGATTTTGATTGTGTCATCTATTGCTCCAGAGAAGAGAAAATGGCAGGAAGGATGAGGATTAGCTGATGGTGGGTTAAGCTTGAGCAAGGCTGAGTTTTTGAGTTTTCCATATGTAGCCTTCAAGTGGGGGTAAACCTACAACAGAGAAGGAAAGATGGCAGATAGATGCAAACACTGTGCCCGGTAAGTGGGGCTTCTTACTGTATGAAGAGAAAACTAAAAAGGAATTGAAAGACAGCTAAAAATGGAGCTCTTAGGAGCACTGTGGTTTAAGTGGCAGAAACTGAAAAGGAGGCGAGAAAAGAGAATGATGGGCAACTAACATGCATCAAAGAATTGGTGGAAGAACCTTTAGCTAATGTCCTCGAAGCTGATGCTCATGAGAGTCTGAGTGAGAAAAAAGTGGTCAATCAGCTTCTTTACATTACCAGAATCACTTTAAAGAAGTAGTGAAACTTGTTTCTCAGTCACAATAACAGGCGCACATTAACAAAGTCCAATGAGAAGTATTTTAGTGATTGAAGGCCAACTACACTTTTGAGGAGAGAAAAACTGCTTTTTTTTATTTTTTTTAAAGGAGCCATATATACTTTAGAGAAGAAATACCCTTCAGGAGTCAGTAGGTAGAAAATTAAAAAAGGGATATAGGATGCAGTGAAAAGCTGAAAATTTTCTTGATTAAAGACTTTCATGTTCTCTGTACCAGAGAAGACATCTTCTAATGAGACCAAATAAGGAGCATGGCTGTTGTGAAATGTGTAGGAAGGTCACTAGACTAATAGAAAAGGTGATGAAGCATGAATGGACACTCGATGGCCAAAGATTGTATCAGTGATAAACAGATTATGCATAGAAACTCTATTCTGTGTTGGCAAATTACTCCCTTTCTCCTTCCCTTCCTCCTCTTCTTCCCCATGTCCTCCCTACTTGTTTCTCTGTTTTCCTTCTTCCTCCTCAATTTCCTCTTAATATTTATCTTCTTCCTTACTAACTTCTTTCCCTTCTTTTCCCCTCCACCTTTTATCTTTCCTCTTTTCATACCTCTTCTTCTTATTCACCCTCTTTTGTATTCTTCTTTCCACCCTGTTTCTCTTCTTTCCTGTTGTCTTTTTTCCCTCCCCTTTGATCTCCTCCTCCACCTCCTCCTTCACCTATGCAGTGTTCAGCAATCATTATAATCATCACTATCTCATTAGTATCATAAAATAATTATAGGCACATGTTATTTCTCATTATCTCATTATCAAACCTTCTATAAAAACTGAGATCATTAAAATCAACTTATTTATGAAGAGAAACCTGAAGTGCAGAGATGAAGAATCATTTCTTCAAGGTCACACAAGCAGCAAATAATCACATTCACATCTCTCAGTCCTAAAATCTCCTTTAGACTGCATTCCTAACATGAGAAAGTTCAATTATTTCTACTAGGATATTTTTTGGTTGTACTGTTTTGATTTTAATTCTGAGGTATGTGTGTGTGTGTGTGTGTGTGTGTGTGTGTGTGTGTGTGTAAGAAAAGAGCAGAAGATTAATGAACCAGTTATTCATGGGATGTTACTGTCATTCCTTGTTCTAGTTTTATCTTTTTTTTAAATTTATTTTTTATTTATTACAATTTATTAACTTTGTATTCCAGCTGTACCCCCTCCCTCAACCCCCCTCCCTCATCCCTTCCCAATCAAGCTCTTTATACTGTCTTTAAAACACCCCAATTTTACACAAGTGATTCCTTCAGTCAGGCACTTTATCCAGATATATTAAATATGACCAAGTGACTGGAGGAAGGTTTGTTTAGGATCTCAAGTATTTGAGGAAACAAAATGTGTGGGTAATTTCTTTCATTGTTAGTGAGCCTCAGTCACTGACATGTTTAGTTTTGTTTCAGTGCTTCAGTGGTATCAGTCAAGTGATCATAAAGGTGATTGATTTACGGTAAATAACTGTCATCAATGTTGCTGGCTTAACTGTTTTAATTATTTTAAGCTGTAGGTAGACACTGGGTGAAAACGCCACACTCTTTCATTTTTGTCACTTATTAGCAAGACACCCTGTTTTCTTGTGTGTTTGTGTGTGTGCTTTTCCCTTTTTCTCACATGATCTAAATACAAGTCAGCACAAGCATGGAGTCTTTAGACTTCTCATGTGTTTTGGAACAGTCATTCTGTTTAATCATTCCACTTTTGAAATCTACTTCTTTTGGCTCTCTCAGAGCACATCCTTTGCTGTTTCTCTTTCTGGGTACACAGCAAGGCTCTGCTTAAATGGGTGGTGAATTAAAGATCTGACTGTGGGCTTACTTTGTAAAGAAGGCAGATGAGGGGGCTTTCTTCAATGTCATAACTTAGAAATGCATCCTATATGTTTCCTTTTACTTCTAATCCGCTACGCAGTTACAGAATTCCTGCAAGAATATAGATTAGAGAGAATGCTTTGGAGGGGGAAGGATTAATTTTTAAGAAGGGCCCTTTCCTATTTTGGATTCATTCAAAGTATCTGAACCTTGGCACTCTGGGAGTTGGGGTCAGATATTACTCTGTCGTAGAGGGCTGCTGTGTGAACCGTAAGGTGTTTAACAGCAGCTCCTGCTTTTATTTATTAGATGCAAGTGACAACCATTAAATTATGACAATTATAAATTTATTTTAGAATCATTGGTGCTAAGAATAGAGTGCTTTTGTCATCAGGCACATAAGGAAAAACATTCATACTAAGCAGTGTTTTTCTGTATTTAATGGTCAATCTCATTTATGTTCAAAAGCCTATTGTGGGTAAATAATTTAAGAATATGAAAAAACATCTGTATTTGTTCATTCTCTAAAACTGTTTTCATTTGGGTTTATTAAATTTTAATTTCTGTCCTTATTCAAATTTTGCTCAGTACTCTTGTTTATTTTATAGTATTATACTGTACATTTTAATTTCATAGGGCATTTTAATGTGCTTTATATACCTTTTAATTTCATAATTTACAATTCTAGTTGTAATAATACACAGCACCATGATCACCAAGGCAAACTTGTGTTTGTCTGCATTCTTTCTATAATTTTGTATAATATGCAAATAGATGAACATACTGATCATTTACTTATTACTTATTACCTGTTATAAATAAGAAATCTGTTGTATCTGTTTTACAGATACACACAATTATAGCAATTGGTTAACTAAAGAATAATGGCACACATAATTTTATGCTTTATTATTAATGACATGCAAAATATGCAAGACAGAGAACTGTATTAAAATATCAATATTAACTTGACTCATCTACACACTATGATATCCTGAGTTTTTTTCTAAAATTACTACATTTTGTATAATGTAAACATGCATTGAAAATAAACATTAAAGAAGAAAACATTAATGTTTATGAGTTTTAAAAGATATAAAACCAACACCATGACTGACATTTCCAGGCATATGTCTTACTTGCTAAATATATACTATATTATATTACTTTATCATATAGTATGTTACTCAGATGGAGAAATGAGTTGTGCCAATCTATATGAATAAATATGGAGAGGTGTTTTACTTTTGGTGGCAGTTTTGTTAACATGCCATAGGCGTTTCTATTGCCAACTCTCATTTCCATGCTCTGTAAGTTGGCATCTAGTGTCCATTTCCCTGCCAAGAGGTCTTCACTATAAAGTTATTCTCAGGCAATTAAAAATGAAATAAATTTCCTCCTAACACAACAGCAACAATTAAGTTAATGACATTTTAAAGGTGGATCGATGTGTATCTTGGAAAGGGTTATGTGAGTGAGCCAGAGAGGAAGACCAGAGGTTGGAGAGCCAGCCCTTGCCGGCACCTCTGATGCTCAGCACAGATCTGACTCTCCCCAGATGTGCAACCGGTGAGGGCTGGATTTGTCAGAGGCCTAGAGGAAAGGCTGTCATTGCCTGCCTTTTGGAAAGGGTGCCTTATTGGTTAGGTTGTAGAGTAGGTCTTAAAGTAGATTTTACGTCAGTTAATTCTTTACAATATAGAATTCCTCCTCCTTATTGCAGAAGTGGAAAGGAAAAGCGAGATAGAGACACTGTTTCAGATGACGAGATAGAACTGAGAAGATGCAATGCACAGTGAGAGACTAAGATTTAATTTGAACGATGACCCTTGAGTTTTTCCATGTTAGCACTCATGTCTTCTGTGTCAGAATTATGAGTAAATATGAGACAGAACTGAGTAAGTCTGAGAACGCTCAGGGAGCACAGATTGCAGATATTTTCGGGGAATGTCATCCTTCTAGAAATGCTGCTTTTTCGTGAAATTAGAAGTGAATTTGATAATTTCATCATCAAAAGAAAGGGGAAACAATTGGCTAGTCTCTTATTGTGATGAAGGCTTTGGCAGCAAGGTATACTGCTCATGCTAGAAGGCCTGATTTCAATTCGCATTACGGATATCAGGTAGCTCCCCATTGCCTATAACTCCAACCACAGAGGATCCAATGTCGCCGGCCTCATACTTGCACTCATGTATACATACCCACACATGCCACATATGTGCACATAATTGAAAAGAAAGTACTTTTGAAATGTAAAGCCTGGCTTGTTAAGCACCTTAAAGCTCAGTAATTCGGCACCCAATTTGTTCAAGATTATTAATCAAAAATATTTTTAATTGTCTGTCTGTAGGTTTTTATATCACATTGCGTTACTCAGCTCTGCATTGCTATGGTAGAACACCTGAATGAATCAACATAGTTCGATTTTGCCCATGGTTTCAGATGATTTAGTCCATCTTGGGCCTTGACGTCTGGAGTCTGTAGTGGGCCAGCATCCCTTGACTAGAGAAGAGAGCAGTAGAGGCCTGTTGATCTCATGGCAGCTTAGCAGGCCCCAATCTCCCTGTTGGGTGTTCAGTTCACACCTCTAATGACTAATCATTTTCCCTCTAGACCCCACCTCTTAAAGGCTTCACCGCCTCCAGTTACCACCTGTCACTACACACTGAAACTCCAATGTGTAAACCTCTGTAGACATTTCAAATCCAAACTATGATGATATTTTAATTAAATGAATACTCTACAAAATTCAGTTTTAACACGAGTATTTTCTATAAAACTTTAGATGCAACTATTTCTATTTCTATATAAATTCTATTATTTTTAGTCTCCTGTTTGATTTAAGTACTTCAGGTACATGAAACTGATTCATGAATGTCTATCTCACAATTATTAGTATATATATGTTCATGGTGATTTTATGTCTATTGTAAATATATTTGTAAATATTTTGTATAGCTTTTATTATTATTTAACAGTATTATGGAACATTGTCATATGTTTATATGTATAGTTTACATGTTGATATATAGTAAATTACATCACTTTAAATCGTCTAATTAACAGATTTTTATATTTTGACTCATCACTTCATTTTGGTAGAAATAATTGGCTAATTACTATAGCTTTTCATCTTTTATATAAACAAAAACTTTAAAACTCCATTTTACAAAGCCAGTTTCATGTTTATGTATTTCCTGTGAAAACTACTCCTAATATTTATTTTATGAAAGTGTCACAATTTTATAAGTAGGCTCCTGGTTTCATAAGGAGCTCATGAGTCTACACATATAGATGAGCAATGACATCTATGTAAACATATTTGTGTTATATATATATGTGTGTGTGGATATTCTAATACGTATGAGAATTAAATAAGGTGAGAAAAGTATAGTATATATTCGTTCATAATTTAGTCACTAAAATCATAATTCACAAATTTGAATATCTCTACACCTATCATTTTTTTTGGGCTAATGTTTCAGGAATTTTGCTGTGTGCTTAGTTTGTATAGAAAATTGTTTATTTCAATATAGAAAATTGTGCTAAATTAGACAGCACAACTAACCTAATAATGGAAAGAAATAACTGCTCATTTTATAGCTGCATGGACTAAATTTTGAGTAATTAACTTATCCATAGTCACGTGATGATGACACCACTGCTAAGGTTTTAAACCACAGGCTGCTGACTGTAGCACTATATATATACATATATATATATATATATATATATATATATGTCAATATATGTATGCAATAATATGTTATGAAACATAATCAAGTGTGATATTTAAAGAGGATTTATTTTTTAAAAAGGTGGGTATAATATTTTTACACTACTAAATTTTTTATACTGGTTTAGAATATTTGTTTCAATTTTCATGAAAATAGGATTCTTGTTAACCATCATGTAGAATTCAAGATCACTTTTTTCCTGCACATTCTTTTGCTATTTGATGCTTTCCATGAATATATCTACAGTTCTTTTACCTTGCAACTTTTAATGTCAGAAACAGAAAAAGAAATTTTTTTCAGTGTTGCTCACCTTTCTTAGAAAGCAGAGTTGATTTGAAACACAGTTTTACTTATTCCTGTTTCTTGAGACTGTGGCAAATTAGATTGACAATGAACTCTACAATTGAGCAATGAGCCATTCAGCCAATCACACACACACACACACACACACACACACACACACACACACACACCACAACCTTTAAACATTGACTTTTTTATGAGCATGCTGAGCTTTTAATAATTGCAGACTTTTCTCCATGTTATTTATCTTCTCCTCTTCTGTTCATTTGCTCACAGTGTAGTGAATCAAAGTTAGGACCTCATGCTTTCTAGGTAGGCATGGTCTATCACTGAAATGGATCTCCAGAATGAACTCTTTTCAGCATTGATTAATCATGAATGAAAGAAACACCATAAGCAAAAAGTCCAGCACGACAAAGAGTTTTAAGTATGAGTGAACAGCCATGGATTAGTAGGGCTTAAATCCTCATCACCATTTCTGTGTTTGTTCTCCAATTTTTATTCACTTGCTTTTTTTATGCTGTTGTATTTTAGAGATGATCCAGAGAGGGGAGTTGGGTGATTGACAGGGTGATAAACATGGCAGGCTTTTGCCCATGAGTCTAAAGCATGTCTTCATGACCTACGGCAAAGCAGGCTCATATTTTACACTACAGCTGACTCTTGCTTGTGTAAAATGTATGAATTATGCAATGAGGAATATGTTTCAGATTGTCCATAACCCAGAAATGGCTTTCAGTTTGACTCTTTTTTCTATCGTCCTTTCTCTCTCTCTCTCTCTCTCTTTTTCCTCTGCCCAACTAAACATCAGCTCTTGTATGTAAACCATATTTTCTATCAACCACTACAAGTCCAGATTTTGCCCTTTTGAATTTACACGATATAGAATAAAATGTATCAATGTATACATATATATATATTCTTTCTTATTTGAAGCAGTGGTACTTTAGTTATTTATTTTAATTAATTTTTTTATTTTTTCATATATTAATTACAGTTTATTCATTTTGTATACCAGCTGTAGCCCCCTCCTTCATTCCCTCCCCATCCTACCCTCCCTCCCTCATCTCCTTTTATGTCCCTCTTTATGTCCACTGATAGGGGATGTCCTCCTCCCCTTCCATCTGACCCTAGCTCATCAGGACTGGCTGCATAGTCCTCCTCTGTGGCCTGGCAAGGCTAATCCCCCCTCAGGGGGAGGTTTATTTATTTTTTTAAGCCTTTTAACTTGAAAGGAAATGAAAAGTTTACTTGGGAAATGAATTATAATTGCTTTTGGTTTTTCTGTTTGTTTGTTTGTTTGTTTGGTTGGTTGGTTAGTTGGTTGGTTGTTTGGTTTTGTTTATTTTTGAGACAGGTGTTTCCTCTGTATAACAGCCCTGGCTGTCCTGGAACTTCTTTGTAGGGCACGCTGGCCTCAAACCCACAGAGATCCGCCTACCCCTGCCTCCCAAGTGATAGGATTAGAGGCACGTGCCGCCACACCCAGAAAATTATAATTTTTGACACTTAACCGAAACATGATTATGAGCAATTTTCCAACTCATTTCATTGAGAAATCTTTATGAAATGGTACAATTTAAAAATAGTTTCTTATTTTCAAGAAAGTGTGAAACGAATTCTACAGTCACATTTTATGGATGTGGACTGGGGGCTTAGTGGATGAAGCTAGGGCCTAGTTAGAACCAGAACAGTACAGTTATTTTTACGATGCTCCAGAATATGCAGAGTTGAAGCTCGAATTCACTCAAAAGATTTTTTAAGTTATTAGAAACAATATTAATTATTATTATGATTTTAGGAATTAAGTAGGTATGCCCTGGCCATAATCGCCCAGTGTGATGGTTACTAGTGTACACTAATAGGTAGGTGATTTTTGACAATCCACAAAACTGAAACAAATAGAAGGTTTAATATAATCAAAGTTTGTCACACTGTGAAATCATATAGGCTCCATCAGTCAGATATGAATTCTGTTAGTAATTATCACTTTCAGTAGCAGTAGGATTTGTGAGTAAATTGGAGATTATAACATATTTTTTCTTAGAGTTTATACATTAGCTTTCGTTTCTGAGAAATGAATTCAGTTCTTGCTCAATGCAAAAAATGTGCCCGGAAGAAAGTATATGTTAATCCTGGGAATTAAGAGCAAAATGAGATTTTGATTAAATGTTGTGGGAGACATTTGGAGCAAAGAAGAATCAGCACTTCACACTTGCCATTTTAATGTGATGACACCTGTCTTGGAATGCTCCAGGCACCAACCTCTCACTTTCTATGAAATAACGGCTACACGTGTTTGAACGCAACTCAAAAGACTTCAGTTGGAACAGACTCGTTTCTAAGTTTAGGGCAGCACATTACTTAAAGAACCACCCTCTGATATCCGCATCTTTAAAATACTTCATCTGATTTCCGCATGGATTGATAAGAACAAAATCAGAAGAAATATATCTTGTTTATATATAATGTTCCTTGCATACACATATATTTTTACATAATTGCTACGTTACATATTATGTGTACTTATTTAGAAAGTATCCTTTCTAAATGTGTACTTATTTAGAAAGAATCCTTCAACCAAAAACTACCGGCAAATTTTAACAGATTATTCCTACACTTATGAAACCATATTCATATCAAAAGGAAGATGCCAGAAGCCCCAGCTTTATACTATATTTGTAACTGAGGAAATTTAAATCATGGGACAGCTTTCTTGAGTTTTAGAGAACAGGTTTTTTTTTAATTTGCTAATAGAGATATTAAAATTTATAAGATAGATTTAACTTGCTGGTTACATTTTATTGGTAAATAAGGTTAGTGTATCTGCCACACAATTTTCTCCATATTTAGGACTTTCTAAAAATCTGGATTCCCTTTTTTCTTCTGACCATTAAAATAGTCTCTAGCCAGAAAAATATTGACAAATTTACATTATTACAATTAACAAAATGAATATAAAATCTTCTGACTTTGTAGAAATACATTTTTAGAATTAGAATTAATAGTTTTACTGAATATATTTACCATATGAAGTAAAATAAGATAGTATTATTATGCTTTCATGTATGTTTATAGCTGTCAGCATTTTGACAATATCTTTTGATGCTGTCTACAATAATTCTAATGGTTACATAGAATTTTATTACATATTTACTATATTTATGAAAACAATCACCCATGGATGAACCTTATTATTTGGGGGAAATTTTATGACTATGGAATAAACATATGAGCAACTATATGTATTTATGTTAGATATACTTGTAAAATTATTTTTCCTGTTTTTAGATCTATAATTTTCTCTGTAATTGTTCTATCAATAGTTATCTGTATTTTGTGCTAGTAGTAATTTTATGTTAAAAAAGTTAAAAAGTCATCCTCATTATGCTCATTATATTCCTTGCATTCATAAAACATTTAAACTTTAATAGGACAAAATATTACCATTTTTTAAAATAATAAATTGTCTTAAAATTTCCTATGGAGCAGATTAGGAAATTTGTTCCTCATGGGTATTCCCTGTTGAAGAACATGCCTCTCCTTCTGACTTACCTATATTCTTTTATGAGCTTTTATAAAATTCTGCAGTTTTTTATGTGAATCTGGCATATTTCTTGATAAATTTATTCTTATAACTACTATGTAGTTCTTATATTTATACTTCAGTACTTTAGATTTTTATGAAAAGTCTGAATGGGAAATTTTAAATTCAATGATTATTTTTTTATTCTTAGTCAAATGAATAAATGTCAAACAGATATCTAGGAAAACGCAATTTTTAGCTCCACCATTCTTGCTGCCATTTATATTTCAGTCTAGGATGAGGTATTCTTGATGGCATTAATATGATTGATGACCCCTAACACACATACAGCATTGTGCATACTCCACAAGGAGAGCAACAGAACAAGATAATTTGAACACGGGAACTTCCCAGAGACTCATACTCCAACCAAGGACTATTCGTGGAGATAACCTAGAACCCCTGCACAGATGTAGCCCATGGCAGTTCAGTGTCCAAGTGGGTTACATAGTAATGGGAAGAGGGACTGCCTCTGACATAATCTGATTGGCCTGCTCGTTGATCACCTCTGATAGACTGATAGAACTGATAGAACCTCTGATAGAACTGATAGACTAAGATCAGAAAGGAGAGGAGAACCTCCCCTATCAGTGGACTTGGGGAGTGGCATGCATGCAGAAACGGGAGGGAGGGTGGGATCGGGAGGGGAGGAGGGAGGGGCTTATGGGGGGATACAAAATGAATAAAGTGTAATTAATAAAAAAAAGATAGAGGGAAAAAAAAAAGATGGGTAATGAATATGCAATCTCTTCTAAAATTGGTGAGTAAAAGTCTGTTCTCCATACAAGTAACTCTAATACTAGTCATAAACACAAGGGACTGATTTCTTATTTCCCTGGACATTTGTGTCTACAATAAACTGTTCTCCACCCACCTAAATTTAACCTATCATTAAAATCTACCTCAGCTAAAAAAATAAAATAAAAATAAATAAAAAAATAAAAAAAATATTATTTTAAGGAGGGTCTATTATTAATAAACTTAAATGCATAAAAAATGATTGCTTAATATTACTTTCAGTCTTCTAATCTGTCCCAAACAACCAGAATGCCCTGTCACTGAAAACATTATCTTAATGCTCCTTTCATTCCCTTTAATTTTGTGTCCTAAAATATAGTTTTGAAGTAATGGTCTTTGGATAAGTTGTCCCATCTGTGTCCTTCATACTGTATACCTGCTGAAAATAAGAACTTCCATGGACATAGTGACCATTATGCTCACTAAGGACTGTGACTACATATATGAGAAATGAGTTGGAGTACAGCTGATGTGCTTACAGATTAAAAGGAGTAGAAACTTTATGCTAAAGTAGTTACCATCAGAAAAATAAATCAGAGCATCTGCTACTTTGTGCTCAAATTTCTCTGTAATGGCTTGGCAAGATTCAACACTAAATTAGAACTCTCTGAACTTGTGTCCAGAGAGCTGGTATGTTTAAAATGAGGATCATAAAGCCCTCCCATTACAGTAGTGTAAGGCAAATCATTGTTTGCCCACGTTTATTACAACAACTTGCCAGTTTAATTTATTGATCTGTTTTGATGGCCACATTGATCAATTTAGCTCAAGATTTCTAGATAGCATCACAAAACATGCTACTGAAGAAAACACAGCACACATTTTTGGAGATTTAAAGTCTTTAATGGTGGTGTAACTTTTGTTCTTGTTAAGTAAAATGTGTTTTTGAGAAAAGAGCAAGAGATCAGAAACTAGAACAGCATTTCTGGTATGTATGTGTGTGTTTCCTTATAAGTACATGAAATGTTTAGTCTCTCTTTAGGGTATTAATTAGTATTATTTCTCTGTGAATACTATAAAATGTATTTTGATCTTATTTATCTCTACTTCTCTCAATACTGCTGCACAGATCTATACCAATTTCCTAAATACCCCAACTTTGTTTCTTCTTTTTCTTCTTCCTCCTCCTCCTCCTCCTCCTCCTCCTCTTCTTCTTCTTCTTCTTCTTCTTCTTAAAAAAAAGCCTTTCAAGTAAAATTTGTGCTGCCAATACACTGCTGAGTTTGCTCCAGTGGCCAAACTACTGCAACCACTCTTTTAAAGAAAAGTAATTCTAAGTGAAGCCTTCAACTGTCAAAAGCTCCTCAGTTCACAATGGGGCTCATGATCTCCACTCACTCTGCTAGAATGTTGAGTGTCTTGATCCCATGCAGGTTTTATGCAGGCAACCACAGCTGCTGTTTAGTTTATGACTGCAGTGGTCTTGTTTTGGTCCAGTTCTTCCCTGTCATTGACTGTTAACACCTCCCTTGCACTTTACTATAGTCTCTGGGCCTCAGGGAAAGGTGATATAGGTGACTTCTGTTGGCTGAGCACTCTTGGCACACATTCTCTGCACCTTTAGCAGTTACGAGTTTCTGTAAAAACTGTCTACTGTCCACTGCACAAAGAAACATATTTGATTATGTCTAGGAGCCACAATAATCTATAGGTATAGAGAAATGAATTTAGATGGCAGTTTGGTATATGTCCATTTAGCAAAATCATCATCATTAACATCATCATCCTCATCAATGGCAGGTTTACTCTGATGCCAGTGAGCCCCCAACCAGGAGTTTTCAGCTATGTTTACAGTAATATGCTAGTCTTTCCTTTGTGTTGTGGGCCTTGGCTCCAATCAGAAAGTGGTTGGTTGTCTTCATAACATGGCACTCTTTTTTTTAATATTTTTAAATAATTTTATACATTCACTTGTATCCCAGCTGTAGCCCTCTCCCTCTTTCCCTCCCAATTCTCCCCTCCCTCCCTCATTTTCTCCCTGCCTCCTTCTGAGTCCACTGAGAGAGGGTGTCCTCCTCTCCTTCCATCTGGCCCTAGCTTATCAGGTATCTTCAGGATGGTTGCAATGTCCTTATCTGTGGCCTAGCAAGGCAGCTCCTCCCTCGGGGTGGAGGGAAGGCTCATGAGTTCATGTCGGAAACAATTCCTGTCCCCTTTACTAGGGAACCCACTTGGATACTGAGCTACCATGGGCTATGTCTGAGCAGGGGTTGTACATTATATCCATGAACATGCCACTCTTTAGCTCATGGTTATATCTTGCCATTCTGATCATTGTTCAAGTTTCCATGTTTACAGCTGGTTAAAACTTTTGAATGTGATCATATACACAGCGTACTACAGACATGTTCTCAAATAATGATTTCATTATTTCAATTTATGTTTACTGGTGTTTTGTCTTATATGTATGCCTATGTGAGAGTGTCAAATTGCCTGGAAATAAAATTATAGACCATTTTGAGCTATCATATGAGTGTTGGGAATTGAACCTGAGTCCTCTGGAAGAGTAGCCAGTGTTCTTAACCACTGATTTATTTCTCCAGCCCCAAATACAGTGTTTTTAAAAAGAGAAGAAAAATTAAAAGAAACAATAAATGTATTCTGGAACAAAGTATTTTGCAAAATTAATGAAGATGGTCAAGTACTTCTACTAAAACCTAATTTTGTTTGTATGGTGGGCTAAATGTATTCATTGTTCTATATTCAGAATTTACTAGTCTTATATTTATTATTATGTCACAATAATTAAATCTCATTTTTTGCACCATAAATGCCACTCTTTAATTTAGTTTGCAATTTTATACATCATTTCAGTACAAAAAGTTGAGAAATGAATATACGTTACCTAAAGTTGGCAAATGAGATATGCTAAATAGCAATTGTAAATCAATTTTTAAAGAATTCTGCATTGTCTATATCACATCTAAAATACAGCCAAGGCAGTCTGTATTTTGTATTCTAATTCACTTTGTACATAATTATGAAGTTGTGTGACTTCACAATGTAAGGATGCTTGTAATATGGTTAATATTTTGATCACTACAATAATTATAATTAGTAAAATCTTAATTCATTGTGCATTTTAATTCTCTCACTGAGAGAATTTCACCATAGCCTTCTAGGCCATGCTTTAGAAGACAGTTTCCTTGACTATTCTAACCATATGCAGGGTGAACTCAAAATGAATCTGACTCATAGTGGTTACATAAGAAATGAATTAAATTAATGTTAGAATAACCTGTAATCTCTTTCATTTGTTGCTTGTGCTCAGGAAGTTATGACACAACAAAATTATATTTTTATTTGGAAGTTATTATTGCTTACATTCAACCAACTGTTCTAACTCTACCATGTTTCAGTTCACTTTAGGAATTTGCTTTAGATAACATAGTACTCCTTTACTTAACGTAAGAATCTGCATGTCACTAAGAATGAGAATGGTCTATCAGGAGCCTTCAAGGAATGCTTGTTATGGTTGGCTAGCAGATCCAACTGGTGTTTTAGTCAGCAGCATTCCTTTCTGAAGTTTGTACACTGAAATTATTGCTAAGATTAAAAAAGAAACTAAAGATCATAGTTAAACAGTAGCTCCAGATTGTACATAAAATGTCATTTAATAGGACTTACCACTAAACAAATATACCTTATGTCAGGTCTAAGAAAAATGAACTATCTTGCCACATGAGTTGTTTTAGCCACAATACTTTGAAATTCTTTTCTTTCTTTCCTTTGGTTTGTTCTGTTTTGGTTTGGTTTTGAGAAACAATCTCACTATATAGCTCTGGCTGTCCTGGCTCTCACTCTCTAGATCATTCTGGCTTCACATTCACAGAGATCCAACTGCCTCTGCCTTTGGAGTACTGGGATTAATGGCATGCACCACCATGCCAGGCTCCTTTCAAGTTCCTTTTAAAAATATAGAGTATTTTTGAAATTGGTCAATTTCTTTTAAAGAATGGAATGCAAGACACTTTTTCAGAAAATTGATCTGTATTTAACGACTGGACCCGAATTAAATACATTCTGTGGCTACTTCTACAATGATTAGAAGTGCATTTTCTTTCTTAAAACTGATAAAAAGCAGGTGAAATCCTATAGAGCGGATGCTTTTTTTTATTTTTTTAAACATGGGAAACAATGCATAGCCCATAAATATTGGGCTACAGAATCTTGTTTCTGCTGTATACTAGTTATGCAACATTGTTCAAATTAATTAACTTATTGGACTCTCAGTCTTCTTGGCAGTTGTATGAGAACAAGAATGGGATGAACTTCAAAAGATGATCCCCACATTAAATACTTTAATATGTATAGAAGGCTTATTACAGTTTTTGTATATTACTATATATCTACAAATAGTGTCCAGTAAAATATGGACACAGCCAGGATTGGTGGCACCTGCCTTCAATTTCATCACTTGGGAGTCAGTGGCAGATTGATCTCTGTGAATTCAAGACCAGTCTGTCAACATAGGGAGTTCCAGGCCAGTCAAAGATATAGAGTGAGACTTACCTTAAGCAAAACAAAACCCAAAGCCCAAAATGTGACACACATTAAAATTGCCTGCCTCCATAGGAGTTTCAAGACATACCTAATCTCAGCTTTTATGTATGGGCAGTAAATGAGTACAATCATGCCCTAGAAGGACGTGAACATTAATGATCAAAGGAACCATTCCATAGAGAGGCACTAGAGTTGGATCTAGTAAACCTACATTCTAAATTTATCCCACCTCTCACTAGTGTGTGACCTTGAGTCAGTCTTATTTTTCTTTCTCTGAGACCTTCTTCTATTTAGGCAGGTGCATAAAAGGATTAGATTAATATACCAGTTTTGAATGTCGTTCAAAAAAGTGAACAAAATGAAAAGAATAATATGAATAAAATATGAATTAAAAGAATGCTAGATTGTTTTAAATTTTAAAGTAGCAGCCATACATGGGCACAGTTAGGAAGAAAAAGTATATTTGTTATTAAAGTGAAAAGAGAGATAAATGGTGATATGCTGTCCATTAGAAGATCTGTTGTTTTCTCCTGGATATTGTGTGGTTGTTTTGTAGCAGTGCTTTGTTGATTCCACAAAGCTTCAGCTGGCTAATCCTCCCAAGGTGTTCCATCTGCAGAAGTCTGCAGGAGATTTGTGAGGTGCTAATATTTCCATATGCTAATATCTGTTCATGAGTTTGAAAGGAATTCATTGAATAGCAGAAATGCAAAAAAGGACACCAACTCTCCTCTCTGCTCTTTGTAAGGTCCATTTGTTTCTGAATCATATGTGTCTAATCCTAAAGGTATGATAGCACCTGAAAAGCTCTTACATACACATCAGGCTAACAAGAGCCCCATCTTCAAAAGACAGAATTCCAAGTTCCACGCACAGAAAATGACACCCCTTTTTCTGTGGAAAATGCAGGACTTATACCCAGGGACATGAAGGGACTCTGACAGCTTGATGGCTTCAGACTTTCATGTTACAGTGAAAATAAAAGAACTGATTGCTCGATGTGCTGAAGCTGGAAAAGGAAGGCTGTCCTCTCTGATTCATATGGAAATTGTTGCCAAGGTCACTTTGAGAGCAGGAGAAATAGTAAAGTCGAATCCAAATTCTCAGAAGGGCCCTTTTTCACACAAAAGCGTGTGATTTACTCTTTGCTGAGGCACAGCTGACATTACCACTTTTTGCAGATAACAGCCTCAATAACATCATTTAAGCATCATGTTTATACCTGGTCTTTCACATTCATTAGGACCCCCACTCTTTGAATATTATTGTATTTCACCATTGCAGTTTCCCACTTGTATATAATTAACGCACAATAAGAACATTGACGCCATTGTCCTTACCACATCTGATCATTTGGAAAGCAACTTTATATTGTCTGTCTCACCGATCATTTTTTGAGTGGTGAACTCAAGTATATTCCCACTTTGCTCCCTCCTTTCCTAATTTTTAGAAGTGAATTGCATAGATGTTAGTATCTTTTTTATTACATAAATCATGTGACACAAAACTGTTCTTCAAGCTACCCTTCAGAAGTTCCGCTGGGTTTGCTCATGAGAGGTTATCAGAAAAAGGGTTACAAGGGGTTATAGTCCTCTCAACATAATATCTAACATATATATGTATATATTCTTCAGGCCTTAGGGAAGCTATAGAATATCTATATATAGAAAGATGGACAAAGACTAGTAGAGCAGACTCTGATGGTTGTGTGAAAGCCATTATACTTGCTAGATGAAGATTTCTCAGTGATGCCTTTTAGTCGAGGAGTACCCATACTAACACCTAACCTATATTCTGTAAGTAAGCCTAATGACCTCATTTTTTTAATTAATTTATTTTTTATTAATTACAATTTATTCACTTTTTAACCCAGCTGTAGCTCCCTCCCTAGTCCTCTCCCAATTCCAATTCCCCCTCCCTCTTCTCCACCCATGCCCCTCCCCAAGTCCACTGATAGGGGAGGTCTTCCTCCCCTTTTCATCTGACTCCAGCCTATCAGGTCTCATCAGGACTGGCTGCATTGTCTTCCTCTGTGGCCTAGTAAGGCTGCTCCCCCCTCAGGGGGAGGCAATCAAAGAGCCAGCCACTGAGTTTATGTCAGAGACAGTCCCTGTTCCCTTTAATAGTGTACCCACTTCCCACTTGGACACTGAACTGCCATGGGCTACATCTGAACAGAGGGTCTAGATCTGCTCCCTGCATGGTCCTTGCTTGATTCATCAATCTCTGTAGGAACTTCTGAGCCCTGATTTTTTGGTTCTGTTGCTACCCTTGTGGAGCTCCTGTCCCCTCCAGGTCTTTCATCTCCCCCTCCTTCCATAAGATTCCCTGCACTCTGCCCAAAGTTTGGTTATGGGTCTCAGCATCTGCTTTGATACCTTGCTGGGTAGAGTCTTTCAGAGGCCCTCTGTGGCACGCTCCTGTCCTATTTTGTTTTCTCCTTTTTCCGATATCCATCCCATTTGCCTTTCTGAATGAAGATTGTTCATCTTACTCAGGGTCCTCCTTCTTGATTACCTTCTTTAGGTGTAAAAATTTTAGTATGTGTGTCCTATATTTTATGTCTAATATCCACTTGTAAGTGCGTATATTTCCTGTGTGTCTTTCTGCTTCTGGGATAGCTCACTCAGGATGATCTTTTTTAGTTCCCACCATTTGCCTGCAAATCTCATGATTTCCTTGTTTTTAATTTCTTAGTAGTGTTCCATTGTGTAAAAGTACCAATATTTCTGTATCCATTTCTCAGTTGAGGAACAACTGGGTTGTTTCCAGATTCTGGCTATTACGAATAAAGTTGCTACAAACATGGTTGAGTGAGGTACAGAGATAAAAAGAGAATTATGAATAGAGGAACATCAAATGGCAGAGAAACACTAAAAGAAATGCTCAACATCCTTAGTCATCAGGGAAATGCAAATGAAAATAACTTTGAAATTCCATCTTTTACCTATCAGAATGGCTAAGATAAAAAACTCAAGTGACAATACATGCTGGAAAGGATGTGGAGAAAGGGGAATCCTCCTCCATTGCTGGTGGGAATGTAACCTTGTACAACCACTTTGGAAATCAATCTGACACTTACTCAGAAAATTAGAAATAGTGCTACCTCAAGACCTAGCTATACCTCTCCTAAAGGTATCCAAAATATGACCTTATTAATCCTGGAACAAAACTTTGGTCAAATCATGCCTCAGTTTGTTGTTGAAACCTTAGGAAATAGATTTTGTTTACACCTCACTAGGGAGGACATTTTAGCAATAGTTACAAATTAGTTAAATTTGAACTATAATTCTCATTTTCTAAACCCAGGCCTAGTGCTGTGCCTATCGATCAGGAAGCAAGTTATAAGAAGTAGAGCCAAATTTGTTCATTAAGCATGAAGAAAGAGCGATTGATGAAGTTTTTTGAGAGCATTGATTCGGAATACTTGGCACCAGTCTCAACTCATTATTTTAAAGAGCTGATAAACCTGATAGTTATTCCTAAAGGGGCAACTGGAACTTGCTAAGCATCATTTCATTTTATTGCCTTTGGTATCTTAGTAAAACCAATGGTCCTCCATCCCCTTTATCCAGATGAGATTTGTCTAGGTTCAAAGAACTGACACATTTAATCACGTGTCATAAATCTTGGATGTTCTTAGTCACAGCCAACAAAGTAGTCCCCCTTAGACAAGCCTAAAAAAAAATCGGTAAATATGATTTGTTATACCTGTTTCCTAAAGCAACATATAGTAGCTCCTATTGACTTCTTAGCAAGGCTTATTGATCAGCGAGACCTAATGTGGCAATCTGCGGCAAGGAGCTTAGCTCTGCCTCTTTCCCATTCACTTTATGGAAACAAGTATGCGTTACCTGAATTAATGGAGTACACCCACACATATAATACACCAATATGCATACATACATGTACACACTCATACATGCACAAACTGCACAGACACATATATACTCCAAGTGTGTGCGCACACACACACACACACACACACACATCCAAACACACAACATACACAGTTGCTTGTGGTTAGCCTAATTCATTTATCCTACTGTCATATGATACATGAACACTTGTAAACAACTTTTCACTTTTATAGTTTATGGTCTGAGCCACGATGACAGTAATTATATCTCAAGGACTGGTACATTTTTAAAAAGTTACGTAATGTCTTAACTCTATTTTCTGCAATTGTGAAATAAGGTAAATCTCCTTTAGAATTTTTTGAAGAATAAGTATTACATATGCATAGCTCATAGTTACTGACATGTTTGTCTACAGAAAACTTTGAAAATCAGCCTGTGCATATGTATGAATAATGCTAGTCCATGTGAGATGCACTAGAGGCAATGCATGGTGTCAACATTATTTCCTAATGAAGGTTCAGCTCTGGCTCGTGATACCTCTGATCTGGCTACTTGTTTCTCTGCTCGTTCTTACCCTCGTGCATCACTTTCCACAACAGAGCCATCCAAGCTTATCCTTTCTCTGCGACTACTGAGATGCTCTCTTCAGCATCCTCATTACCCTAAAGCTTCTCTCCATCCTCTGTTAACCTCGTAAACCTCGATGGATGCTGCTATGGTGTTGTGTAAGGAACTGTCGCCATTGCTTTCCACTTGAGTGTGTTTTAAGTTAATGAGTTCCACTTTGAACTAAAATCTAATATTGAAGCGAAGTGTCGTAAAGTGTTACAGGCATGTGTGTAGCTGGTGCTGCAGGTATGATGAGAGGTTCATGAATGGCCACTAGTAAAACATCTTTTTCCGTGTTAATAAGCGATGTATATGCTTTATGGTGTCTTCTCAATGCAATTTTCGTTACTCGGCATAAATCAAACATTCCCGGATCAATGGGTAGATATAGTAAGAGGGACTTTTGGAGTAATCAGTATGTGCATGACACACTATGCATGAAGTGAAGAAACTTTTCAGTAACAGGCATCATTGTATGGTCAGACTGTATTGCCTGCACTGAGTGGCTTGAGATGCACTCATGGACAGTGATAGAATTTTTTTTTTTAATTTTATTTTTCTTTTTAGTTACATTTTGTTAACTCTGTGTCCCCGCTGTATCCCGCTCCCTCATTCCCTCCCCAACCCCACACTCCCTCCCTGGTCTCCTCCCTGCCCCTTTCTAAGTCCCCTGATAGGGGAGGACCTCCTCCCCTTTCATCTGACCCTGTTTTATCAGGTATCTTCAGGGCTGGCTGCAAAGTCCTCCTCTGTGGCCTAACAGGACTGCTCCTCCCCTGGGGGGGGGGGGTCAAAGAGCCTGCCATTGAGTTCCTGTCAGAAATAGTCCTTGTTCCCCTTACTTTGGAAAACTACTTGGTTACTGAGCTACCACGGGCCACATCCGAGCAGAAGTTCTAGGTTATATCCATAGATGGTCCTTGGTTGAGTGTCAGTCTCAGAAAAGAACCTGTGCCCGGATATATTTGGTCCTTGTAGAGCTCCTATCCTTTCCATATCATACTAACTCCCCTTCTTTCATATGATTCCCTGCACTCTGCCGAGGGTTTGGTTATGAGTCTTAGTGTCTGCTTTGAAACACTGCTAGGTAGAGTCTTTCAGATGCCTTTTGTGGTAGACTCCTGTCAGACGTTCAATGCACATCCCATTTGTCTTTCTAAATGAGGATTGATCATCTTCGCCTGTGTCCACTTTCTTGATTATCTTCTTTAGGTGTGTAGATTTCATTATGTTTATCATATCTTGTAGTGATAGAGTTTTATAGTTCCAGTACAAACAGTGAAATGAGCTTTCTTCTGTGTTAGGGAAATTTAAGATATTTTAATCTATCCTTGGACACACTGAGGCTCGGTCTTGAAAACACTCTTTTCTTATTAGTTATGGCAGCAAGGACTAGAAATGTCCACTGTGGCCAATTGTAAGAGAGCCCTCCCTACAAAGATACATTAATACTGAGCATTTCTTCATAATTCATCCTGAGACTGAATTTTTTTTTCATTAAGCCCATACATTGTAAGAAGTTACTGCTTTCGTCTCCTCACACAATTTTCCAGTTCATAATTTTAATTTTACATAGATTACTAACAATAATTGTGGAGAAAAGTTAATCAAATTATTTTCCTCATTAAACATCTCAATATTCTCATGTGACAGAACTAGAAATTTTTAGTTTTTATTTTTGTCATCTGTGAGTTGTTGTTTTTCTTATTTTGTAGTATGAATTTGTTAGACATGGGCTCCTTGGCCGCAGTCACTTTGCCAGTGTCTGAGCATCATGAGTACAGAGCATGACACAGATAATGGGCACTTCAATTGCCACTATGCCTTTGAACTAGCATCCTGTGAGACCTGCCCAGCTTCTGTTGTCTGTATCTGTTTTCTGTTTGTTTGTTTTTGAGACAGGGTCTCTCTACAAAACCCTGGAACTCACTATGTAGACCAGGCTGCCAGAACTCATAGAGATCCACCTCCCTCTCTTTCAAAATGCAAGCATTAAAGGCATGTGCCATGAGGATGAGAAATCTGTATGTCTTTTAAATGTATGTTGCTCAGCCTATAGGTTGAAACAAGTATGTTTCCTTACCTATTTGGTATCTTATGTATTTGACAGTTACACTCCTTTTTAAATTTTTCTTTTCTTTTTTCATTTACTTATATATTTTTACACAGGTTCTCACTATGTTATCCTATATGACCCAAACTCTCTTCATAGACCAGGCAGGCCTTGATCTCACAGATATCTTCTTGCCTCTGCCTCAAAAGTGCTTGGATTAAAGATATGTGCCAAGACACATAGCCTATTCTTATTATATAGGAAACAATCTTAAAGAATTTCTACCAGTGTAAAAATTCTTAAATTACTTTCATTCTTAACATAAAAGGAAGAAATACTTTTATTGGTATTTCTACATTGGCTCCTAACCTTTAGCTCTAAGTAGCTTAGTTAATACATTTGCATAGTAATTAAAAATCTGTGATGTTTAAAGAAACTTAAATCCATGGTGGAGTTAATAGGATACATGAACCATATCAGATTGTAAATATCATTTTTTTTTCTCTTGTCAAATGATGGAAAAATAAAACCAGAAAATATGCAGTAAACTTGAGTTTCTCAGAGATATCCTTGTATGCAATAATCTACTCATTTGTTTTATCAAATTAAGCAAAAAAAAATAAAATCTGTTTTGTAATTTATCCCAAGGAAAGAGAACATTTTTTTTAATTGAAAAATAGGTCCAAATTGCTGACAATGAAAGGGCTTATTTTACTTTTGACTTTTTTTTTTTTGAATTTTATTTTTTTCTTATCCGTTACATTTTATTAACTCTGTATCCCAGCTGTGCCCCGATCCCTCATTCTCTCCCAGTCCCTCCCTCCCTTCCTCATCTCCACCATGCCCCTTGCCAAGTCCACTGATGGGGGGACCTCCTCCCCATTCATCTGATCCTGTTTTATCAGGTATCTTCAGGACTGGCTGCAAAGCTCTCCTCGGTGGCCTAACAGGACTGCTCCTCCCTTGGGGGGTGGGGAGGCCAAAGAGCCAGTCATTGAGTTCCTGTTAGAAATAGTCCTTGTTCCCCTCACTATGGGAAACCAATTGATTACTGAGCTACCACAGGCTACATCTGAGCAGAGGTTCTAGGTTATATCCATACATGGTCCTTGGTTGAATGTACTTTTGACTTTTTAAAGTCTATTTTGCTTTTCTCTTTCAATTATATTTAAAGTGTTTCAGAGAAATTTCAGAAAAAAAAACTGAAGATTTTCACATAGAAATCTTCAGAATAATATTTAAAAAATAATAATTCTGCCATTAAAAATAAGAAGAGAGTGAGTTTACTGGCTGAGCTTCTTTTCATTAAAATGATCCCTTCCCCTTCTCTCTTTGTCTCAGATGAACTCAGATGCCTAAATTAACTGCCCTGTATGAATATGTCTGGCTCCGTTGACAAATATTGAGAAATGGTACTATAACTGTTCCAGATAACTTCCTAGAATGACATACATTTTCTCACTTAAAAGTAACTAACGATTCTGATAGAAAACCCAAGGCCATAAGACAAATGCAGTCTTCTAAGTTAATATGTATCATACACAGAGGAGGCTAGTTTGACGCAAGTGATAAAAAGGGTTTGAGATGATTGAAATTCATGGTTGTATGTAGACCTTAAATATGGCTGAGATATCTGGGAAAACTCAGAGAACCAGAGTATAAAGGGCCATGAGTCTCCCATGGCTGTGTTATATGGTGCATGTTTAGCCATCAGTACATTTCCCGTAAGTGTCTGTACATGAATATGTACACGGTTGTGTGGATAGAGAACTCACAAGCCCCATTCTTTTTAAAAATTATTTAACAAATTCACATTAACCATTTGCTCTAGAAAAGACACTTTGTTAGGAGACAAATACATGAACAAACCGACCAGATGCCTTTCCCCCTGATGTTTCATCCTAGTGTGTGACAATGACAATAATCAAATCAACATGCAAATAAGAATGTGACACAGTATTCTGTGAAAAAAAAAAAAAAAAAAGGAAACAAAACAGGCGAATGCATGAGAGTACAACTAAGAGATGGAGGAAACAGTTTCTAGAAGTTGGCCTCTCAGAGGCTTCATGTAAACTGGGCTGTGAAGGCCAGGAGGGAAGAATGGGGATGCCCTTCGGAAAAGGTGAGGAAAAAGTGTCAGCACACTGGTCAGAAACCAGCAAACACATTTGTAACCCTTGAGGCAAGTGTTAGCTGTTGAACACATCACTGAGCTCCCTGGAGCTGTAATCATGAAATCCTGGAGTGAAATTGCACTTAGCCGAGATTTCTGGCAGGGAAAGAATATAACTGCACAGAAAACATGTGTTTTCTCACCTCGGATGAAATGTACCTCCAAAATGCCTGATTCTAACATAAATCTGGTTTGAGAAAAGCAACAAAAGGATGCAAAAGCCAATCTTTGCAACATTATGGGTCATATTCAGTCCTGAGGTACTTTTCTGTGGTGTGTGATTTCTGTGCAATTTCTACAGATGGTCAGTTTTTAGTTCATAGACTGCTTGGTTGTAGGAGGCCAGAGATGTAAGATACTGAAATGATTCAAAACAGTGCTTATTCAAGTTAAATATATTTGCTTATTTTAGTTTTGAGATTCTAATATAACTGCATCATTTATCCTGTCCCATTCCTTCTTCCATACCTTCCCGTATATCCCTCTTTGCTCTATTTCAAATCCGTATTCTTTTTTCATTGTTATTACATGCATGCATATATATATACGAATAAATATTCCTAAATACAACCTACTCGCTCTGTATTACTTACATGTATGTTTCAGGCTCAACCTTTTGTATTGACTAGCCAATTGGTTTTCTCTTCCCTGGGGAAAACAAGTTCCCTCATTCTCAGCATTCCTTAGTTGCCTGTAGTTCTTGTGTAGAGTTTAGGCCTTGTGAGCTTTCACTTGTCTACTTCAGCGTGTCTATTGGTGTCATCATTGTTCAGTTCACAATAAAAATATTTAATTTTTTTTTGTTTTGAAGAGTGTTATGAACATTTGCAATTTTATGTTGCCTCTGTATTCCTTTTTTATTTTCAATTTTTTATTTAGTAATTTTATATCCTGGTTGTGGACCCCTCCCTCCTCTCCTCTCAACCCCAGTCTTCCTCCTCGTTAACCTATTCTACCTTCCCTACTTCTCAGAGGGATCCACCCCAACCCATCCCAGCCTGTTAAGTTGCATCAGGACTGAGTGTGTCCTCTTCCACTGTGGCCTGGGAAATACAACAAAAGTCAGGCAACAGAGTCCATGTCACAGTCAGTTCCCATTTCTCTTACTATGGGACCTATATGAGGACTGAGCTGCCAATTGGCTACACCTGTGTAGGAGCGGGGGCAGGTCCATGCATGGTCCTTGGTTGGTGCTTCAGTCTCCACAGAACACCCTAGTCCCTGGTTCAGTGGCTCTGTTGGTCTTCTTGTGGAGTTACTGTCACCTATGGGTCCTTCCATACTTCCCCCAACTCTTCCACAAGGCTCCCTGTCTTGTGTGAAAATCCATTAGCTATGGTACTAATTCTTACTACCTCAGAATATGATCTTAATTAGAAATAAGGTCTTCCCCAAAAGAACTAATCCGATTAAAGGAAGGGGAAGCCATATTACAGTGCAATATTTTACATCTTGAGTCTAACTCCTAGAAAGAGGTGACATGATGAGAGGCTTGAGAAATAGTTAGCATGCAGAGTCAGACAGGAATGCATTTAATAAATGCATATGTGGATAATGGGTGTGTTTCGGTACTGTGAATGCCGTCATAGGCATGGTTGTGTGTTAAGTACAAAGCTGATACTGAAAGTTCACTCACAGAAGATGTCCGATACGAATTTCTGAGACTATGATATCTGAGCTGTTTTACCTCATAGTAAAGATGTGGTGCAAGCACTTTTTGGATGCAAGACAACATTTGACTGATGTGTTAGGTATTAAAGCTGAAGGTGATATTCATGGATGTATATGTCAATTGAAATTGGAGTATGATGTACACAGAACAAAATAATTGTAGCACTATATCTGTCAAGTGATTTTATGATACAAGATCCTGGGTTGATTAAAGTCAGTGCTTACTCAAGTTAATAGTGTATTTATATTAAGCATCTATGAGTATATATATTTATTTACTTACTTATTGATTAGTTGCTAGGCTTAAGACACAGGACTTGTTATGACACCCATTCAGTATTCCACTGGGATAGAACACTGGTTCTCATAGTGAAAATGTGCTTTGTAGATGGTATTTTAATATTGCTTTCTCAGGTACATTAATCAGAATAAATTTTATATGTACTATAAAATTTATTAGTTTGATGGTAAGTCAGAGTGAGAAAAATAAGGAAGATCTAGCGCTCCATTTATGTAGAGTTGCCTCATTTCTTTATATAGCTATCCATAATGGAATTAAGTGTTACTAGTTTATAATAGAGAAGCAGAGCTTCTTCAAAGGGAGAATAGCTTAGAGGAAATTAGGTTGTTCTGGCAAATTAGCTCCACTTTCCTTACACAGCAGTGGAGGTACAGATTTTCATGGTGTATTTCTCAAATATCAACATAGCGCTTTGTGGTTCTGAAGTCATCGATGAAGATGACCATCCAAGAGCCATGTACAACTAATTAATAATACGCAGAGACAATTCAGCGTACATTCTTATGAAATGGTGTCAAGGCAAAATACACGGTACTTAGAGACCTTTGTCTAGCCAGCTGCAGGCTGCTTAATTGTGTCTCCTGCATGACAATAATATCTGCCCGCTGTCTTTTCAGAAATTTCAGGACTTCATTTTTCTCCATGTAAATGCAACTTGAAATTCCTTCCAACAGTCTCTTGTAATTTCTCCTTGGCTGTTAAAGAGAGGACTTGAGAGGAGGGCTTTCTGTGGAAGGATGAGGGTTACATCAGGTTTTGGTGTCAAAAGAGAGTATGTTAGTCAGACATCATATGTTGTGGGTCAGAGAAACTGGTCTCTAACCACATCCTTCACCTCGCAAGCCTCATTTTAAAATGTCGACAATATCGCCATATCTGTTAACTTGTCTCCATTTATGAACTACTTATCTCCCCATCTAGACTGCAATTTTCTATTAGCATGAAAACTGACAGGTAGAGTATTATGTTTCAGGTGCCTAAAATAGCTCTTGGAACATGCTAAGATTTTAATAAGTATTGTGCATAGATTACTTAATACACAGTATTTATGGTTCACATGGATTCATATTTTTCTAATATTTGTCACTGATCTTTATGAAGCCATCCCAGTTTTGATTAATTTTACTGTCTGTGGTGACTAACGCCATCAAGCATTTCTAAGTGTTTAACATACAAGACTCACAACTGGTAATATGAGAATTGTCCTACTTTGAATGTTGGGTGCTTTTTTTGTTTTGTTTTGTTTTGCTTTGTTTTTTAAAGGAGCTGGGGACAAGTCTCAAGGGGAGCACAACCATTGTTGTGCACTAGTTTAATCAAATAATAAAAATAATGAATATGATAAAATTAATCACTAGGGAAACATTTTTCTAAATGTGTAAAGACATAACATGTGTAAATATGTAAGAATGTTCCTTGAAGTTATCAACACTAGAAGATAAAATGAAAAGATTATTAAAATGTACTTAATCCAACAAGAGCTCTGACAACACTTTCAATTTAGTACAATTCTCTGTATATCATAAAACACCATTTGATGATGCAGAGGATATTTATGCTATAGCTGAACTTTAAAACATAACAAAGTTGCATGTACAATATAGTCATAAATTACTATATTTTTTTCTCTGAAAGATTATATGACAACTTTTGACAGCAATGATGATTAAGCCATAGGTTATGGTTAAGTAATTCCTGATTTATTCATTCATGTTATCAGTCACTTTTATGGATAGTTTCTATAGAAAATGTGTAAATGCCTTTGATTTTGACAAAAATAATATTATAAGCAAAGTAAATTGAAAAATTAGTAAGTAATGAGATACTACTATGTAACTGTTTTACAATTCTGAATGATTCATTATTTTAATCTCCCTAAAGGTCCTCTAGAGAGAGCATTGTGGTAAATACAAATAAGGGAAAGAATTTAGACAGATTGCATGAACTTCCCAAAGTGCATTCACACAAATAATAAAGAGTAGAACCAAAGATCATGCTTCCATTTCTTCAGTTTGAGTACTGTGTTTACCTTCTCCTTCCAATAAAAAAATCGTTTGTCTCCAAACAGGCCAGTGCTCTGTTTGCTTCAATGACTTAGTATATTTGCGTTTCCAATGTGGATGAAGCAATGGTTATGACCTCCATGAAGTCTAGTAAGGGATGGATGGAAATATGAAGCCCACTTGACTATAGACAACATTATGGAAAAATAGCAACACTGGTTTAAGGAAAGATGCCAGTTTATCTGCTTCAGTGTTCTACATTTTCCAACTGATTGGAGGCACAAAATATGCAGTACAAAGATCCTTCCCTTATACATTGGCAACCCCTAAGATCATACATATTCTCTCTCTCTGTGTTTTTTTTTGTTTTGTTTTGTTTTGTTTTCAAAAAACTCCAGATTTTATTTGCTTGGTGAGGTTTAACATTGAAGGCTAAACTTTCTTTTTCTTTAATTACATTTTTATTTTTTTATATTAATTACAGTTTATTCACTTTGTATCCCAGCTGAAGTATCCTCCCTCCCTCTTTTCCTCCCATTCCCTTCTCCAAGTCAACTGATAGGGGCACTCCTCCTACCCTTTCATCTGACCCTAGCTTATCAGGTCTCATCAGAATTGGCTGCATTATCCTCCTCTGTGGCCTGGCAAGGCTGTTCCTCCCTCAGGAGGAGGTGATCAAAGAGCCAGCCACTGAGTTCATGTCAGAGAGAGTCCCTGTTCCCCTTACTAGGAACCCCACTTGGAGAGTGAGCTGCCATGGGCTACATCTGAGCAGGGGTTCTAGGTTATATCCATGAATGGTCCTTGGTTGGAGTTTCAGTCTCAGAAAAGGCCCCTGTACACATATTTTGGTTCTGTTGCTCTTCTTGTGGAGCTCCTGTCCCCTCCAGGTCCCACTATCTCCCCTTCCTTTCATAGGATGCCCTGAATTCTGCCCAAAGTGTGGTTAACTACCATTCTTCCTTGTAAAGGTGACTTTGGCTTTGATTTGGCTTACAGCATGGTTCAAATGTCACAAATATTTTCATAGAACTCTCCCATTTGTGACCATACTTTTAATCAAAGAGTTTTGAAAACTGTTTAGCCCCCTGGAGTATAGAATCCATTATTTTGAAATGTAGACATTAAATTTCTTGAGGGTCCCTTGCTAAAGAGGATATTTATCATCTTGGAAGGAAGCCATCTTCAGATTTTTCTAAAGAGAAATAAATTATAACAAATCCTTTTAAGCAAGTGAGACACAAAACTCTTTTCAAATGACATTAAAATAGTTATTCTCTGATTGTTTTACTGTTTTTATTTTTCCTTTTGTGAATTTTTGTTATTAAGCCTAAGCAATTCTTAGTTATTATTCTAGTACTATGAGGAGATACCATGATCAAGGCAACTTGAAACAGAAAGTATTTAATTGTGTTTTTACTTATAGTTTTAGAGGGTTAGTCCATGATCATCCATGTGGAAAATATTATAGTGGCAGGTTAAAGTGTCACTGGAACAGGACCTGAGGGTTTACATCCTGCTCTGCAGTCAGGACAAAGAGTAGTGTGGACTTGGCTTAGGCTTTTGAGACCTTGAAGCTCACACCCCAGTGATCCACCTTCTCCAACAAGGCTACACATTCCAATCTTTCCTAAATGTTCCACCAATTGGGAACCAAATATTCGCTGATATAAACCTACGGGGTCTATCCTTGTTCAAACCACTACAAATAGAAATTGATTCTCTTTTTCTATCTTACTTTATACAAACTTTTAGGATTTGAGTTCATATGGACATCATAATGAATAACTGCTTTTTATAAGCATATAGGTTGTGGAGATGACCTGGAACCCCTGCACAGGTGTAGCCCATGGCAGTTCAGTGTCCAAGTGGGTTCCATGGTGATGGGAAGAGGGACTGCCTCTGACATAATCTGATTGGCCTGCTCGTTGATCACTTCCCCCTGAGGGGGGAGCAGCCTTACCAGGCCACGGTAGAGGACAATGCAGCCACTTTTGATGGGAACTGATAGACTGGGATCAGAAGGAAGGAGAGGAGGACCTCCCCTATCAGTGGACTTGGGGAGTGGCATGCATGCAGAGGGGGGAGGGAGGGTGGGATCGGCGGGGGAGGAGGGAGGGGCTCATGGGGGGATGCAAAATGAATAAAGTGTAATTAATAAAAAAAAATAAAAGATTTAAATAAAAAAATTTAACTTAAAAATAACAATTTTCAAGTAAACAAACTGTTTCCAGTTCTGAGTCTAAACATACCATAAAATTAAAACCAACAAAGGGAACATGGTTGGATTTATTTTTGGTTTACTTCCTGTACATACATGGATTATAATGAAATATATTATTTTTATTCTTTGAAAATTTTAAACATGCAGGTCCTGTCTTGTTCACATTAGTCCTTCTTTTCCTCCCTACAGCTCCACAGTCCTTGCTCAACATGTCTTTCTTCCAACTTCAAGTATCTTCTTTTGTTTTTATAACCCACTAAGTCCAATTAGTGCTGCTCCTATGTGCACAGGTGTGGGGCCGTTTACAGGGGAGTGAAAAACCTACCTACGGCTATAGTCCAAAGAAAAGTGACTTTTCCTCCCTGAGTAGCCTCAGTTGCCAACAGCTCCTCATTTAGGGGTGGAACATTGGGAGCCTTTTCCCCCCCTCTATGCTGGGATGTTTAATTGGATTGATCTTTTGCAAGTAAGGTTCTGAGAGTTCCTGCATGAGGCTGCTCTGATCTAGCCAAAGGATTTGGGAAAAGGCATTGTGCTAAATGCCCATGGCATGTTTCCCTGCCGTCTTTTGATTTCTTAAAATAGTACTTTTTGAAAAAAAAAAAAGAAATAAAGATAGCAAACCAAATTCAAAGCTTGAACATTATGTGCTACCTAGAGAATTATCAAGTAGGTCATATAGAGCAAAATTCAGGTTCATTAGAAAACTATTCACATGCACATTTGCTTCCTACAGAAAACTAAACTAATTTTTCATTCCTAAGTCAATGCTGCACATGCCGGCATTCATCTTTTATGCATGTACATGTATACAGTCACATCAGCAGGCATGTCTCTGACATCAGATATGTAAATGAAATCACCAAAGATTTATGTTCCATGTCAAAACTAAAATGCTGTGAATTGATAGCCATAATCCTGCTTCATCTGTAATATAATTAGTGGCATTAGCAAAAATTTTGCACCATCAAATACAGACCATACTAGAGCAGCATAGAACAATTTATTCATATATATAATTGTCTTACTTTGGGTTTTTTAAAGATTTATTTATTCATTATGTATACATTCTTTTGCCTGCATGTACACCTGTACCAGATCTTATTTCAGATGGTTGTGAGCCACCGTGTGGGTGCTGGGAATTGAACTCAGGACCTTTAGGAAGAACAGTCAATGCTCTTAACCTCTGAGACATTTCTCCAGCCCCCTTACTTTTGGTTTTATTGTAGTGAAGAGACACCATAACAATGACAGCTCTTATTAAAAAAAAACAAAACAAAACAAAACAAAAAACAAAAAACATTTAATTGGGCTGACTTACTCTTTCAGAGTCTTAGTCCATTATTGTCATGGCAGGAAGCATGGCAGTGTGCAGACAGACATGGTGCTGGAGAAGTTGCTGAGAGTTCTACATCTTGATCTGCAGGCAGCTGAAGGCAACTGCATGACACACTGAGCACAGCTTGAGCATAGGAGACCTCAAAGCCCACTTGCACATTGACACACTTCCTCCAGCAGGCCACACCTTTTCTAACAAGGCCACATTTCTTAATAGTGGTATTTCCTATGTGCCAACCATTCAAACGCATTAGACTAAGGGAAGCATGTCTTTACAAACCACCACAAATGGTAATTATGTGTTCTGTCACCACAGTAGTATAGTGAGTGCTTAGCTTAGTGGTTCTCAAAATTCCTAGTGCTGAGACCCTTTAATATATATAGTTCCTCATGTTGTGGTGACCCCCACACAAAAATTATTTCATTGCTACTTCATAAATGTAAATTTCCTGTTATTAGGAATTCTAATGTAAATATCTGATGTGAAGAATATCTAATATGCTACCTCCAGAGGGTTTATGACCTACATATTGAGAACCGCTGGCTTAGCTCCTATAAGAACTTGAGTGTACACTCTCATTCTCTGCATCTTGTACAATGAATATAAGAGAATATTTAATGTCTTCAGAGAAGAATTGCCACATCAAGTGGAGTTTTATGAACCAATAACCTTCAATATTAGCAAATATATTAAAGGTGAAATACAGAAAAATTAAATATGTTAATTATTTTCTGTTGAGGTGGTCAAAGAATACAAAAATTAAATTTTCTATGTCCAAGCAATAACCAATTAAAATTATACTCAAATACCTCCATTACTGATATAAAAATTCAATGCAATTTCAATTATATCGCCATAAGTTTGTTAAGGGTAACATGGGGGTCTTTTATGCCAAAGAGTAGATTTTAAAGTTAAGTAGACCACTGAAATTTTTTCATATTTTTTCAGCTTTTTTAAAAATATATTTTAAATTTTTATATTCACTTTACATCCCAATAGCAGCCCCTTTCCATCATCTGTTCCCACTCTTTTCTCCAATCCCTTCCCCGTTTCTCCTCAGATGAGGGGAGCCCCTTATGCCTCTTACCACCAGTACACCCAAGCACATCAAATCTCATCAGGACTGAACTCATCCTCATCCACTGAGGCCAGGCAAGGCATCCCAGTTAAGGAGATGTTATTGAAAACAAACAATAGAGTCCAAGTGATAGGCAAGACCTGCTAAACTTTCTGGGAGACTTACATGAAGATAAACCTGCCCATATGTGTAGAAGGCCTACATCCTGTTCATGCATGCTCTTTGTCCATTACTTATAATCTGCTATGTTAAAAGGCAGGAGCCTAGCATAACCATCCTCTGAGGGAGCCCACCCAGAGCTGATTGAATCAGATGCTCAGTCTCACAGCCATGCATTGGGTAAATCTCAGTGAGTCCTGTGGAGGGGCAGGGTAAGGAGGGAAGAAAGAAGGACCTACAGGGGATAAGAATACATAAGATGGCCAACAGAGTCAACTAACCTAGACCCATGAGGGCAGAGATGGAAGCACCATCATTGAAATCTAATACAAAAGGCAGCAATTTAAAATCAATGGGGAAACTATTAACTATTTAAAGCAATGTCTGTGTAGTTAAACTTGAAATGAATATATTAAAAGATTTTTTTACATATATTTTCTGCAGAACTGGGGAAATAGCACTTTAAACAAACTGTTATCCTCTATAATATAAGTCAATATTTTATCAATGGAGAGAAGAAGAATGCTTGAAAAAGGCTTTAGTAGAAAATAATAGAAAATTTACATTGAGAACATAAGAACTATCTAATAGAAAGTCATGAATGAATCATTGACTTAAATGTCATAGGGCTTTATATCCTCAAGTTTTCATCCAGTCTTATTTAATTATAGGTAACATGAAGTTTCTACCTCTAGATAAGTTGTTGGCATGCTCATATCATACACAGTGAAATGAAGCTGTCATTATTAATACCATATAAGATTTTTTTTTTTACCTTTCCTCAAATGAATTACAAGATCAATGGTTAACTTTATTCTGATCAGCTTTGCTGCACTGGGTAAATTTTTAAAAGATTGTTTCTATTTTATAATGCTGACCTCATTAAAGCATTTTCATTTTATGTAGAAATAAGGGAAAAAATATGGCCTGTGATTCTAAAATGTTAACCATGGTAGGGAATAGTTTTCATAAGCCCAGTGCTTTCAGAGGAAATACAGACACATCCTTAAGTCAGGCTTACTGGCCAAGCAGTCTACAGAAAATATGAGACCCAGGGTCAGTGAGAAAGAACAGGATATACCAGGAATCTTCTTCAAACCTCATCCTGAACCTGTATTCACATATGCAACACACACATACACACACACGCACACAGAGAGAGAGAGAGAGAGAGAGAAATAGAGAGACAGAGACAGAAAAAGAAAGGGAAACAGACAGACAGACAATATGAAATGACTGACAGCAGCCTGACTAGATTTTAAAGAAAGACCCAGATGTAAAGATTTTTTTTCTTTTTTAATATTATTTTTAATAAATAACTTATACAATATATATGTGAAAAAGGTACCTTGCTCTCTAGAGGTAAGGCTTGAAAATATATTAAAGAGAAAATGTTTACTTGGAAGTAGAACTATGATTTACCTTCTGCTGACGCCGAGTGGTCAGAATTCTGAAGATCCTTACTGTCACTGTTTGGATTTAAATTTAGATACACTTATCTCCTATGTCTACAAGCTGGACAAAGCTATTTACTTTACCTGTTCTTTGATTTTTCTCACCTATAATACAGCAATATTATGGCAATATACTAATGAGGCTATTAGTGAAAATTGAATTGTGTAATTTAAATTATAAATTGCCTGGCATGAGCACATGCTAAGAAATATTTCATGTTCTTGTCTTACATAATTTCTGTTCTTGTAAATATTTTAAGAGATTTATACATAAGTTTGAGTATCATTTGATGTTTTCACATTAATCCATATGAATAGTCTATGCGGAAACCGAGCTGATCCTCTCTGCAGGGAAGAAACTGTGATTAGAAAGTCTATTGCTTATGGCCTTTTCACTCAGCAGCCACTCATCCCTCACTCCAATCATCTGTTTATCTGGAAAAAGGTGATTGTTTCATTAGAGTTCATGGCTCAAGCGTCAAATGATAATCACCTTGGATGGCAGAATGTCTTGGACTTATTTAGAAAGTATCTCTGGTCTCTAATAATGTGTGTATCCTTTTACATAAAATCAAGGGACAGTCACTTAACATCATGAAACAAAATGATGAACTTTACAGCCATAAGCATGTCACTTATTCATGTGTTAAATGCTCTTTTTCAAAGTGCAGTGGTACCCACTCCTTCTTGAACGTAGATGATATTGTCCTATAGAATTTGTAAATACTTTGTTCTGAAATGAACTCTGTAAAGTTAGTAATGAGAATCAGATAAATATGTTTTGCTTTAAAGTGGAACAAACCTTTTATAGCTTCTATGAATACTTAACGAATTAGAGAAGAATTTAGAGGAGAAATAATTTTTTTTCACTTGGGGGGGGATAATAAAATGATAATGGTAATGTTCAAAACTCAGCCATTCATGCAGCTGAGAGATTTCTTTAAAATGTTCTGTTTATGCCAATAGCCATAAACTATTTATAGGTGATAATTTTTTTACAACCAAAAAAGGTTTTTATATGTAACTTGTTAGGCACAGAGCATACTCACACAATGATTTCTTGCCAACTTGTCACAACTTAAATGGCACAAGGGTGAATATAGTAAGAAAAAAAATCAAGACGATAATGAGAGGAAGTAGTACATTCTTCCTCAAGAGGTTAGAGGACCAAGTTCGTTGCATCTATCATTTACCTCCAGAACACGACCTAAAGATGTGAATTACATGGTTTCTTGATGCCACTAGGGCCTTAATACCTAAAGTTCATAGAATAAAGTGAAAGAAAATAAAAAAGAACTACCAGCAAAAATAGAAATCAACGCATCAGGCACGTTTTTCTGTTCTCTTACTAGAGCCCTGCACAATTGATCCCAATCATTGTGGCATTGAATGCAATAGTGTTATTAATAGAAAAAAAGTATTGACAAGGATAATGCTGAACTTACTCATCTTTCAGTGGCTCAGTTATTCACATTCATAAAAACCTACAAGAAATTCTCAAACGCATTTAATTGTGTAGGATTGTTTAGTGCTACCAGTTTTTCAGCGTTTTAACCTGTGTCACAGAGCATCAATGCTCACTAAATTTTCTTTTCTTCTTTTTCTAAATTTTCAGTCACAGTGATAAACTCTTCTTTCAAATCATAAAAGCACTAAAAATATGAGAACACGTGTGTATTTGAAGACACCAACTGGAGGAATTATTTTTATTTGTAATTTCTGTTTGTTTAGCCAACATTTACCCTGCATCTGTTAGCCATCAAGGGGTCTTTTATGGGCTATTTTGCTGAATCTTCCAAGCTGCTTGTAAATAGGACACCAAGGCTAATATTTTACAGCTGATAAAATTGGAAGTGTAGGCAATGAGATCAAATTTGTGGAAATGAAGATGAGCAGACTCACGCCTGGGTTCTAAGCCAACTAACTATGCTCTGCTGCAGACTTCCCAGTGTGGGCTGGCTGTCAAGAGATTCCATGAACTTTCCTCACATGGAAAGGCTTTGTGCCCAATTTTTCTACTGAACTCCATATGCTATTTTTTTTTTAATTTTCCTTGAATTGAAGGTTTTCTTTTAATCAAACGATACTCAAATTTTAACATGTACAGCATTTTAGCAGGGGGCAATAACAATAGTGGGATATGTTGTTACTCCCCCAATTTTTCATTATCAGATGCCCTAGTGCAGTTCGCCTCCATTTTACCACACTGGGAATCTATACTGTGATATTCTGTCTATGAGTGCAGTGTGTTCGTGTACCTGTGCATGTGCATTGTGTGTGTGTGTATGTGTTTACTAATTACGTCGAATTAAATTCAATTGTCTCCTAATCAATGCTTTTACCAGCATATAAATTGGAAGTCACCATAGTGCCTGTCTAGTGCTTGTGGCCAGAAGAGGGCTTTTTGGATCATCTTGTGAGCCATCATGTGGGTACTGGGAATTGAACCCAGGTCCTCTCGAAAAGTAGTCCTTGCTCTTAACCGCTGTGTCATCTCTTCTGCACTTGTCTACCAAGAGAAAAGCAAATAATAAATAATAAAAAAGGGTTTATCCAGGAAAGGTAGGAGAAACATGTTCATGATCTTCAGGACAACCAAGGAAGTTAGTTCTAGAAGGAAAGTTAGGCCCTTGGTATTTGTATAGCATAAGAAAAACAAACAAACAAACAAAACAAAACAAAACAAAAAACTAGAATTGACCCAAATTTTTTTTGAGGGAAAACTCAATATTTTTCCTAAACTGAAAGAGCTTATTCCTGCTTTCTTCTTGAAAATTTTGATAAAGGTTTCTCTTGTGTCAGAATTCAAAACAAACAGTGACATTTGAGGCATGTTTGCTGTGTTCAGTGATGTTCAAAATTATTTATATGAGGTAGTTTATCACAGAGCCCTTCTACCACTTCAGAATACACCAGAGTGCCAGTGTCAAGCTGATGGTTTTCTGAAATGAATATTTATTATCCCCACATATGGAGGAGGAGTCTTGAAAAGACAGGACTGAATGGAAGGAAAAGAATATCTGTTTATTTTAGGGTTGCATAATGAAAGCCACTGAGTTAATTTATAAATTCATGCATTACACAGCTGACTTCACATGCCACAAATGGGTGCTCTTCAATTGACATGCTGTCCTTCAAACTAACCTGCTGTGTGCTTTGGCAAAGGAATTGTGTTGTGGTCGCATGAACCAGCCTAGAGTGTATCGTAGATGCTATCAAACTTTCTTTTATTGATCTGTGTAGGGAGTTAAAATGCACTCCATCACAACTGACAAAGTGCTTTCAGGTGTGTGTTTTCTAGGGACATAGACTCGCCGGAATTATGTTTGTTTCCATAGACTGCTCAATTGCGGTTGATAAAGAGAAGATATCAAACTCTGAGAACTCTGCAGGCAGGCTTTTGTCTATGATGCCATTTAACGACTCGAGATTTATTTTTTATCTGTCTTATCTAATAGTCATACATAGTTGTCAAAGTTTAGTATAGCTCTGTCTGTGACTACCTAAATGTGATCCAAGTATCAGTTACTCACCATGTAAGCAGACAATTACAAAAACAGGACATGAGCAGTCATCTATAAAAAGGGAATGTATTGTCTCCCTCGCCAAAATGACCAGACATTGCTTTTTCCTCAGACTTTGCTAAAAATGCACCTAGAGGTGCTCAACTGATATTGTCTGAAGTCAGTGCAATCAGCCTTTATCTCTTGACTACTCACCCTTTCTCTTTATTCCTAGGCAACCTGTTTTTCAAATGTTTCCATTCTCTTTGAAAGATAAAAGACTCTAGTCTACAAAGGAAAACATTATATATATCAAATTCCTAGACCCAAAATTGTTAAATAGAGTCTTATTGACCTACCTTCAGTGATATGAAAATCTCTGAACTTGGAGGTTGAAATAATTGATGAGTATCTATCTCACCTCAGTGCTTAGCTGGGGTTGTCACTTTCTCAGTGAATCTTTAGTTAATGCATTGAGAAATGGAAGCATGGTGGGAATCCACAAAAGATGGACGCTGGCCTCCTTTTAGATGCAAACTACTGTGCACATTGAATATTGGACATCTGTAATCTGAAAAATTTGAACCAGAAAGATTACAAAAATACAGGACTTTTGAGTAACCAAATGATGCCATGAGTAGAAAGTTTTGCTCCTCACTTTAGGTGACAAGTCACAGTTCAAACAAATCTGTGCTAAAAATACTATATGTGGAGCTGAGGTGCTTGATGCACACCTGAATCCTCAGAGCTCAGGAGACTGAGCAGGAAGATCCCACCGTCTGTGTGAGATGGATGGAAATATAAATGGCTGTTTGTGTCTGAAACCCAAAAAACCCTTCTGACCTAAAAGTATTTTGGTTTAATAATACTCTATTTGTATTGTCCATTTCATTCCACATGTTAGGGTTGGCTATTTTTAAGTATGTGCATGTGCCTGTGTGTGATTTGTGCATATGACTGCAGGTGACTGTACAGTCCGGATGCATCAGATTCTTTGGAGCTGGAATTAAAGGCAGTAATGAGCCATCTGATGTGGCTGCTGGGAACCCAACTCAAGATTTCTTCAGTAGCAATGCACTCTCTTAATTGCACAGCCGTCTTTGCAGCCCCTCGTTCTGATCTTCAGCATTTAGCTGTGGTGGGCTTAGCTGCAGAAAGTTCTGAGCTCGAATTCTGTTTTAAAGATTTCCTTAAGACATGAACTCTTACTTTCCTTATTTTGTAGCAGCAACAACAACAACAAAAAATATGACTAAATTACTTACCTTTGAATTTATTATTATGGCTATTTCCAATATATTAATATTAAACAAAGCAGTAGACATTGTCCATAGCAGGGCTCCATGCTGAGTGCTAACAAGGGACATTGTTGTTTATTACTCAAACCATACCCACAATGAATTGCTGGTTTAATTTAAGGCTTTTGTGGTCCATGGTTCAAATATTATTAATAGCTACACAGATTCACTGCTGATTAGTTTTATCCCACATCCATACTCTGTCCTTGCCTGAAAAGGTTTTTTCTTTAATTTATAGCAGCGTTTTCTATTTTCACAGCTGTAATTTTTAGAAGCTCATGTCTTTAGCTGAGGCCAATTTTGTTCTGAAAACAATTAACATTAGCCAACAAATATTAGTGTTAAATCCAGAGTCATTTAATTTTTTATGCAGTGTTTTTCCCACAAGGAATATTCAACTTCCTTTCCCATTATAGTTTAGCCACATCATATTTATATTACATTTAGAATATTATTTTATGTTATATTTTATTGGCCAACATAACTGGAACTTTTGATAATTTTCAAGTGTTATCAGAAAAAATATGCCCAATTAAAATATATATCATTCACAAAACAAACTTCTGGAACTGGACTCTGTTTTGTTTTTTGTTTTTGTTTTTTTAACACTGATACATTCCCAAACAATCTTATTAATTTCTTGCTATGTGCCATTTCCTGACAGTGGCCATATAGACTGCATACATAAAGTGATCCCAACCTAGTACAATTTATAATGTATTGGAAGGACACTGTGACATAATAAACACTATTTTAGGAGAAGTATACAGTTGTCACCATAGTGTGTCAGAAGATAACTTAGATTCGAATACAGTCAAAGAAAAAAATGGTGAAGATGAAGAACCCACCATCGTTAAATAGAGATTCCTACATCAAGTGTCATTAGATTTAGAACCTAAAGAGTTAATAGGAGTGGCTTGAAGGAAGATGATAAGGAAAGATTGAGAGAAACATGAGGAATCGGTTGTGAAAAAGTCTAGGTGTTAAGATGCCTGGAATATCAAAGCAATTAATGAAGATTACTATTGAGAAGACATAAATTGAGGCATGGCATCCCAGTACAATCTCTGTTGCTATAATAAAATACCCTGACAAAAAGTGACTCAGATGAGAAAGGGTTAGTTTACCTTCCATCCCTATATTATAGCCCACCACTGTATGGAAGGGACCCCATCAGGAGGTTAAGACAGCTAGCCATAGCACAGACACATTCAAGAACAGGAAGAGAATGAATGAATAAGCACCTGTTTGCTTTTTTATTCTTTCTCTGCTCTCACACCGTTTAGGAGACCCTTCTAGAGAATGTTGCCATATACAATGGGATAGTATGAACATCAGTTAATTTTACTAAGGCAACCTCTCACCAGCAGGCCCATAGTCAATTTTTTATAGAAAGTTTCTCACTAAGCCTTTTCCAGGTAATTCTAGGTTGTGTCAAAGTGCAATAAAACTATAACATAAAAATCATTAAGACATTTTAAATCTGTCTTAAAAACTCTAGAAAAAATATTGAAATAAATTTTCAAAAGAAGATGAAATGTGAAAAATGTGTTTTTTTGAGGAAGTACTTTGGTAAAAGTGTGGAGAATATTTGAAAGAAACAAGAAAAGAAAAGGTGATGAGTCCTGGTTCAGATAAGAGAAAAGGGACAAGAATAGAATTGGGATAGAATCATAACAGATCATAATTCTTATTGTGAAATTTGTAAGATTTAAAGATATTTAGAATTATATAGAGCCCAATATAGTCATAAACTAGTTAGATAAAAAAAATTATCTTTAGTTGGCTTTAAGACAAAATATCACAAATGAAAGAATTTGTCAATCAACATTGATTCTTTCATGAATCTTTCCTAGCTGATCCCATCGAGGACTCTAACATTTGTCCTTCAAATAGAGGTCCTCTCTCAGTGTAGGCATGGTCTCTTATAGCTCCAAGTAGAAACATTCACAGGAAATAAAGATCATTTTGTTGCTGTTTTCATTCATTTTAACTTTGCGCCTTAATTTATGCAAAACATCTCAAATTACACATCAACTACTCTTCAAAGGGAGAATCAATGTTGTGTACAGCAGAAGATGAAAATCACAGGGAAAACAGCTTTCCTCCAATCTTATCTACCCAAGTGCAATGTCGGCTTTGCCAGGTAGAGATTTCATTACTGGAAGTATCCAAGCAGAATTTGGGTTACCATCTGTCAGGGATTTGGGAGAAAGAAGTCTTCTATTAAAGAGTCAGGTTGAAAAAAAAAAAGTTTCAAAACAATTCCATCATTTTAACATTTAACTGCATTTTCTTCTAGCCAAACCTCTATGTATATGTTTCTTGTTTTTTTTTTTATTCTGTGTATAACAATAGCAATGATTTTTGTCTTTCCATTAAAGCATATTTATTTTTATCACATGCTATTCTAAAATATTCTCAAAAATTTTCTGAATATAGGCTTTTTCCCAGCCAGAATTCTGTATTCTTTGTCCTGGATTACAGCATTCATTTGAGGTTTATTCGCTGTAAAGGCATTTTAAGCTACTTTGATTTTATGACATGGGTCCAGCATGACCATGCCCATAGGTCCTACAGAATATTTTGTTCATTGTTTTGTTCTGATTTCACTACTTAGAATTTTAATTTTTTTAAATACTTAAATCTTTTCTTCTACCTCTTCAGGATTATTGTTTGAAGAGTGTTCTCATACTAGCTCCTCTATTATGCCTTGGCACTACAAAAAAATACACAAATAAAAGAAAAAGGAAAAAGAAAAGAAAAGAACCTGTTATTGGTAGAGTTTACGGGTAAAGACTAATAAGAATTAACAGAATCTAGCTGCCTATCTCAGGAGCATCACCGTGAAATGGTAAGGTGGGTAAGGATCATGCATGCTGCAATGTGCATCCTTTCTCAAAGTATTCTTGGAAAATTATATTTCCATCAGTATAAAAACCACTTAACTGTGTTTATTTGCCTACATAACCAATGACTGTGCATCTCTAAGGAAACACAACTCATGTACTGTTTCAATCACACGCTTTGCACATGATACAACTTTGTTGAAAAACATGTTAATAGAACTATTATTGTATGGAGCACATTGTGTCCAGATTAATAAAACAGGTGGCAACTCTACAAAACTTAGTTCTGTGTGAGTCTAGTGGCTTTTAGTTGCTGCCCAGTATTTAAAGTCTATGTTACATAGAGATTATACATGGAAAGATATACTAAAAACAAATAAAAAGTCTTCTGTAGTTTTTATTAGAGCATTATCATTATCATTAACTTCAGCTGTCAACCTGACACTAACCAAGAGACACCAGGGAAGACAGAGTATCTACTGAAGAATTACCTCCATTAGACTTTCTATGAAGCATTGTTTTTATGGTAATTGATTTGAGAGGGCCCAGTGATTGTAGGTGATGCCATCCCTAGGCAGATGGAACTTGGCTGTGTTAAATAAAAAAAAAGTTGAGTTAGTTAAGCATAAGTCAGGGAGAAAGCTAGCAAGAAGCATTCCTCCATGGTTTCTGCTCCAGGTTTCTGTAGGAAACCTCCAGGTTTCTCCAGGGTCCTGCCTTGATGTCCTGCCCGGCTTTCTTGGGTTGGACTGTAACCTATAAGACGGAATGATCCCTTTTCTCTTGCCTTAGTTACTTTCAATTGCTACAACACAACACTATGGCAAAGACAATTCAATAAATAGAGCATTTAATTGAGCTTACAATTTTAGAGGGTTAGAGGCCAGGAGGACATAAGAAAAACATGGTGGAAAGTATATCTGAGAGCTCACATCTTAATCCACAAGCAAGAGACAGGGAAAGGGCATGTTTGGCATGGTGCAAGGCTTTCGAACCCTCAAATATCACCTGCAGTGACACTCCTTTAACAAGACTACTCTTATTTTATTTTATTTTTCTTTATTAATTACACTTTACTCACTTTGTATCCCCAGCCCCGTGGTTCCCTTCCTCCTCCCAAACCAATCCTTCCCTTCCTCCACCCTCTGCATGCATGCCCCTCCCCAAGTCCACTGACAGGGGAGGACTTCTTTTCCTTCCTTCTGATCCTAGTCAATTAGGTCTCATCAAGAGTGGCTGCATTGTCTTCTGTGGCTTGGTAATGCTGCTTCCCCCTCAGGGGGAGGTAATTAAAGAGCAGGCCAATCAGTTCATGTCAGAGACAGTCCCTGTTCCTATTACAATGGAACCCACTTGGATACTGAACTGCCATGGGCTACATCTGTGAAGGGGTCTTAGGTTATCTCCATGCATAGTCCTTGGTTGGAATAGCAGTCTCAGGAAAGACCCCTGTGCTCAGATTTTTTGGTTCTGTTGCTTTCCTTATGGAGTTCCTGTCCTCTCCAGATCTTACTATTGCCCACTTCTTTCCTAAGATTCCCTGCACTCTGCCCAAAGGTTGCCCATAAGTCTCAGTATCTACATTGATAACAAGACTACTCTTAATTTGTCTCAAATAGTTCCTTCAAGGGGAAAGCAAGTATTCAAACATATAAGTCTATGGGCCCATGATCACTCAAACTACAGACCTCACCAAAATGCTTTTGAAAAGAGGGTTTATCAAAACAATAAACAAAAACAAACAAACAAACAAAAACAAAGTAGGACAGACTTCATCATGAATCTTCTGTGTGTGTGCATGTGTATGAGAGAGAGAAAGAGAGGAGTATCCTTGAATATTCCATACATACAGATTACTAAAACATCTTTTAAAAATGGAATTATGACACCCTTCCCATTTTTCTCTAGATCCTTAGAGGGCCATACTCTCTAAAACTGGAATTTGTAGATTTAACACAATATGGAAGAGGTATTACATACCTTCACTGGACTTTGTAATGGTCCCAAGATCCAGGTGTGTAGGTAAAGGGGGTTCTGAATAAACATATTGAATAGTTAAAGACATTCCTTTCTATCATGAGATAATCTTAAGAAAAAAATAATGTTATTATATTTATTTATTGTGCCTTCATGTTTGTTTGTCTGGTGTGTTTGTGTGTTTCACATGTGCATAGGGAGGCAGGTGTTTATGTTTGCCTTGGTGAACATGTTGAGGTCAGAGGAAAATTTGAAAAAGTAAATTCTCTCCTTCCATGACGTGGGTCACAGAATTGCTCTCCTATCCTTAGGTATAGCATCAAGCACCTTTACTGGGTGAATCATCTACAGGGTGAACATCACAACTGACCCTACTATGTGAAACAAACAAATAAAAGCAACACAAGAAGATAGTGTAGTAGACTTAGGATCATTTTGACAGGCCTCACTTGTTAAAGCATACAGTTTCCTTTTCTTAATTATTGAATCCAAATCAGAAGTGAGCATACATCCTGAGAAATGTGTTTACATTGCCAGTTGAGAACCTGCATCCCTGGAAGGTATAAAATGAATGTGCAAGTTTTTTAATATTAACGTGTTTTTTTATTAATTATAATTTATTAATTTTGTATCCCAGGTGCAGTTCTCTCCCAATCCCACCCTTCCTCCCTCTTCTCTTCCCATACCCCTCCCCCAATCTACTGATGGGGCAGGGCGGTCCTCCTCCTCCTCTTTTCTGAGATGAGGAGTTTCTGAATGAGGACTGATCATCTTACCCAGGTCCTCCTTCTTGCTGAGCTTCTTTAGCTGTACAGATTTTAGTATGCTTACCCTATATTATAGTTCGAATATCCACTTATAAGTGAGTATATACCATGTACACCCTTCTGCTTCTGGGATACCTCTGTTGGTAGGGTTACTGCTCATGAAGAACCTGACAATGAAGGAGTCTGAGACTTGGAAATTTAACACTCTGTCAGTGTTCACCCTGACTTCAGCTACCCACACAGAATTGCAAGCTTCAAATTTCTGTAAATTTGAAAGATTAGATGAGGGCCCTCCCTGCTGTAAGAATTGGATTTCTTGCGAAGATTCAAGGATTTGGGATGATTGCCTAGCTGAGTATTTGCTCTGGAGCCTGGACAAGATAGATATAGGCAAAACAAGGCTTAGTTTTTGTTACCACTGTGCGTTTCAGGGGCTTATTAAGGACGGGGTGCTCATAGACAGCTCTGGCCTCAGCACCCATCAGATAACTTGTTTACGTTTTGCCTTAACTTCAGATAAGTCTTTCAAGGCATTTTTTAATTAATTTTTCTTGAATGGTTTAAAGATAATAATGGATAATACCAACTTTATTTTTCTTAATTTATTAGTTTTTATTAATTATAGTTTGTTTTTTTTTTACTTTGTATCCCAGCTATAGCCCCCTCTCTCATCCCCTCCCATTTCCACCCTAACTCCTTTTTCTCCCTCTGTGCTCCTCCACAAGTCCACTGATAGGGGAGGTCCTCCTTCCTTTCCCTCTGACCCTAGCCTATCAGGTCTCATCAGGACTGGCTGCACTGACTTCCTCTGTGGCCTGGTAAGGCTGCTTCGCCTTCACAGGGAGGTGATCAAAGAGCCAGCCACTAAGTTCATGTCAGAGACAGTCCCTACTCCCATTATTAGGGAACCCACTTGGAGACTGAGCTGCCATGGGTTTCATCTGTGCAGGAGTTCTAGGTTATTTCCATGAATGGTCCTTGGTTGGAGCATCAGTCTCAGAAAAGGCCCCTGTGCACAGATTTTTTGGTTCTGTTGCTGTTCTTGTGGCGCTCTTGTCCCCTCCAGGTCTTTCTATCTCCCCCTTCTTTCCTAAGATTCCCTGCACTCTGCCCAAGTTTGGCTATGAGTCTTAGATTCTGTTTTATACCCTGCTGGGTAGAGTCTTTCAGAGGCCCTCTGTGTTGTCTTATTCCCTATCCTATTCCCTGTTTTCTCACTCTTCAGATGTCTGTCTCATTTGTCTTTCTATCAACTTTAGATGGATGAACTGTTTTTGTTTGTTTGTTTGTTTTGTTTTGTTTAGTATTTATCTGGTTTGTCCGAGGATAAATATTGTTCTACTTTCTATAAAATGTGAAGCAGAACATTGTTTCTCTAAGGGAAAGTTGTGTTATGGGTAGAAGTTGATGATTCTAATTTTCAAACCATCATTTGTAATTTTACTTGGGGGTGTTAGAAATTTACTGTTGTCTAAGGGATAACTTCATTTACCTAGCAAATTCTTAGTGATCACTTTTCAGAAATAATGCAATGGTTAAAGAAAAAAAATGCCAAGGAGAATATGGCAATAACAGTCATATACCTAGCTCTGGTTGTATACCATGGCACTGAATGATGCCCAGGGAATAAATGTCCTTAAGTGTTCCTCTATCCTTCAATCAGTTGGTGCCGTGGCACAGAATAAGAAGTGCATCCTCTACCTCCCCCTTCATTTTCTTCTTCTCTTTTCAAATTATGAGACGAAATCTTGTGAGGCTGCATAGTCAGGCTTTGCACTTGTGACATTCCTGCCTTTGCTGCTTGAGTAGAGGGGACTGTAGTCTTATATTACCAGGACCAGCTCCCTGCATTTTTCATCAGTAAGTTCCTTCACCTGCATGGCCATACTTATTGTAGAATTCAATTTTCCAAGTTACCTTTAACCTGTCTTTTCATGAAATGTTTGCACACAAATCGTTGCACTTAAAAACAAGCTTATAAAATATGTTCAACATGACTTGACACGGAATATGTAACCACATATTTTATAAAATGGCATTTTTGTTTTTTTTTTAAAAAAAATAGATCCATGCTTATGTTATAAAATATTTATGTGATTTTTTTCATGCCAAACATATCTATTAGGAAAGGAGGAATTATAAATATGCTGGTCTTTTAAAAAACCAAATTAATAACCCATGTAATTCGATTATATTTTTCTTCTTTTCAACAAATACCCTTTTTAAGGGGGACTACCCCTCTTCCAACTCAACCAATACAAAGATGTGCGTTCTATTTTTCTACATATGTCACGCTACCTGGTAAGCAGTTGTGCTTCATGCAACAATACAACAAAAATCTGACTACAAAAAAATATTTCTTTCTAAATGTGCTAAACTATGAAGCCACCATATATAAGATCAAATTTTAAAGTTTTGATGTACGTCTCAGTGAATGAAAGTAGATAGATACGAAGTGGACTTCTTAAAATTTGCTATATGTTTCTTTTACAAGTGTGGGTGCTCTTGTATTTGGGGCATAGATGTTCAGGATTGTGATGTCTTTCTGGTGGAATTTTCCCTTGATGAGTATGAAGTGTCCTTCCCCATCTCTTTTTATTAATTTTGTTTGAAAGTCTACTTTATCAGATATTAGAATGGCTACTTCTGCTTGTTTCTTGGACTAAGATCAGAAAGAAGGAGAGGAGAACCTCCCCAATCAGTGGACATGGGGAGGGGCATGCATGCAGAAAGGAGGCGGGAGGGTGGGATTGGGAGGGGAGGAGGGAGGGGCTTATGGGGGATACAAAATGAATACAGTGTAATTAATAAAAGTTAAATAAAAAAATAAAAAATAAAAAAAATGCTATATGAGGATAACACCAACTTCTGTAATCAACCCTCAAAATTTGGGGAATTGTCACCACGGAATTTTCTCACTATTGAGCAAATTCATTAAATAACTCATTTTCTTAGCAACAATTATCCTCTCTTTGAGATTGAGAGGCCTTTTCCTTCATTTGTGTGCATTGTCATCACACATTATATGGTTTCCCCAAATAATAGTCCTATTTTTAAGGTGACTTGGCATTTTTAACCATTTAAATTTTCTTTATCATATTCTTCCATTGGACTCTCTTTTCTCTAATGATTTTAGGATAGCAAACTTAGAACACTGATGATGCGATGGCTGTAGTGAGGTGACCAGGATAGATGTGATCCAAGAATTATGTGGGTGCGGAGCTTAAACTGAGGATTATAATTCGGGCACTCAGACACATAATGGATAGGATGCTATTAGCATCCCCAGAAATAGTAGCCTGTTTGTACAACAGTGATTTCTGACTCCTGAAACAGTGTGCTCAATGTCACTTTGATAAAAAAAAAAAAAAGAACCTTTTTCTTCAAAACCTAATCATATGCATTTGCATTTCATCTTGGTCCATCAGGTATTCTCTTAGAAGCACTGACTAAGCATATTCTCTTTGCTCCAGCCTCAGTGTGCAAATTGGCCGAGTTCTCAGGTTCGACAAGCTTGTCAAAAGTATAAAAACAGAGATATGTCCTTATTTGAAAATGTCCTTTCCCTTTAGAGCTGTCAGATCTCCTCAGAAGCTGCCGCTTTGGAGGAGAATGAGCCAGGCACATGCTGAGCTGAACAAAAATAAGTATCTGAAATATTGAAAAGGGTCTACAAGGCACTTCTTGTCTGTCAGGCTTCTTACACTAGTTTCCTTTTCATGTGAAATCACTGCTGAAAATCAAAGGGAAATATAAACTAGGCAATTAGGATTGAATGGACTCAGCTAGTCACTGTAAGTATAAATAAGGTGAGACCATTATTAAAAACATAAAACATATGTGACTTTATTGTCATCAGCCAGAACAAATACTCATGAAAACCCATGTGGAATATCCATTTGTCTGTCATATCTTATGTGGAGTTATTTTGTAACCAGAAGATTAATGACCCATCAGAAAATACCACAAGAAGCGTATTTTAAGTTATTTAGTTTAGTGTGCTTAGTAAAAATACACACGCCTGGTTAGTGGGTGGTGAGCATAAAAATAGGTTCTTCAGTGTTGACGGTTTAGATCTCAAAGATTGCTGTTGAGGTTACCCTGTATATGTCACATCTGGTCAAAGCGGCACGGTATGTCATTGCACACTGAGGTTACCTTATTTAAAAATGACATGGCATTACATTTGTGAACTAGTTCAAAGTGAGTTTTCAAATTATTTTAATCATGAAACACGACAAAGCTATAAATGCCATTTCCTTTTTTTTTTTCTTTTTCTGGAGATTAATCAACTTAATATTTCCCAAATTACCTTGATCAAACTCATTGCTCTACATCTGTGGGGATACAAATGATGATAGTGTTCAGGGTGTGTTTGCTTGCTTGTTTTACACTAATCATTGTGCAAATAGGGAAACCTTGGTCTCCGGTTCTCCTGTAGTTTCATTACAGTATCTCCTGCTGGTGAGCTTGGGATGATTGTTCACAAAGCCAAGCAATGAAAAAGCCAAGAAAGGTGATCACAATTTCAAGACCAGCTCACATAGAAAGGACACTTGCCATCAAATACAGAAATACAAACTTATCAAGAAAGGGATGGTTGGGTAATTCTTTGCTTAGCAAAAACAGTAGCATACATGACAAAGGTACCTTGCGTGCTCTTTTAAAGTGGTTATCAGGTCAGTCAGCTGATGTTAGTATAGCACCAACAGAATTTGCCACCTGATAACATAAAAGCTCTGAGCCTGCCTTCGAATCAACTTTGCACTTCCTCTTCTCTGCACCTATTCTACTTTTTGACTTCTTGAGTCATTACAGGACTCATTTGCATAAATTCATGCAGCGTTTGACTTTTTGACATTGGGTTATTTCACGAAGGAAGCATGATGTTCTCAAGGGTTCCCTGTGGTATACCATGCATTAGGATTTCTTCCTCTTCCTTCTTAATACTGAATAACTTTCCATTATGTTTGTGTATATTTAGTCTCCTCTCTCTCTCTCTCTCTCTCTCTCAGTGTGTGTGTATGCATGTGCACATCTTATTTCCTTTATACTTTTATACTTGGTGAACATTTTAGTTGAGTCTATCTTTGGCTGCTGTTACAATGTTGAGAACATGGCTAAAAAATATCCCTTGAATAGCCTGCTCTAAACTACTCTAATTTCATGATACTGGTGATTGTACATGGGTCTATGTGCATGGCATGCAAGCATTCTAGCCCTGTATTATATTTACAGATTCCCGTTTTCAGCTCTTTCCACAGAAACAAATTCTGGATTTTTTCATGGTGATGTATTCATTCATTCATTCATTCATTGGAACAGTTATACTTTTCCCATAGCATTTATGCCATTTCACATTCTTATCAATAATAAAAAAAAATCCACCCAATATCTACACATCTTTTATAACTGCTATTTTTTTCTGTATCCTGTTATTTTTTTTCTGTATTTTAAATTTTGATTTTTGTGTTTGGTGAATTGTTTATGGTAGCTGCCATATGTGTGAAGTAACACATCATGGAGATGTTAATTTATAGTTTCATAAATTTCAGCATTTTGCATTTTTGTATATTACTCTGATAAAGTACTTTGGACTTCTATTTTGTCATGTTATTGTGTTTTTGTTGTTGAGTTCATGGTTGTATGTTCAGTGTTAACCTTTTGTCAAGTACATGACTGATAAATATTTTTTAATTCTATAGTTTACATTCTTAAGTTACAGAAACATAACTGAGTGTTATTTTTGAATTTCAAAACTTTTCTAAATTAATAGTTCTTACTGTTCTTGTCAAATAGTCTTTTATAGACAGAGCATGACAGTGATATGATTTCATTCTCTTTTGTAACTTTTTTATTTTTTTCTTGTGTAATTTCTCTGGTTAGGTTTCCAGTTGACATTGTTGATTTATTCTTAGCTCTGTGGAAAATCTTCCAGTCTTGTTTTTAAATTTTAATTTAGAATTTATTATAGACCAGGCACTGTATTTGCTTCTACACAGGAATTATATCATTCAGTATTCAAAACACTCTTATGAAATGGACATTTTTAGTGCCTCCGGGTTTACAATAATAACACTGAGTTTTATTGAGATTTTGGGAATTATTTAATAGTGTCTAGGTAAGAACATAGAAAAAACTTGAAAATTTGACTCAGAATTAAAAAGCTTAAATTCCTATTTTGGTTCTTTCTGCGAGTGTTCTTTTTATTTTTATTTTTCTGTTTTTTTTTTTATATAATTTATACCCAAGCACACTAAATTTATTTCATACCCAAGCACACTAAGAGCACTAAATTTATTTGCAACCTTGTTCTCTTCTCTCCAACTACTCCCTTTTACCTACCCTCTCATTCCCTGTCAAATCCATATCTTCTCTCTCTCTGTCTTTCCCCCTCTCTCTCTGTCTCTGTCTCTCTCTCTCACACATACAGCCCTATGGAGTCTACTTGGTGTTACTTCTATGCACACGTGGTTAGGATGACCACTTGGATTGGAGACCCTTTCCACAAGTTCATCCTGGATCTTCCAATCTTTCTGTCCCAACCCCATACTGTTTCCTGAGCCTCGAATGCAGGGCCTGTGTTGTAGATGTACCAACTGGGAATCCATGGTTATTTATTCTCTATATTTGACACATGTGGATTTCTGTAGTAACACTCTATCTGCTGCAAATAGAAATTTCTTCGACAAAGGGCGAGTGCTGTACTTATCATGTCCAGCATACAGCTAGAAACTATTTTGATTTAGAAAAATGACACCTGTACATTCTTCTTTAAAGTCTATGACGCCTCCAGCCATGTGTACTTGGTTAAATTTACAGTTTACATACGTCCTAGTGAGTGGGCTTTCAATACTGTACAATTAGACAGTTATTGGATATTGCCTCAGACATAAGTGCTGCAATTGCACCATGGGGATATCTTGCCAGGATGATCGTTATTGTGCTTTGAAAGACTTACAGCTGGGCAGATCAAGCAAGTATTTTTTTCTACTCGCAGCTTGTGTAGAACTTTCTAGTAGAACCAGAACTAGTCCCCAGAGAGGAGACAATCAGATCAGTACAAGATTGATTTCTCAATTCCTATTCTGAAGTATGTGATACCTCCGAAATGATGTCCTACCTTCAAGGTCTGGTATGTACCAAAGTCCAATGGCAATAACTTGTAATAACTGGAAGAGAGGTTTCACTTGACTGTCATTGGGGATTTTGTTAAATAGTCTGTGGCGAAACCCATTTAAAGTCTATCTATCTATCATCTACCTACCTACCTACCTATCATCTCTATATATGTATAGATGTGTGTAATTTTCAGTAACCTTATAAATATGTCCCTGTATGGCTTTTTTCAAATAAACTTTCTCGTCTATTTTCGTGTGTTTTGTTAGGGCATTTTGATTTGTTTGGAAAGGGTTTCACTATGCCCTTAAGGAACCCATGCTGTTTTAGAACTCATTCTGAGTCCAAGTTGGCCTTACACTCCTGGAGGTTTTCATCCTTTGCTTTCTTAAGCACTGGGACTCAGCCTGTGCCACCAGCCAGCTTCCTCTTCTACTTTCTCTAACATCACTCTTTTCTCTATACTCTGATCTTTATGACAAGGTTTGATGTTTACTTTTTCATGTGCTTACTCCTCAAAGTTGATATTTTCATTTAATTATAGCCTGTATCTCATTTATACTGAAGTCTTGTGCAAACAAAAACCCTGATTCAAATAAAGATCTATGTAACCTTTAGCATAATTCCGATTTTTAATGGATACATAGTAAATTGTACTTGCTTTTACACATTAAAACGCTAACAAACCTCAACATGTCATTTGGCAAGTCTCCTAAGCCTGGATTTCCTCCAGGGTCTTACAGTTGGTGATATTCCATTCTATTTTTCATGGATATTTTAACAAAACATAGGAAAGTGAATCAAGGTAGTCCTAGAGAATATTATTTCTCCCCTAGGAGCCCACCAAGTTAAGCAGCTAAAATTAAATGTGGTAAATTATGGTTAAGCTCAATCTAATATGTGTGGTTTTTTTTTTTTTTTTACTTTAATAAAATATTCACTCCCAATTTGGAACCTTATACATCAAACAATCAGAATCTTTAGCTATTGTTTCCATGCTATTAAAGAGTGAAGTTAAATTTGTTTTATCTTCAAGGAATTCATCCTCCCCTTCTTAATTTTTCTCATCTTCAATCATGCCATAATACCTTAGCTTCTGATATTTTAAAAATTGGCTACGAAAATGGCTATCATTGTATTAATTCTCAGATTCTTGGATGATGATAACCTATCTTGAGAAATGTATAATTATTAAATTTTGTTTTAAGTTGCATGAATACCAGAGAATATACTTACAGAAACTGAGGCAGCCTCATGTAACTTCTCATGGGGAAACATGAACAGGAATAATGCTCCTTACAGACAGGGCACCTGCAGACTCAGGAATCCATCCCACCAAGGCTGGCTTATGAATTTTACAGGAGTTACTGATAACTGTTCAGGTAACTGAAAAGCAGCTGCACTACCAAAAAGCCCACACATGGGTGAAAATTCATGAGAGCAGCATCCGTGGAGTTCCTTACCCAGTCAGTAAACAGGGCCCGGCAACAGTCCATTGTTCCTCTTCCCTTGCAATTGTTTACCACTTAGTAAAGCCCATGGGGTCCCTTATGATATTTTTTTCACCTTTTAAGGGTTTATTAGGTTCCTGAGATTTATTAGGAATGCTGAGGGAGGGAATGTTTTAGTTCAAAAGAATAGCTACACAGCAGACAGGTGACTGAGTTTAAAGTACTCTGCTTACTTTCTCATTAGGATAGTTGTTTTCAAAGGTGACACTCTATCCAGCTTTGACCATGTTGCACTATCGAAGCAGGATTTTGTTCGTTTGTTTGGACAATTCCTTAAGTGTTGACATATAATGTGACATTCGTTTTTTTGTTGTTGTTGTTGTTGTTTTTTCTGAACACAAAGCACGGAGCCATGAAAAACTCACTTAAAAAATAACAAACCTGCACAGATGCAGCCCATGGCAGTTCAGTATCCGAGTGGGTTCCATTGTGATAGGAACAGGGACTGTCTCTGACATGAAATGATTGGCCTGCTCTTTAATTACCCCCCCCCAGGGGAAAGCAGCATTACCAGGCCACAGAAGAGGACAATGCAGCCACTCTTGATGAGACCTAATTGACTAGGATCAGAAGGAAGGAAAAGAAGTCCTCTCCTATCAGTGGACTTGGGGAGGGGCATGCATGGAGAGGGTGGAGGAAGGGAGGGATTGGGGCAGGAGGAGGGAACCACAGGGGGGGGGGGATACAAAGTGAGTAAAGTGTAATTAATAAAGAAAAATAAAATAAAATAATAAAAAAACAAACCTAAACAAAAAACAAAAAAATTAACAAACCTTTCTTTTCAAAGGTTATGCTGTGTGAGTGAGTTCATTATTCATTCACTGACATTATTCATTGTGGTCAAATAAACTTTATTACCTTCTGGTAGCTATTATGTAAACATTGTCCTTCTGACTCACCAAAGTATTTGACTCATCAAATACTTTATTCTGAAAAAAGACCTCAGTTCCTCCTAGAGTGATAGGAATGTGAGCTGCATAGGTGCTAATTTGTAAGGAGAACTTTTCTAACTGAATTATTTCTCAGACAGCTATCCACCACAGGTGGCACTCTCCATTGCTGGAATGGTTGTCAGCTGATTCCCCATGGTGCTGCAGACCCAAACCAAAGTGTTTTTCTCTTTCTGCATGATAAAGCTGAATCAAAAGAGTCACTTTTTGTGTAAATTTGTTCTGTGTATGTTTTCTGATTCTCTGTAGTGTATGCAGAGTTTCATGATGTATATTCAGAAACTAACACTTGTCCTTAGTCCTCATCAACATTAACTGTAAAAGTGAAATACTTAATGTGAAGGTTCACAGGTTCAATTGCTGTGTCAATTCTAACTTGTAGGTAAGTTCATTAAATTGTGTGAATAATAAAATAGATACAATTTATTTTATATATGCTTATTTTTTTTAGTTTATTATTTTTGTATAGAACTGTGTCCACATACATTGTTTTTTTTTGTTTGTTTGTTTGTTTGCATTTTGGGCAGTGATGGAGGATAATGAAAGCAATATGGAAAAATGTTCAGAGTAAAAATTGACAGTATCATGGATGTTTTAGGTTGGTGAAGTGGTAAGAATGCAGACTATATGGTCAATGAAATCCATACACAAAGCATGACTGAAAATCTTTTCACTATTTCTCAAATGTATCTTAGGGAAAACTTGGACATGGAAATAATAAAGCTAATGTAATGTTGTGGTCTGTTAATTAGTTAACAGAACACTAATTAAATGAGTCAACCATTCTGTCAATCACTTTTCATATGTGAACTTACTAATAAAAACATTGATTCTCCCCTTATAATAGATCGCAATGTCTCAGAGAGTTTAGGTTTATACCCAAATGTCACAGCAGCTAGTAAATAATGACTAATGTTTCTATGATTAGAAACAAGTTGTTTTGATTAGTAATATATATATATATATGTGTGTGTGTGTGTGTGTGCGTGTGTGTGTGTGTGTAAAAGTGTGAATCTTATTGGCAATGTTAGGCAATTAAGAGTGGATATGGGCTAATTATATTACAGTATACTCTAAAGCACTGGAAGAGAAACAGAGTAAATGCATATTGATAAGGATAAATCGTACATAGAAAGTATAATTTCAGTGCTTATTTTCTATTTCCCATTAATTGGTTAATCAATTTACTTATGTCCTAATTTTATCTTCCTCTCCATCCTCTCCTCCCATTCCTTCCCTCACACCTCACCTCCATCCATTCCTCCTTCTCTCTCTCCTCACTGAAAGTGAGGCCTCCTATGGATGTCAACTTGCCTTGGCGTGCATATCAACTTACAGTAACCCTAGTCACTTCTTCTCCAATGGAGGCTAGGCAAGGCAGCCTCCATTTTAGGAGAAAGGGATCTAAAGGCAGGCATCAGAGTCAGAGATGACCCATGATCCAGTTGGTAACAGACCCACATGAAGACCAAGCTGCACATCTGTTATGGATATTTAGGGAGTCTAGGTCCATCCTTTGCATGCTTTTTGGTTGGCAGTTCAGTTTATTAGTTGATTCTGTAGGTTTCATTGTGGTGTCCTTGACAACTTCTGTTTCATCTATACTTCCTCCCTCTTCCACAAGGTTCTCTGAGCTCCACCTATGTTTGGCTGTGGTTCTCTGCATCTGATTACATCATTTCCTGGGTGAAGCTTCTCAGGGGACAGTCTTGCTAGGTTTCTGTCTGCAAGTATAGCAGAATATCATTAATAGTGTCTGGGGATTGCTCTTTTGAGTAGGTCTTGAATTGGGCCAGTCATTGGTTGGCCATTTTCTTAATTTCTGTTCCATCTTTATCTCTGTATGTGTGGAGACAGAACAAAGTTTGACTAAAAGGTTTTGTGGCTGGGTTGGTGTCTCCATCCCTCTACTAGAAGTATTTCTGGTTACTGGAGTTGGCTATTTTATGTTACATTTGCTTGTTGCTAGGTCTCTTAGCTAGGGTCACCCTCATAGATTCCTGAAAGTATCTCTTGCCCTACGTTTCTGGCTCATCCAAGAGATACCCCCTTACTGATTTCCATTCTCTCTTCCAGTTTCTGAAAAACTGTCCAATTGATTTCCAGAGTGGTTGTAGAACTTTGCTCTCCCAACGCTTAATTTCTTGACTGGAATCCAGTCTACAGTTATGCCAGAACAGAAGTAGCCAGTTATATTTGTCATTAAAAAAGAAAATCTATTCTTCAAACTATACTATCAATAATATATAAATAAAATATAATAAAATATTAAGTCAACTAAGCAAAATAATGGAAAAGTTTATTGCTCTGATCATGTGCATTTTCGTTCCACAAACAAGAATATAATTAGTCCCTACTAAACTTGGCTGGTATTTATGAGTGATCTTGGTTGCAATTCCTCTTCCCCAAATGTGTGTCCTCCCATTATTCAGGGCTGCTACCATGTGCTTCTTGATTGAAGGCAAGGATGGAACATGGAGACAGTGACAATGGAATTATATACTTCACAGATAATTGTAATTTGTCATCAACTGTTAAGACTGAAGACATACCAGATTTTGTATAATAATATGACTGAAAACTTAGCGTTTAACTTTTTTTCTAAAAATATTTCTAGGGATGAAGAGATTGCTCAGTAGTTAGGAGCATACACAGCCAGCCCTTCCAGAGGACTAGGGTTGGATCCCGTGATTGCTTGTAATTCCATTTCCAAGAGGGATCCAACTTCTCTGACCTGCACAGGTGCCTGCAATCATGTGCACATAACCAAAGACCAGCACCAACTTGTACATTAAAAAAGTATTAAAATATATCACTTCAAAGGCAATATTGAAGAAGAGGAATTTAGAGTCTTCTGTGCATGCTCATAAGTGTTCACAGGAAATTAATGTCATATATCAGGCAGCTGTACTCTCTTTGACCTAAGGTACACTAAATAGTGTCTTCCCCACTATAGAATTTCTCTAACAGAGTTTACAACCTGTGGTGTTAAAAATGTGTGTCCTGTATAAAATTATTTTATATACGTACTATTTAGGAATAATTTACACATTCCATGTGATAACTTTGGATAAAACAGGAGTTTTTAATTATGAAAATTATTTTGTATTTCAGTGGAAATACAATAGGGAAACATGAAAGTGCCTTCTAAGCTTGCCCTCAAATTAATAAAACTATTCCCCAAATCAGAGGAAAATTAACATGTGTGCCTGTTGAATATGTGTGGCATTTTATATACCAGAAACATGTGTTAGATTTAAATCAATAATGTGATTTCATAATCACAAGATTTTACTGCCTCCCCAGTACTAGAACCATCTTAGAAGAGGCAGAAGTTCAGACTCTCAGTTCAGAACCTCAGTCTTGATGTAGCATTAGCTAGAGGAAAGAAATAAACAGTGGTTATTAAACATACTTGTTGTTTCTGCTTACCAGGCAATAGAGAAAGACAATGCAGCCAGTCCTGATGAGACCTGATAGGTTACAGTCAGATGGAAGGGGAGGAGGACCTCCTCTAGCAGTGGACTTAGGGAGGGGCATGGGAGAAGAAGAGGGAGGAGGTAGGACTGGGAGGGGGATAAAGCTGGGATACAAAGTGAATAAATCATAATAACAATAAATAAATTTTACAAAAGAAAAGTTTCTTACATAAAATTTTAGAGAAGTGAAAAATCTCTGAAAATATCTAATTTTGAAGGCAAAGCTATTATTTAGAAGATCATACAAATAAGGTTAGTCACTGCAGCTCAAAATTCTAGTGTAGTAACAGTAATTTTAAGAGCTTATAAAATGTTGCTACCGTAGATAAAGCAGATTCATCCTACATTTTATCACTGATGAAAATTTATCTTTTTAAAGTCTTCCTATTAAAGAAGCTCAAAGGACAGACCAAACACAAATTAAACATACTCACTACCCTGTTGACTTCTTCCCAGACACAGAAAAATTAAATGTGAAAATGAAAATATATTGGTGATTTTCCCCAAAAGAGTGACTGTGGTTTGAAAAAAAAAAAAAAAAAAAGGAAAAGATCCATAGAATAGAAATGCTGAGTTCCCTAGAGAAGAAAGAAAAAAGAATGAGAAAGCTGCATAAGAAAAGGCAGGAAGAGGGAAGGCAGAAGCTTTCTGATAACTAGCGAGTACAGAAACAGGAGTGAAACTTACAGGCTTTACCAGGAAGAAACTTCAGCACTCATCAGAGTGATGATGTCTGGCTAGAGGTGGCCAGAGCAGTGGCATAGTCTAGGAAGTCTACAGAGAGAAGGAAAATGATAACTAGGGAGAATTTTCTGTGTCATGACCAGACTTATATTAGTTTTATACATGCTGTCTAAAACTGTGTAAACCTAGTCTGCTATGCACACATACCAGAAAACCAAGACTGAAAGGCATTCAACAAAATAAGTGACAAGAAGTCTTCAGAAGAATTATCACAAAAATAATAAGTCTAAGAGACTTTCCCAGATTAAGAGAATGTAAAAAATAAAGATGGCAACTCCACAAGAACTAAATATATCTGGGCCCAGGAGTTCTTTCTGAGACTGTTTCTCCAACCAAGCACCATGAATGGATGTAACCTAGAACCTCTGCCCAGATGTAGCTCAGTATCCAAGTGGGTTCTCTAGTTTTGGGAACAGGGACTGTCTCCAACATGAACTCAACGGTTGGTTCTTTGATCTCCCCCACATACACACGAGGGAGGAGCAACCTTGCCAGGACACAGAGGAGGACATTGTAGGCAGTCTTGATGAGACCTGATAAGCTAAGATCAGATAGGAGGGAAGGAGGACCTCCCCCATCAGTGAACTTAGAGAGGGACAGGGAGGAGATGAAGGAGGGAAGGTGAGATTGGGAGGAAGTAAGGGAGGGGGCTACAGCTGGGATAAAAAGTAAATAAACTGTAATCAATACAAAAAATAATAAAAATTTAATTAAAAAAAGATAGCAACTTGAAAGAATCCTGGAACAAAGAAAGAACTGTGATGAATAAGTGGGAGCTGGTTTAATGGATCAGTGGTTTGTTAATGATAAATAGGAATGTCTGAGTGTTAATTTCATAATTTGATAGTTTTACGATTGTGTAAAATGTTCACCTTAAAATTATCCAAAATGTGCTACAGATACTTTGTGCAATTTTTACTTCAGATTATTCACTTAAAACAAATGGAAAAAATTCAGCTGATTAAACATAAAATATTATCAAATATATGCGTATGCACACTTATCTACCTACACATCTGATCAAAGAAGGAATACACTCAAAGAGACACATGCTAAAAGGGCTGAGAAATGGATTAGTGGATAAAATACTGCTGGGCAAGTGAGAAGCCTGGAATTTGGATTCCCAGATTCATAACAAAAACTGCGTGGGCAGGAGGCAGGACAACTGTTTGGTATCCGAAATTTCAGGCACAGAGAGCTGGGATTCCTCAGAGACAAGCCAGGTAGACTACTTGGCATTGGTAATCTCCAGGCTCAGTGAAAGTCCCTAACTCAATGAACAAAGAGGGAAAGATTTAGGAAACATTCAGTACCAACTTTGGGTCTATACATCTATTTACATTCTCTCTCTCTCTCTCTCTCTCTCTCTCTCTCTCTCACACACACACACACACACACACACACCCACTCATGTACTAACATGTGTGCCCAATACACACCACACATACACACACACGACATGTATGTGTACACATGTACAACACCTCAGAAAAATCACAAAGAACATGAATAGACAGCCCACAAAGTAATAAAGCTTAAAAAATAAAACGGGGTATTCATGAGTTAGTTCAGGCTATGTATTTTCTAGAGCCCCAAACCAAAGAGACAACAAAAGCCTGAATATTTATATAAGAAAACAAATGACATCAAGGCAAAAAAGTAAATCCATTATGATCTTAAAAGTAAACACTTGTTGAAAAAAAAAAAAAAAGAAACACCAGGAAGACATCATAAAAGTATAAATATTCAGTTTTATCATTATGCCATTTTGAAAATAGCATTAAAGATATTTGAATGTAAGGTCAGCAAAGAATCTAGAGTCAATTTCATTCTAACTTTAGAAATGACCATGAAAGCCATGAAATATCAGTGCTGCACTGGATATACTAGAGAACCGATAACCGTTTGAAGTGGTCTTGGCAGCCTCTCCCACTGCAGGCAGAAGATCTCTTACATGCATGAAAGAAACCCTTCCCCATCATACATATAAAGCCTGCCCTTGGTGTATTAATTTCTATTGTGATAAAATATCACGACCAAGGTAATGCATAGAAAAATGTGTTTATTTGGACTTATAGTACCAGAAGTATGAGTCCATTAGTATTTATATGGACATTTCAGTTGAACTGGACAGTTGTTGAAAAGATTATTTGTTCTCCAGTTGATTGCTTTTGCTTCTTTGTTGAAAACCAAGTGAACATACAGGTGAATGTGGTTATTTTAGACTCTTATGTTTTTCTGATCTACATTTCTGTAACTATCACCACATATCTAAGCGTACTTTCATGTTAAATCTTAAGATCCATTCCGTGCCCTTCAACATTGTTCTTTCCTTTCCATGTTAGCTTGACTATTATTATTCCCGTATTTTGCATATAAAATGATAACACCTTTCTCATATTACCAAAAAAGACCTCCAAATGGGAAAGACAAGATTAACATTGTTAGTGAGTCTTATCTACAGATTAATTTCAGGGGAGATGACAGCTTAATAACAGTCATACTTACATAATGAATATAGCATATACATCCACTTATTTAGGGCTATATGGTCCCAGACCTGTGTGTGGACATATATGTACATGCATGAGTGTTCAATGAAAAAAAAAAGAAAGCCACAAAATAAAATAATAGTCTCACCTTGTTAGCAGTCTTACTTCATATTTGATTTGATTATTTTTATCCATCTACTATTTTTCACTTCACGTTATTATCAGATAGCTGCATTCATGTTCTTTCTAGAATTTATTTTACTTGCAGTTAGTGGGATAAACAGGCTGCAGTGTGAACTTTAGTATGCACAAGATTGAAAGTAATTGGTTTTAGATTGGAAGTTCTAAATTGATCTTTTATGGTGCTGATGTGGATTGTGGTCAAATTGAGAATTCCCAGTTTCAATACGGCCACGTTGGGACAGCACCTCATGATGAAATTCTAGAAGATACAAGATTGCAATATGTAAGTTGAAAGGATTTATTTGAGGTAACAAGGGGATGAGGAGAGGATAGTGGGTAGAAACATTCTTTCCTCATGTGTGCAAATAATTTCTTCCTTGATAGTGCCATGGTGTGTGATTTTGAAATAAGTGAAATGGAAGGTGATATGCTAATTTATAACATGTCCAGGTTCTAGATGGGATTTTTTTTTTAAGCAGGAAGTGCCTTGCTGATAAATAACAGGGGTTAGCATGTAACATAGGATCACAGCATTACGATTCATATGGATCAAAAGTGGACATAACTTCATGTACCCAAATATATATCAGCTGATTGATAAAATCCAGTTCTCTCCAATTGTATTTAATATAAATAAAACTTATTGTCAAGGCAAGGTAAGTAGTTTTGACTTCCAATAGGATCAGTAATCAAAAATTTTATTTTGTCTCTAAGAATTATAAATCACTAAATGTATTTTCTCATGCTCAATATTAATTGCCTATTTTATTTATTATGTCCTGGCTTTAAGTTAGTTGATACACAGGATTATAAAAATTATGCAGGATCCTGCTCTTGTTTTGTGGCACCATAGTTCCTGACTCTCCAGTGCTGTTTCTGTTAAGCCAGTGAATTATCCAAATGACCTTCACACTAACTCTTTCTGAACTAGAAAATTAAAGAACAGCCCAGGGTAATGCTCATAGGGATCCTTAGGACTGAATTTTACCTATAGCATGTAGTATGTATGTATTATTAAGAGAGAAGTCTGGTGGCGAATTTAGATGATGTTTAATGAATTAACATTTTGATGAGGTGAAACTGTGCAGATGTCTAAAACCAGAGACATATTTAAACTTTTTGTATACATGGCATACTTATAGTTTTTTTTTAAATGTGTTTATAGCATATAATATTATGTGAGACACTGAATCAGGATACATGAATCACAACCAAGTTTGGAAAATGTCTGGGCATTGTGGATTGAATAACATTCCTTATATACGGAATTATCCAGCTCTGGGCAGAAACCCCAGAGGCGCAATTTACAGCTCATTCACTCATTCACTATTTGTGCCCTAGTGCTGCTGATCTAGTCCTCTCAGTCTGCTGGAATGATTAAGACATGATTCTCATTTTCTTAAAGCCCTCAAGTAGGTCATTGTGAATTAATTTTAAAATAGATTTGTAATTATCTTTCTTTCAAATGAGTATTCGGTCCTCCGGTTAGTCATTCAGATGAAGGGGAGCAGCGAGCAATTCCTTTGTGCCCATGGGCTTCTAATGGATCAAGCATGTCACAATATATATGTAAATGCTTTATTCATAATATATTGCTTTTTGTAGTTTACAAATTGCATTTGCATTATTTATTTAATTTCCATAATAGTTCTGATTATATTAGGCATATATTAAAAGCCCCATTTATACTTAATCAACTCAGGCAAGAAGAAGTGCTGTGTGCTGTGAAAGTACCTGACAACCAGTTCGCGTTTCTTTCTTCATGTCCATCTCCCATCCTTTCACATGCTTTGTCTGATCTTCTTCCTCCCCTCCCTACAGTAACTCCCCCTCCTATGGTCCCATTTCTAGTTTCATGACCCTGAAGTGCGTGCATGCATGCGTGTGTGTGTGTGTGTGTGTGTGTGTGTGTGTGTAAGATACTTATATGATTATCATGTCTTGTAGGTCTATATAAGCGAGTATACACCAAGTTTGTCTTTCTCCTTCTGGGATACTTCACTCAGAATGATCTTTTCTAGATCCCACCACTTGCCTGCAAATTTCATGATTTCCTCCTTTTTGATTGCTGAGTAGTATTCCATTGTGTAAAAATGCCACAATTTCTGTATCCATTCCTCCGTTGATGGACATCTGGGTTGTTTCCAAGTTCTGGCTATTACAAATAAAGCTGCTATGAACATGGTTGAACAAATGTCCTTGTTGTGTACTTGAGCAAATTTTGGGTATATACCTAGGAGTGGTATAGCTGGGTCTTGAGGTAGCACTACTCCTAGTTGTCTGAGAAAGCGCCAGATTGACTTCCAGAGTGGTTGAACCAGTTTACATTATAAACATAATGAAATCTACACACCTAAAGAAGATAATCAAGAAAGTGGACACAGGCGAAGGTGATTAATCCTCATTTAGAAAGACAAATGGGATGTGCATTGAACGTCTGACAGGAGTCTACCACAAAAGGCATCTGAAAGACTCTACCTAGCAGTGTTTCAAAGCAGACACTAAGACTCATAACCAAACCCTCGGCAGAGTGCAGGGAATCATATGAAAGAAGGGAAGTTAGTATGATATGGAAAGGATAGGAGCTCTACAAGGACCAAATATATCTGGGCACAGGGTCTTTTCTGAGACTGACACTCAACCAAGGACCATCTATGGATATAACCTAGAACTTCTGCTCGGATGTGGCCCGTGGTAGCTCAGTAACCAAGTAGTTTTCCAAAGTAAGGGGAACACAGACTATTTCTAACAGGATCTCAAGGGCAGGCTGTTTGACACCCACCCCCGCCCCCAGGGGAGGAGCAGTCTGTTAGGCCACAGAGGAGGACTTTGCAGCCAGCCCTAAAGATACCTGATAAAACAGGGTCAGATGAAAGGGGAGGAGGTCCTCCCCTATCAGGGGACTTAGAAAGGGGCAGGGAGGAGACCAGGGAGGGAGTGTGGGGTTGGGGAGGGAATGAGGGATACAGCTGGGACACAGAGTTAACAAAATGTAACTAAAAAGAAAAAAAAAAAGATAATTATATGAAAGGAAACAGGAAAAAGTTGTCTCTCAAAGTCTGGCTTCTTTCTTGTAACATAACAATTTACAGTTCCATCATTTTTCATTTTTCCTGTTAATGTCGTGACATTTTTCCTTCAGGGCTGTAAAATCCCATTACTCGTATGCACAACATTTTCTCATTCATTCATTTAGGGACCTCTAGGCAAGTCTGATGTTGTGGCAATTGCAGATAATGTCACAAACACACTAATGTGCAGGTATCTCTGTAGTCGGACTTCCAGTCTTCCTGGTATCGCCACAAGATTTACAGCTAGGTCATACTGTAATTATATTTTTAAATTTTTTAAGAACATCTGTACTGAGTTTTATAGTGGCTGTACTAGTTCACATTTCTTCCAAAAGTACATAGGGTTCCTCTTTCCACATATCCTCACCAAAACATTTGTTGTCATTTTATTGCTGGGTATTATGAATGTCTGCCTGTTTCTGACTGATGAATCTCATGAGGTCATTCTGTTTCCCCTTCTTCCTATGTGCCCCTGCTGTCTTACAAGAATGCCTTTCCTATGTTCACTAAACATGGAAATTCCAGTCCAACCTCAGAATGCTTTTGACTTTCTTCTGCTTAGAAAGTTCTTCTGAAATCCATGGGTTTGGGCTTATCTGTTCTCTGTACAACCTCTGCTCCTTAGAGAGACTTTTCTCTACATAATCCCAGATAGACTTTTTTTAAACTTGCTTTATTTGCTTGGTGGACTACAGTATTATTTGACATTCTGTTCATTTATCTATGCATTGTTTATAAATACCCTCAGAGCAGTCTTTTGGTCTATTCTTCAACACAGCCAGCCACATACCAGGAAAAAATTAAATGTTTGTGGAATGAATCAATCCATGAAATCTTAGATTTGGTGTGCTAGCTATTTTTTTTTTTGGTACAGAGGAAAACAAGTGCCTGTCTGCTCTTTTAAATTTGTAATTACAGCTTACCTAAAACAACCTGATGCTCTCAGGTTGGGAAAACAGCAAAAAATTAAGTCATGTAATTACTCTTTGATATCTACCTTCCTCAACATATAACAAATGTTGTTTAGACACACTCTCTTCACTCTCTATTCACAGTGGTAGATGCATAGTCCATGGTAAGCGCTTTCAAAGAATGAGTTAAATCAATGGATGTATTCCACAAATCTGTTACAATAAAAAAAACAAAATAAAACTGTATTTTCTTCTCACTTCTACAGGACTATACCTTGACCATGTATTTTCAGCAAGCCTGGAGAGACAAGAGGCTGTCCTACAACGTAATCCCTTTAAACTTGACTTTGGACAATCGAGTCGCAGACCAGCTCTGGGTGCCTGACACCTACTTCCTGAATGATAAGAAGTCATTTGTACATGGAGTGACTGTCAAAAACCGTATGATACGGCTGCATCCAGACGGCACTGTCCTGTACGGCCTCAGGTCTGTAATGTGGATCTTGAAATTTAACTTAACCTGGAAAGAGAAAACCCAATGGCCTATTTTCAGAGATATATTGTGCTCTTTTCTTTATTCCTTCTACAGTTCTGCTGAAAAAAAAAAAAGAGTTAAAACCTCCTATCGGGGAGATATCTGAGAGCTTAGGCTAGCATTTGTACAAAGGCCTTAGCTCCAGCTAAGACTAAGTTGTTACTGTTGGTTTTTTTTTTTTTTCCTTCTTCTGAATTATCTCCCAGTATCAACCGCTGATGCTAAAGCCACTTTCTTTAAAGAACAGGGGTAAACAATATTGAAATAGCTGAAGCACAGGGTTTCTCGAAGATTGGAAAATGAAAAACCCTGACTGTTGAATGATTGTTTGGACATGGCAGATGCTCTTGAGCTGCTGAACTGGGTCATGATCCTCAGGTGACAGAGGAATATCATGGACTCTTATCCTCTGAGGAGGAGCAATCTGACTTGTAAATGAATACCCATCTCATGTTTATTAATAGTTAATTTACACTTTTGAATGTATCTCCAGAAAAGCATTGCAATACCAGCCTATTTGGATGGGAATCATTTGTAAAGAAAGCTAGTTTAACTTCAGTTAAAACAAATAGATGAAGTTCTGGAAAAAAAATTAAAACACATTTTTATCCTGAAGTGATTTCAAAGTAAACATTTCATTTGCATGGTAGAAGGAAATCATTCCATATGTCAGCATTTTCAATTACCTCTGCTCTATTTTTTGCATAAAACATTTTTATTTGAAAATATTACAATGTTAATCTTTTTTTTGCATGAGAGAGGGGAACCATTCTAAATGTGAGCCTTTTCAATTGCCTCTGATCTGTTACTTTGCATAAACATTTGGCTATCCTATGATAAAAGTGACATCCATCAATTGAACCCTTCTCAGCGTTTACACATCAAGCTAAGTCTTTTACATACATTATACAGCTGCCACCCAACACCCTGTCTCCATCTTACTTTTCTTGGTTTTCATTGTCCACAACAACTGCGGTCTGAACACATTGAATGGAAACCACCAAAAATGTAATATGAGTTTTAAGTTATGCACCATTATTTTGTATTGGTTTGTTTTGTGTTTTTCAAGACTGGCTGTCCTAGACTCACTTTGTAGACCAGGCTGACCTTGAACTCACATTAGTCCTCATGCCTCTGCCTCTCTGAGTGCTGGGATCAAAGATGTGTGCCACTGTGCCCAGCTCAGGTTTTTCACTGTTATGACTATCATGATGAAATCTTGCTTGATGAGCTATCCTGTGCTAACTTAGAAACAGGTCACCCTTTTCCCCACATATTCATGCTGTGGCTAACTATGTGCTTTGTAGCCATCTTGGCTGTCAAGTCAACTGTCATTGGACTGCAGTAGCTGTGTGTAAATAACCCTTTATATTTCTTATCAGCAGCCATGAAGTACGGCAGTGCTAGGACTATTAATTTAGATAGAGCAGAAATATGCTATAGAGATACCATGTTTAGTGAATAGGTTTATTTTATTGGCTTTATTAAAGAACAAAAATAGCAATATGCTGAGGTTGCTGGCACCTAAAGAAAGAATAAATCTTTGTTCATGAAACTGTGAAGTAGGAAAAAATAAATTCTTACTAGTTTTATTGTCACACCTAAGATTGGAAAAGTTATAGCCACAATAAGTGAGACGTATTAGTTAAAATAAAAAAGGCATTCCAGTTATGGGTGGAAGACATAAACAGAAAATACATCCCACCTGACAAGTGTGTGTCTTGTGAAAAGCATTGAGCCTATATAATGACTTCATCAAGGGGTCTTGAGATGAGTGGCACCAAGCCATACACTGCAAGTAAAAGGCACTTATGAAAGTGTAGGGACAGGTTTGACTGGGACACTAAAATGTTGCTGGAGAGGAAACACTTGTATGTGAAAAAGCTCCTGCTAGATTTCTAGAAAGATTTCTTTGATAACACTGATTAAAGAGAAAAATGTGCTTCAACCACTGTTCAGTTGCAATGAAACATAGAGTTCCTACAGGAAAGCATCCAGGAAACCCAAATTTGTAAACACAGAATATACACAATCATGACATATGGAGGACAGATCAACTCTGGTACTATGCAGCTTCATTGAGGTGTATTTCATAATCAGGAGACATGCACAAAATGAATAATCAGAAAGCTTAGGTGGCAGCCATTTTTTTTTTTTTTACTTTTTCAATACTTCTTCACAATTTCCCAATTTATTCATTATATATCTGGAATGAAGCCTCCTCCCTCAACTCCCCCCAAGTCCCACCATCCCTCCCTCTTCCTCCTATCCCCTTCCCCTAATCCACTGAAAGGGGGAGTTCTTCAGCATTGCCATCTGCCAATAGCTTTTTAAGTCTCATCAGGACTGCCTGGATCCTCTTCCTCCATGTCCTGGCAAGGACACATCACCAGGGGCAAGCGATCAAAGAACAGTCAACTGAGTTTATTCTAGAGGCAACCCCAGCTTCCCTAGCTCAGAGATCCACATGGAGACTGAGCTACCAATAGGCCACATCTGAGCAGGAGGTCTAGGTCATCTCCATGCATAGTCTTTTGTTGGTACATCAGTCTCTGAAAGACCCCCTGGGCTCAGATCTCTTAGTTTTGTTGGTCTCCTTGTGGGGATCCTGTCCCTTCCATGTTCCTCTATTCCTACCCCATAAGACTCCCTGTACTCTGAGTCTCAGCATCTGCTTCTATCCCCTGTTGAGTGATCCTTTCAAAGGACCCTCTATAGTAGGCTCCCATCCTATTTCTTCTCTTTCACTGCTTCTGGTGTCTACCCTGTTTGCCATTCAGAATGAGATTTAAGCAACCTCCCTAGGGTCCTTCTTAGTGTTTAGATTCTTTAGGGCTGTAGATGGCTATCCTATACTATTTGGCTAATATCCACTTATAAGTGAGCTTATACCAACCCTGTTATACCTTACTCAGGATGATCTCTTCTAGTTCAATCCATTTTGCCTGCAAATTTAATGATTTCCTTGTTTATAATAGCTGAGTAGCATTTCATTGTGTAAATGTACCACAATTTCTGTATCCATTCCTCTGTTGAGGAACATCTAAGTTGTTTCCATATTCTGGCTATTACAAACAAAACTGCTATGAACATAGTTGAGCAAATGACCTTATTGCATGGTTGGGTATCTTTTGGGTATATGACCAAGAGTGGTGTAGCTGGATCTTGAGGTAGCAGTATTCATAATTTTCCTAGAAATTACCAGATTGATTACCAAAGTGGTTGTACAAGTTCACACTCCCACCAGCAATGAAGGAGGTTTCTCCTTTTTCCACATCCTCTCTAGCATGTGTTGTTACTCAAGTTTTTTTTATCTTAGCCATTTTGATGGGTGTTGAGATGGAATTTCAGATTTGTTTTGATTTGCATTTCCCTTATGACTAAGGACTTTGAGCCTTTCTCTAAGTGCTTTTCTGCCATTCTATATTCCTCTGTTGAGAATTCTCTGCTTAGCTCTGTATCCCATTTTTTAATTGGATTATTTGGTTTGCCAGCATCTAATTTCTTGAATTCTTTATATATTCTGGATATTAGCCCTCTATCGATGTAGGGTTGGTGAAGATCCTTTCCCAATCTGTAGCCTGGAATTTTTTTCTGATGACAGTGTCCTTTGCTTTACAGAAGTTTTCAGTGTCATGAGATCCCATTTATTATTTGTACTTTCTTGAACCTGAGTTGTCGGTGTTCTGTTCAGGAAATTGTGTCCTGTGCCTATGAGTTCGAGGCTCTTTCCCACTTTTTCTTCTAAGATGTTTAGTATGTCTGGTTTTATGTTGAGGTCTTTGATCCAGTTGTACTCTTACTTTGTGCAGAGTGATATATATGGGTCTATTTGCATGTTTCTACATGTTGACATCTAGTTAGACCAGATGATGAACCATTCAACCATTTGTTGAAGATGCTATCTTTTTTTCCATTGTATAGTTTTGTCATCTTTGTAAAAAATTAGGTGTCCATAGGTATTTGGGTTTATTTCTAGGTCTTCTATTCAATCCCATTGATCCACTAGTCTGTTTCTATGCCAGTACCATGCAGTTTTTTTTTTTTTTTTTTTTTTTTATTACTGTTGCTCTGTAGTACTTGAGATCAGGGATGGAGATACCGCCAGAAGATCTTTTATTGTAGACAATTGTAGCTATTCTGGGTTTTTTTGTTTTTCCATATGAAGTTGAGAAATTTTCTTTCAAGGTCTGTGAAGAATTGTGTTGGTAATTTGATGGAAATTGAATTGAGTCTGTAGATTGCTTTTGGTATGATGGCCATTTTTACTATGTTAATCCTAGCGAGCCATGAACATGGGAGATCTTTCCATCTTCTGATATCGTTTTCTACTTCTTTCTTCAGAGACTTGAAGTTTTTTTTATACAAGTCTTTGACTTGCTTGGTTAGAGTTACATCAAAATATTTTATGTCTTTTGTAGCTATTGTGAAAGGTGCTATTTCCCTAATTTCTTTCCCAGCCCATTTGTCTGTTGTACATAGGAGGGCTACTGATTTTTTTCACTACTGTTGTAAAATAAAATTCATTGAAGCTGCAACTGATGAGTTTATGAAATACTTTGTGGATGAAGCTATAAACAGTTGTGGAAGTTTCCCACAAATTGATGAGAACAATTAGAATTATTCAGGGATTATGGCAAGTTAGTAAAAAGAAGTTTGTAATATACTGGATGCTTTCAAGAAGTGATATCAAATCAATTAGAAAAAATAGTGTTGACTGTGTGGAAATAAAATAAATAAATAAATAAATAAATAAATAAATAAATAAATAAATAGGTAGATAGGTAGATAAATAAATAAATAAATAACAGAAAATAAGTGATGGGTGGATCGGAAAGTATCATGTTTGCTATGTAAGAATGAGGACCCATGTTCAAATTTCCAGAATCCAAAGTTGGGTACAGTATTGTTTGTTTGTATTCCATTGCTCATATGGTGAAATGGTATATAGAGGCAGGAGAATTTCTAGACATACTCAAGCCAAATAGCCTGGTGTATGAATAAGTGAACAACAAATAAACCCTGTCTCAAACTAGGTGGAAGATCACTACTGATATCCAGAGTTATCTTGTAACCTCCTATCACCCACACTAACACACATGAACACATTTATCATATGCATATATATTATGCATTTATTCACACATATGTTCATTGTTTTCTATTCCTTCTGCATCTAAGAATGTTCATCATTCTCTTTTTTTTATTGGTATTAGGACAAATAGTTTTGCTGAGTGTATAAATCTTGGCTGCAAGTATATCTAGTCTTGAAAGACTTTTGTTGCGCCAAGTGCTTCTAGTTTTTGGTGTTTTCATGAGTAACAATGCTATTTTGATGGAGCTGTCTTTATATATGACTTAAGCCTTCTTGCTTGAAGGTATAAGTACCCTTTGTTAGTTTTGTATAGTACAGTATCACCTGGTATTTCTGATTCAGTACTGGCCATTTGATGTTCTCTATGCCTCTTATGCATGGCTGGGCATCTCTTTCAGAGATTGTGAAATTTTCTTCTACGATTTTATTGAAAACACTATCTAAGTTTGTGGCATAAGATTCTTCTTCTTTCATGTCCAAAATTCATAAATTTGGTCTTTTCATAGTGTCCCACAGATCTTTTACATTCATTCATATATTTAAGAAAATTGTCATTGACTTTAATTGAGTGATCTAATTCCTCTGTATTATCTTTAAAATTTGATGAATTGACCGCTGTAAGACTCATTTCCTGTTGAAGTTTACAGTGAGATTTTTATTTGACTTACTTAAGTTTTATTTCTAATATCATTTCAGTTTGAGGATTTCTAGGCCTTTGATGACTTCTAGTTTCAATCCTGAATTGATATTCTTCATTCATTCAGCTGATTGTTTGCTTGGAATTGACTCCATAGATTACATTCTCTTACAGTTCATTCCTGAGTTTATTTATATCTATGTGTGTATGTATGAATATATATAATTATTATTTTTTAAATTTATTTATTTTTTCATTAATTACAGTTTTTTTAATTTTATTTTTTTCTTCTCAGTTACATTTTAACTCTGTATCTCAGCCATATCCCGCTCCCTCATTCCCTCCCAATCTCACCCTCCCTCCCTCATCTCCATCGTGCCCCTTTCCAAGTCCACTGATGGGGGGGACCTCCTCCCCATTCATCCGATCCTGTTTTATCAGGTATTTTCAGGACTGGCTGCAAAGCCCTCCTCTGTGGCCTAACAGGACTGCTCCTCCCTTGGGGTGCGGGGAGGCCAAAGAGCCAGTCATTGAGTTCCTGTTAGAAATAGTCCTGTTCCCCTCACTATGGGAAACCAATTGGTTACTGAGCTACCACAGGCTACATCTGAGCAGAGGTTCTAGGTTATATTCATACATGGTCCTTGGTTGCATGTCAGTCTCAGAAAAGAACCTGTGCCCAGATATATTTGGTCCTTGTGGAGCTCCTCTCCTTTCCCCATCATACTAACTCCCCTTCTTTCAAATGATTCCCTGTACTCTGCGGAAGGTGTGGTCATGAGTCTTTGTATCTGTTTTGAAAACACAGCTAGTTAGAGTCTTTCAATTGCCCTCAGTAGATTCCTGTCATACATTCAATGCACATCACATCTGTCTTTCTAAATGAGGATTGATCATCTTTCCCCATGTCGGCTCTCTTGATTATCTTTTTTAGGTGTATAGATTTCATTATGTTTATCATATCTTGTAGGTCTATATAAGTGAGTATATACCGTGTTTGTCTTTCTCCTTCTGGGATATTTCACTCAGGATGATCTTTTCTAGATCCCACCATTTGCCTGCAAATTTCATGATTTCCTCCTTTTTGATTGCTGAGTAGTATTCATTGTGTAAAAATACCACAATTTCTGTACCCATTCCTCCGTTGATGGACATCTGGGTTGTTTCCAGGTTCTGGCTATTACAAATAAAGCTGCTATAAACATGGTTGAGCAAGTATCCCTTTTGTGTACTTGAGGAAAGTTTGGGTATATACCTAGCAGTGGTATAACTGGGTCTTGAGGAAGCACTATTCCTAATGGTCTGAGAAAGTGCCAGATAGATTTCCAGAGTGGTTGTACAAGTTTACATTCCCACCAGCCATGGAGGAGGGTTCCCGTTTCTCCACAAACTCTCCAGCATGTGTTGTCACTTGAGTTTTTCAGCTTGGCCATACTGATGGGTGTAAGGTGAAATCTCAGGGTCATTTTGATTTGCATTTCCCTGATGGCTAATGAGGTTGAGCATTTCTTTATGTGTTTCTCTGCCATTCGGTATTCCTCTGTCGAGAATTCTATGTTTACCTCTGTTCCCCATTTGTTAATTGGATTGCTTGGTTTGCTGCTTTTCAGCTTCTTTAGTTCTTTGTATATACTGGATATTAGTCCTCTGTCAGATAAAGGTTAGTGAAGATTCTTTCCCAATCTGTAGGCAGTCGTTTTGTTTTGATGACAGTGTCCTTTGCTTTACAGAAGCTTTTCAGTTTCATGAGGTCCCATTTATTGATTGTTGCTCTTAGAGCCTGTGCTGTTGGTGTTCTGTTCAGGAAGTTGTCTCCTGTGCCAATGAGTTCTAGGCTGTTCCCCACTTTTTCTTCTAACAGATTTAGAGTATCTGGTTTTATGTTGAGGCCTTTGATCCACTTGGACATTAGTTTTGTGCAGGGTGATAAATATAGATCTATTTTCATTTTTCTGCATGTGGACATCCAGTTGGACCAGCACTATTTGTTGAAGATGCTGTCTTTATTCCATTGAATGGTTTTGGCTTCTTTGTCAAAAATCGAGTATTCATAGGTGTGGGGGTTTATTTCTGGGTCTTCCATGCGGTTCCATTGATCCTCCTTTCTGTTTTTATGCCAATACCATGCAGTTTTTATTACTATTGCTCTGTAGTACAACTTGAGATCGGGGATGGAGATACCTCAAGGTGATCTGTTGTTGTACAGGATTGTTTTAGAGATTCTGGGTTTTGTTTCTCCATATGAAGCTGAGAATCTTTTTTTCAAGGTCTGTAAAGAATTGAGTTGGTATTTTGATGGGAATTGCATTGGATCTGTAGATTGCTTTTGGCAGGATGGCCATTTTCACAATGTTAATCCTACCAATCCATGAGCATGGGAGATCTTTCCATCTTCTGAGATCTTCTTCAATTTCTTTCTTCAGAGACTTGAAGTTTTTCTCAAACAGGTCTTTCACTTGCTTGGTTAGTGTCACCCCAAGGTACTTTATGTGGTTAGTGGCTATTGTGAAGGGTGTTGTTTCCCTAATTTCTTTCTCGGCCATTTTGTCTTTGGTATACAGGAGGGCTTCTGATTTTTTTGAGTTGATTTTGTATCCTGCCACTTTGCTGAAGGTGTTTATCAGCTGAAGGAGTTCTCTGGTTGAATTTTTGGGGTCGCTCATATATACTATCATATCATCAGCGAATAGTGACACTTTTACCTCTTCCTTTTCTATTTGTATCCCCTTGATCTCCTTTACTTTTCTTCTTGCTCTGGCTAGGACTTCAAGTACTATGTTGAAGAGTTATGGAAAGAGTGGGCTGCCTTGTCTTGTCCCTGATTTCAGTGGGATTGATTTAAATTTCTCTCCATTGAGTTTGATGTTGGCTATAGGCTTGCTGTATATTGCCTTTACTATGTTTAGATATGTGCCTTGTGTCCCTGATCTCTCCAAGTCTTTAAACATGAATGGGTGTTGGACTTTGTCAAATGCTTGTTCAACATCTAAAGAGATAATCATGTGGTTTTTCTCCTTCATTTTGTTTATGTGGTGGATTACATTGATGGATTTCCATATGTTGAACCACACTTGCATGCCTGGGATGAAGCCTACTTGGTCATGGTGGATGATATCTTTGATGTGTTTTTGGATTCGGTTTGCAAGTATTTTATTGAATATTTTTGCGTCAATGTTCATAAGAGAGATAGGTCTGAAGTTCTCTTTTTTTGTTGGGTCTTTGTGTGGTTTAGGTATCAGGGTGACTGTCTCTCCATAGAATGAGTTTGGTAATGTACCTTCTGTTTCTATTTTGTGGAATAGTTTGAGGAGAATTGGAGTTAGCACTTCTTTGAAGGACTGGTAGAATTCCACGCTGAAACCATCTGGCCCAGGGCTTTTTTTAGTGGGGAGACTGTGAATGACTGCTTCAATTTCCTTGGGGGATATAGGGGTATTCAGTCTTTCTACCTGATCTTGACTTAATGTTGGAAGATGGAATCTATCAAGAAAATTGTCCATTTCATTTAGGTTTTCAAATTTTGTGGCATATAGGCTTTTGTAGTATGACCTAATGATTGTTTGAATTTCCTCAGTGTCTGTGGTTATGTCACCCTTTTCATTTCTGATTTTGCTGATTTGGATAGATTCTCTCTGTTTTTTAGTTAGTTTGGCTAAGGGTTTGTCTATCTTGTTGATTTTCAAAAAGAACCAGCTTTTTGTTTCATCGATTCTTTGAATAGTTTTATTTGTTTCTAATTGACTGATTTCAGCCCTGAGTTTGATTATTTCCAGCCGTCTGCTCCTCTTGGGTGTATCTGCTTCTTTTTTTTTTTTTTTTTTTTTTAGGGTTTTCAGTTGGGCCATTAAGTTGTTTGTATGTGATGTTACGAATTTCTTCTTGCAGGCACTTAGTGCTATAAATTATCCCCTGAGCACTGCTTTCAATGTGTCCCATAAGTTTGGGTATGTTGTGCCTTCATTTTCATTGAATTCTAGGAAGTCTTTAATTTCTTTCTTTATTTCTTCCTTAACCCAGCTGTCGTTGAGTAACAAGTTGTTCAGTTTCCATGTGCATGTCGGCTTTTTGTTATTTCTGTTGTTGAGATCCAGCTTTAGTCCATTTGGTCAGATAGAATACAAGGGATTATTTCAATCTTTTTGTATCTGTTGAGGCTTGCTTTATGACCAACTATATGGTCTATTTTGGAGAAGGTTCCATGTGGTGCTGAAAAGAAGGTATACTCTTTTGAGTTTGGATGAAAAGATCTGTGGAAGTCTATTAGGTCCATTTGATACAGGGATTCTGTAAGTGTTTTTATTTCCCTATTTGTTTTCTGTCTAGTTGATCTGTTCCTTGGTGAGAGTGGAGTGTTGAAGTCTCCCACTATTAAGGGGGATATTCAAAATTGTGATGTCCTCTTGGTGGATTTTTCTTTTGATGAGAATATAGTGGCCCTCCTTATCTTTTTTGATTAACTTGGGTTGAAAGTCTATTTTATTAGATATTAGGATGGCTACTCCAGCTTGTTTTCTGGAACCATTTGCTTGAAAAACATTTTTCTAGCCCTTTACTCTGAGGTAATGTTTATCTTTGTTGCATAGGTGTGTTTCTTGGATGCAACAGAATGTTGGATCCTGTTTCCGCAACCATTCTGTTAGTCTGTGTCTTTTTATTGGGGAGTTGAGTCCGATGATGTTGATAGAAACTAGTGACCAACAATTGTTACTTACTTTTGATGTGGGGTTGGTGGTGTCACTGAGTTTCATTGCTTGTATTCTTTTGTTGTTTTGTTGTTGTTGTTGTTGTTGTTGTGTAGTTATCTATTTCCTCTGTTTCCTTAGATGTAGTTGTTTTCTTTGGTTTGGAGTTTCCCTTCTAGTAACTTCTGTAGAGCTGGGTTACTATGTAGATATTGTTTAAATTTGGTTTTGTCATGGAATATTTTGAATTATCTGTCTATGTTGATTGAAAGTTTTGCTGGGTATAGTAGTCTGGGTTGGAATCTGTGGTCCCTTAAGGACTATATGATTTCTGTCCAGGCCCTTCTGGCTTTCATAGTTTCTGTTGAGAAATCTGGTGTGATTCTGATAGGTCTACCGTCATATGTTACTTGGCCTTTTTCCCTTGCTGCTTTTAGAATTTTTTCTTTGTTTTGTAGGTTCAGTGTTTTGACTATGATGTGACGTGAAGAATTTCTTTTCTGGTCTAGGCTACTTGGTGTTCTGTAGGCCTCTTGTATGTTTATGGCCATCTCCTTCTTTAAGTTGGGAAAGTTTTCTTCTATAATTTTCTTGAAAATATTTTCCCGGACCTTTGAGCCTGATGTCTTCTTTTTCTTCTACTCCTATTATTCTTAGGTTTTGTCTTTTCATGGTGTCCTTGATTTCTTGGATGTTTTGTGTTTGGAACTTTTCTGATTTTATTTTTTCTTTGAGAGATGTGTCAATTTGCGCAAGTGTATCTTCAGCTCCTGAGATTCTTTCTTCCATCTCTTGTATTCTGTTGGTGATGCTTACTTTTGTAGTTCCCAATCTTTTCTCTATGCTCTCCAGTTCCTGGTTTTTCTCTATTTGTGTTTTCTTTATTGATTCTAATTCTGTTTTCATGTCTTGCACCATTTCCTTCATCTTTTTGAATGTGAAGTCCTGCTTTTCAATGATAGCTTCTATTTTTTTGTTCGTTTCCTCTCTATGTATCACTAATTGTGCCTCTACTTATTTGGCTATAATTGCCTGTGTTTCTATGAGATTTTTGTTTATTTCTTCTTTATTTGCCTTCATTTGTGTAGACATTTCTTTGAGAGCTTTGTTCATTTCTTCTCTGTTTGCCTCAATTTTCATGGTCATTTCTCTGAGAGCTCGATTTGTTTCCTCTTGGTTCGTCTCGATTTCTTTGACTATTTCTCTGAGGACTTTGTTCATTTCATCTCTATGGGCCTCTAATAGCTGGAGAAACATAGTTTTGAGGTCGCTTTCTTGTATATCTAGTGAATTGAAGTGTCCATTGTTTTGTGGGGTTGCTGGTGAGGTCATTATGTCCTGATTTTTGTTGGGTGTGTTCTTACGTCTGCCTCTAGTCATCTGGTTATTTATAACCCTCACTGTTTGTTCCTTTAGTTTGTAGTTCAGGCTATGATCATCTCTTTCTGTTTTCTGGACTGTTTTTTTCAGGAAGATGAGAGAGGTTCACTGGTTTGGGAGTGTGCATTATGGTTTCAGTTTTGCCTAAGTAAGGAATGTGACACTGGTGCTATTCGCATGCGCTCTTTGCAGATGCAGTGTGCATGCACGAATTCTTTGACTATTGCAGTGGCCTGCAGGCCACTATTATGCAGTCTGTCAAAGATCCAGGGATTGTTTTCCTGGATTACACTGGTGGGCCCACAACGCAGAGGCTTCAATGTTGTGGTTGCTATTCCAAGAATCCCTATGATGCCCACACTAGGGGTGTGGGTGGCAGGGATCTCTTCTGGTTGCTTCTGTGGAGAGGCCCTGGGTCTGAGGCAAACTTTCCCTAGAAGGCTCACTCACTCTCTTGCAGGACCAGTTAGAATGCACAGGGGTTCCCCTTGCTCTCTTCTCTCCGATTTGTTCCTGCTGCGGAAAATGCGCGGGTAGGCTAACAGTCAGCTCTGTGGCACTGTGGCCGCAGGACTCGGTGTCCACCTTTCCTGTGTGCTGCCTCTCTGTCCTTTCCCTCTGCCAGGAGGGGTTATGTTGACTGGTCCCGGGGTAGCATGGGAAAGAGTTAGGTTGAGTGTTCTCAATCCCAGATCCCGGGCCCAGATCTCTCTGCCAGAAACAGTCTGGTGGTAGAACCTATGTTTGCTGTTCCTGAGAGAATACCAGGTAGGGTTGATTGTCCTCAGATCCAGAGCTTGGGTTTCTCTGCCAGGGGCCGCTGGGTGAGCTGGAGAGGGGGTGCTGTGTCCTGTGGCAGGCTGCCTCTCTGTCCTTCCCCTCTGACCTTCCCCTCTGCTAGGGAAAGCTTATGGTGCTAGCTCAAGCTTATGGTGGTGCTCTCAGGGAAGTGCCAGGGGAGTGCTCAGGGGGTTGGGACTTCTCAGTCCCCATCCTGAGCTGGGGTTTCTCTGCCAGGGGTCGGGGGGCCGCTGGTGATAGGACTTGGTGCTAGACCTTATTACGCTGGACCTGGGAAAGTCTCAGGATGTGTTGAATGACCACAGTCCCAGATCCCGAGCTGAAGTTTGTTTGCTAGGAGCAGCTGGCAGCACTGTGGTCCCGGCACTGTGAAGCTGCTGTGCACCTCTTTATCCTTCCTGGCAGGTTTATAGCGGCTTTTGGGGGAGTGCCCAAAAGGATTGGGTTTTCTCAGCCCCGATCTCGGGTTGGGGTACTGACAATGTGGTCTGTGGCAGATTCTGCTGGACCCTCCTGCCTCCTCTGAAGAGGGAGTAGGGATTTTGAGCTGGGTGCACAGCTGCTCTCCGCGTGCGGCTGGAGCTCAGTTGTGATGGCAGCAGGTACCTGAGGTCAGGGAGACCTTCCAGTGAAAGACTGGATGACCCATGATCAGTCTTGCAACTTTCCTTCCCCATGGGGTTTTCTTGCAGCTAGGACTCTCAGTCTCTGGCACCCTTGTGCCCAGCAATCAGCCTGGGAAAGTGATTGGGACACGTAGGAGTGTGGCTCTAGCCTGGAGACCCAAAGCCAACGTTACCTGGGATCTCTTCTGGGTTCTGGCTATCAGGCCCGAGAGTGGAGAGGCCTGACTGATTCCCACACTGTGGGAGCCTCCCCTCACCTGGGAAACAGGATCGCTGTACTTTTAGGGCCCAGAGTTCAGTCTCCTGGTCGCTGCAGGGAGAGTGTTGTCCCGCATCTCAGACAGGGAGAAGTGTTGTCCCGGTGCTGCCATCTTGGCCCCACTCCACAGTTTATTTACTTTGTATCCCAGCTGTAGCCCACTTCCTCATTCCCTCCCCAAACTACCCCCCTTCCCTCTTCTTCTCCCATGCCCCTCCCAAAGGCCACTGATAGAGGAGTTCCTACTCCCCTTCCAGCTGACCCTAGTCTATGTAGGTTTTATCAGGATTGGCTGCATTGTCTTCCTCTGTGGCATGATGAGGCTGCTCCCTCCTCAGGGGGAGGTGATCAAAGAGCCAGCCACTGAGTTCATGTTAGAGGCAGCCACTGTTCCCCTTACTAGGGTACCCACTTGGAGACTGAGCTGCCATGGGCTACATCTGAGCAGAGATTCTAGGTTATATCCATGAATGGTCCTTGGTTGGAGTATCAGTCTCTAAAAAGACTCCTGGGCCTGGAATTTTTGGTTCTGTTGCTCTCTTTGTGGAGCTCCTGTCCCCTCTAGGTCTTTTTAACTTCCCCTTCTTTCATAAGATTTCCTGCATTCTGCCAAATTTTTGGCTATGAGCCTCAGCATCTGCTTTAATACCCTGATGGGTAGAGTATTTCAGAGTCCCTCTGTGGTAAGCTCCTGTCCTGTTCCCTGTTTTTTCCCTCTTCCAAGGTCCATCCCATTTGCCTTTCTGAATGAGGATTGAGGAGAAAATATTTTATCTTGATTTTTCTTGTCAGTAGTGTTTGTATATTGGTATTTGCATATCTGGAGTGAGTTGAGACTTTTTGTCACAGTGGAGTTGAGTGGGTGAATGGTGCTTAGCATCCCATCTGCTTCACATGTCTTGACTGGGCTCAGAGCTCTTTAAAGTTCAGTGTGGAGGAACTTGGCATTGATAATGGATGGTGTAGGTGATCTTGGATTTGTTCAGAATAGATCATAGCTTCTGACTTCATAAACTAGAGTGAGTACTGTGTGGCAAGGAGTTGTAGCGGGGCAGCAGGTTCACATGCCCATTAACCTTCAGAGCCTGTTTTCATAAAGCATTGTGGGAGAGTGATTGATGCTAGGGATCTGTGGCCTCTAAATTCACAAGCTGGGGTGTTTGAAGAGTGTTGTGCATGAGTGACAGATGTAGACAGACTATATCATGCAGCTTCTTGTGGTGCTCAGGGCAGAAGAACACACTTGGCAGAGGGAAGTGATGTGGCTTTACCACTATTGTTTTATTAGTCTCTACCTTGTCTGGCTTCTGTGAGCTTGCTGAGGAGTGAAAGTACGCCCAGAGGCAGAAGACTGTGGCTCTCTTCCTTGCTTTTGCCTGCTGCTAATGGAACAATGAAAGAATGCATGAGGGGGAAGATGCAGAAGGACTGACTACCAGTTAGGATCATATACAGGCAGGGTGAAGATGTCTGCCACAGAGGCAGAGGGTTTGGAAGCCTCTTTATGTATCTGTGACCAGTGCTGTCAGGGAGGCAGATATGGCTTGACAGAGGCAGCGGTTCCTGAGATTCCTAACTATGCTAGGTGTGCTGGGTAACCACAGGTTTGGTAAAAGTATGCTCCTAGAGCACATGTTTTCTGTGGGTCATGACCCCCTTGGGTTGAAAGACCCTTTCATAAGAGTCATAAAGCAGATATCCTGCCTGTGAGATATTTGCATTATGATTCTTAACAGTAGCAAAATTGCAGTTACCACGTAACAACAAGACAATTTTATGGTTGCAAGTCACTAAAACATGAGGAACTGTATTAAAGGGTTGCAGCAGTAGGAAGGCTGAGAACCATTGACCTATATGCAGATGGCTTGGGGGGCTCTTACATCTCTGAACTGGATGCTGACAGGGCAGCCCTAACTCCTGATAGTAGAAAAATCATTATTCTTCCATCTCCTTGTCCAACAAAGGCTTTTGACAAAATAAACAATTTCCCGAACACCTGTGACATTCATAAAACCAGCATTTCTGTGCAAAGCAAGCTCATTAATTTTGATTATTTTTCAGTTGCAATGTTAATCAGGAAGTGAAATTAATAGATTTAAAATTACATTCTTAAGTAGGACTGTCAAATTTTATGAAAAACCAGAACAGTTCCTGCTGAAAATCAGTGCATACCTGGTACTCCTTTCTTACCTCTAGGAGTCTTATTTTCAATAGATAAAAGAAATTTAGTTAAAGTGACTATTCTCCATATTGAGTTAAAATGGTTAGCCTCTCCTTCTACTCATCCACCACCAATTCTGAGATTTCCTATTGCCACTAATCTGGTAAGAACTTTATTTAGAGTTAATGTGAAGTAGGAGAAATGTTGAAACAATTTAGATGTTATTATAAGTAGCTAGGGTTCATGGAGAGCTTTAGCATATAATATGACAGACTATGTATATATTTTCTCATTTCTTACTATTTTAGTCCCATTGTATTTTTTTACACATTTTATGGATAACAAAGGAACCTATATAAATTTACTTAGCTACTATACAGACTTGGGTTGTCTTTCTTTAAGTATTAAATACTCTTTATTTGATATCTTACACAAACCACAGTCAGTGCCTTTCAGTGGTAAAAGGGAAGCATCCTTGGCATAGGGAATTCTAAATAAAACAGCATCATCAAGAAAGACAGTTGCTTACTGACGTTTAGCCACTGCCTGGAACAGACCAGTGAGCACAAGTTGAAACACAGGTAGGTGAGTCTTCTTGTTTCTGAGACAATAAGACTGAGTTTTCCCAGTGTTTAAACATATTCAGATGCCCATTTATATAAATCTAAGTACAAAACCATTTAATAGGTTTGATGTGACACCCCCATCTTTGTGGAAAGTAGAACATTACTATGTAAGTCCAATCTTATCTTGAGAAAGGGAGAGCAGTGATAGTCTATATTTAACTGGACTGTTATTTTAAAAAGGGTCATATCCACTTTATTTAGTCACTTTTACTTAAGTCAGTTTTACTAAAATTGGGACTGTCCAACAAAAATATTGTTAGTCATTCATGATCTGAATTTTGATGTATGAATTAAATTATGGTACACATTAAAAGCCATGAGACATTTGTTTTGTAATAAATAAGGCAGTGGAAGCCTTTTTAAGATAAGGGAAGATCATTTTTGTTCCAGGGATATACTTTTTGGGATTCTCCAAATACTCCATCAGGGTATTCTCTCCCCAGGTGATACCTTTGTTCTTGTTGGCATCTGTGTAGAAGAATCCAGCGGTCTGACCTGTCTTCCACCCAAAAACACCATGGAGATGGGTCTCATCTTATGATTGCCTCCCTTTTCCACAGTGTGGCACTGGGCACACTTCTGAACATAAATCTTTTTGCCTTTCTCAACATCACCCATTTTCTAATTCATTCCAGGCTGGTTGACACCAGAAATGTTACATCCTGCTCTCTCCAATTTGTCTTAATAGTTGTCTTAATATAAGAATAGTACTACTTACTCTTTTGTCCTGTCTTTTGTGTACTGGTTGTGTGGCGATAAACAATGCTTAGGAAAGCCCTGAAAAGAACCTTGAAAGAATGGAAGAGGAGAAAAGCTAGATGGATACAGCCTTCAGTAGATCAGTAGACAGTAGACAGAGAAATTTTATCATTTCTCTGGAATGATAAAATACAGCCCTGAGAAACAGCAGGCAACTTCTGTGGAAGTCCACCTTAAGTTTCTAGTGTCTGTAGAAGTTCTAGTTAAACAGATGATTTGTGAATGTGTGTGTGTGTGTTGTGATTCTTGGATACAAACAAGGTAGTTGTAAAAAAGTCAGTAATGGTAAAGTCTATCAGTGTGAATAATGAAAACTGAAAGGCAATCATTACCTGGAGGTGGAAGGCTGAGAGCTAGATAGTTTTATATATCAAGACAATGACCAGTAAAATTTGCAAATCCAAGACTTTGAGCTAAATGTCTGTGTGATAAACCAAGAGCATGAAGCAATCACTGCATCCTACCTCTTTCGACAGAAAAGGAAGGAGGTACCAACATTTGCAATATTTAAATGAACTGTTATAAAATACTATACGTTGAATGTTGGAGGTGTTAAAACATAGCAATGGTTGAGTATGATAGAATATCATGCCTGTTGGATTTAAATCGTGGGCATGTAGGTGTTCATGATGTCATTGTTTCAAGTTGTAAGCATACTTGAAAATATTCCTCATGAAATTAGTAAAACAAAGCAAAATATTCAGTAACAATAAAATATGTTTTAAGGCTATGGCACTCTCTGATTTTATTATCTAAGAAATATGAGTCAAAATTGAGAGAAGAAAGGGCAAATGATGTAATACAATAATATCAAAAATAAAAAGCATAACAAAAAATAAAATAAATTCTAAACAGAAGAATTAAGAGGGTAGGGACTGGAAAGTTGGCAGGGGGCTTGTTGCAAAAGTAAAATCTGAGTTTTGATCTGATTCAAAGAAAAAAAAATCCATGGGTTGTGGCAGGCAAAAACAAGAGAATTGATGAGGTTTGCAACCTACCAGCCTAATTCTAGGTTTAGTCAGGGACCCTTTCTAAACTGAATAACTTAGAGATAGACAGAGCAGTATGCCCCTAAGCTTCCTTTCGCTTCTTCATGAATGCCCGAACACACACACATACACATATATCACACAGAAACACATACTCCGAGAGATACTCAGAGATTTAAGATGTTCGTAGGCAAGGACTATTTCTGATCTCTGAAGATCTTTAGGATTTATATCTTTATATATGAATAGAGTTTTTAAATATTTATTTTATTTATTATGTATACAGTGTTCTGCCTTGAGGTCAGAAGAAGGAACCAGATCTCATTACAGGTGGTTGTGAGCCACCATATGGTTGCTGGGGATTAAAATCAGGACCATCTGGAAGAGCAAACCATGGCCTTAATCTCTGAGCCATCTCTCCAGCCCTATATGAATAGGTTTTACTGACTGTTTCTGAAGACAGAGATTCTCCTCTCCGAGGCTGTATAGCTCAGTGGGTGACTTCACGACAGAAGGACGCCAAAATCCAAAGAACTGTGATACTATATTATTTTTGATATTATAACCAGAGAAAGCACTTCAGCCAACACCTTGCTGACTTCTTTGTAAACTTCACATTTAGAAGCACACAGCCATTGCTTCTAAGTATACAAAGCCAAAGCTCTCACACCACCAATGGTGACAGACTGTGCTTAGAGAGCAATCATTGAGAAGGGTATACTTCCTGCTCACAGCAAGCTGAGAGTATGTTTTGCCCTGGGGAATTCAGAAGATGGGATGGACATTAAGAGACAGGGAACCCCTGTGGGGGTGAGTTCTAACAGTTTCACCTTGAATTGATTACTGCCTTCCTGCTTTCAAAACACCAGGATATAATCTAGTTTCTTCCCATTGTGATTTATATTAATAATATTTTAAGGTTCTGGCAGCAGAGTTGAAATGTTGTGCAGATGTGGTAAGGAACACAGTTGGCCAATACAACTAATTTTCTTCAGAAGGGTAATAATAGCATAACTTACTAACCAGCTGTGGTGGCCTACTCCTTTAATCCTAGCACTTGGGAGGCAGAGGTAGGCAGATCTCTGTGAGTTCAAGGGCAACCTGGTCTACAGAAAGAGTTCCAGGACAGCCAGGGCTACATAGAGAAACCCTGTTTTAAAACCAATAATAATAATAATAAAAATAATTAGTAAAACTTAGACTTCGAACTTTTTAATTTTTTTCACTTGCTTCTTCTGAATCATCAAATTCTCTGAGGATTAGGAGACAAAAATTTTGTTGCAGCCTAATCTTTTCTTAATTAATAGTCAATGAATGTAAAATAATCGGTTCATGAACATCATACTAGAAAATAAAATTATGTATTGGGAGTAACACAATTATAGTTAAATGCTAAGCATTCAATGTTACTTAATGTACATGTGGATATATTGGATGGGTGGAACATTTTTGAATTTGACTAGTTATTATTATTCTGTGACGTAAGATTTTAAATATTTTGTGTAGAACTCAGAATGGTGGGAATATCAAGTGAAATGAAGATAAATCGGAAAGGATTAGGTTGAGCATGTCTAGAGTGAGAAGAGAAATTCTAACGAATTTCCAATATTGATAAAAAATATCTTATGGATTTAATTATCTCCAGTTAGTGCTATATGCTTAAGAGTTGGATAAAGGGGCTAATTATGCCAACATCCATATGGCCACGGCAAGCTTTAGAAACTGTCCTATATCCTTAAATTCAGCACTATATAAAATGTAATTATACATCGTCTCTGGCTCCCGAGTCCGAGTGCTTTCTATCAGTTATTATCTACTGACTAAGAGGCACTGTCTCCTAGAATGGACACCAAAGTCTGATTTGTTTCCTGTTTCCCAATCCTTGACATGTAAGAAATGTCTCGGACTCCAGAGACTTGATGTCTGAAACTGCCTCTGCAGCTTCCATCAGTAGCAAAATGCCTGGACAATGCCTGGCCTGTGTGACTAGCAGATCCTTCTCTGTGACACCAGCCAACACTTGGCTGCAGCGGCGTGGCACGCTTCTGTGTGGTAATTTCTCTGTGCATTGTGTTTCGTCCTAGGATGCCAACTCAGGTCATTCTCAATGAGGATGAACCTACATTGACCACTCCATTTCACTCAGGATTTGTGTAGGAAAGAGAAAAAGAAGATTGCATTTCATACCCTCACTGTACCTTTTCTAAGCTGCCCATCTATATATATAAAAAAAACGTAATTATACTCTATTTAATCAAATATTGATTAATTCCTTCCAAGTTGTTTCTTTTCCTCATATTTTATCACTCCTATCATTTAAACTTTATAGAAAGAGAGTTATAGGAATAAGTAAGGGATGAAAAATGTTTTCCCTTCTTAAAGTTGCAGTATGTGACTGAAGATCAATGAAATCTTCAAAAGGAGTGTTTCTCTGTTATACTTAATTCTAGCTCTATAACAAAACTGTGCAACCTGAGTGGTTTATAAACTACATACAGTTGTCATAATTCTAGATGATAGAAAAGTTCAAGATATCAGCATGATACATTCAATGTTCAGGGTCTCTTTCTGACTCAAAAAGATACCTTGTTCTGTATGTTTACCTGTTAAAATAAGAATACAGCTGTCAAAAGACTCTTTTTTAAGGCCACTAATCCCATTCATCAGAGTTCTGCACTCATGGTGTAATCAAATCCTGAAAGCTCCTACCCAAAGTTATTAGATTCCACAGGTTAATATTGAAAAAAAATCAATATTCAGAACATAGACTTCATCTGCACTTTGATAGCTCAGTGATCCCTTTTTTGTCTTTGTATCATTTTATTTTTTATTTTATTTTTTTATTAATTACACCTTATTCACTTTGTATCCCCCCATAAGCCCCTCCCCTCCCGATCCCACCCTCCTACCCCCTTCTTCACGCATGCCCTTCCCCAAGTTCACTGATGGGGGAGGTCCTCCTCTCCTTCCTTTTGATCTTAGTCTATCAGATCTCATCAGGAGTGGCTGCATTGTCATCTTCTGTGGCCAGGTAAGGCTGCTCCCCCCTCAGTGGGAGGTGCTCAAAGAGCAGGCCAATCAAATAAGATGAAATATTTCTTCTATTTTGTTTTACTATTTAAAGTTTCCTTTTGTCCATATCTTAACTAATTAATTTATTTTACATCTTATTGCAGTTTCTCCTCCCTACTCTCCGCTCAGTGCCCCCCTCTGCTCCCTCACCTAACCTTCACATCATCCTCACATCCTCATCCTCCCTTTCTCCTCAGAAAAGGCTCAGAAAAGGGGAGGCCTTCCATGGATATCAACCTGCCTTAAAATATTGTTGCAGAAGGGCTAGGCACATATTCTCCTACTGTGGCTAGACAAGGTAGCCCGGTTATGGGAAACGGATCCCAAGGAGGGCAACAGAGTCAGATAAAGCTCCTGCTCCTGCTCTTTGCAGTCCCACAGTAAAACCGAGCTGGACCACTGTTACATATGTGCAGGCCCTTGGTCCATCTCATATATGCTCTCTGTTTAGTGGTTCAGTCTCTGTGGGCTCCTATGGGCCCAGGTTAGTTGGTTCTGTACTGTTTTTTTGTTTGTTTGTTTGTTTTTGTTGTTTTGTTTTGTTGTTTGTTTTTGTTTGGTGTTTTTGACCTCTCCGCTGTCCAGCTCCTTTTATCCTTCCTCCCCCTCTTACATAGAACTTTTAAGTTCCATGTAATACTCAGCAGTGGATCTCTGCAGTTTCCATCAGTTGATGCCTTGAAACTTCTCAGATAACAATTATCCTATGTGCCTGTCTGGAAATTTAACAGAATATTATTAATACTGCCAATGGTAGGCTGTCTCTCATGGTATAGGTCTCAAGCTGGGCCAGTCAATGGTTGGCTTTTCCTCAATTTCTGTTCCATCTTTACCCCTGCTCATCTTGTGTCTTCTTGGCAGGAGAAATTGTGAGTCTAAGGTTCTGTGGCTTGGCAGGTGTCCCCAGCCCTCGACTGGAAGTCTTTTCTGGTCCCTTTCAGGTGCCATATCTGCCATTGCTAAAGAGTCTTAGCTAGGGCTACCCTCTGAGATTCCTGATAGGTTCCATTGTCCTAGGTTTCTAGCTCATCACAGACATAAGCCGCCTCCTTCCCGTTCTTTCTCCTGTACTCTCTCCTTTAGTCCTCTCACCACCTGACCCTTCCTGCTCCCCTCCCAACCCTCTTCCCTACCTGGTTGCCCCTTCCATCCACCCTTGATATCTATTCTATATCCCCTTCACAGTGAGACTCAAGAGTGCCTACTTGCATCCTTCTTGATATTTAGCTTCTTTGGGTCTGTATATTGTAGCATGGCTAATATCCACTAATACGTGAGTACATACCACATTCATCTTTCTGGGTCATGGTCACCCACTCAGTATGATCTTTTCTAGTTCCATCCATTTGCCTGCAAATTTCATGAAATCATTGTTAGTAGCTGAGTAGTATTCCACTGTATAAATGTACCACATTTTCTTTATCTATTATTTGGTAGAGGACATATAGGTTGTTTCCAGTTTCTGGTTATTACTAATAAAGGTGCTATGAATATAGTTGAGCGAAAGTCTTTGTGGTATGGTGGAGCATCTTTTGGGTATATGTCCAGGAGTGGTATAGCTGTGTCTTGAGGTAAATCTATTCCCAATATGCTGAAAAAAAAAACACTATATAAATTACAAAGTGGTTGTACAACTTTGCAATTTTAACAGCAATGGAGGAGTGTTTTCCCTGCTTCAGAGTTTTTGATCTTGGCCATTCTGGCTGGTATAAGATGGAATATCATAGTTATTTTGATTTGCACTTCCTTAATGACTAACAATGTTCAATGTTCAACATTTTTAAAGAGCTTCTTGGCCATTAGAAATTTCTCTGTTGATCTATACCCCATTTTTAATTGGATTGTTTGGTTTGCTGATGTCTAGTTTCTTCAGTTCTTTATGTATTTTGGATATTATCCTTTTGTTGGATGTAGTGTTGGTGAAAATCTTTTCTAAATTTATAGTCTGCTTCTTCTGTCCTATTGACTGTGTCCTTCACCTAACAGAAGCATTTCAGTTTCATGACATTCCATTTATTATTAATTGTTGATCTTAGAGCCTAAACTGTTGATGTTTAGGAAGTTGTCTTCTGTGCCAATGTGTTTAAAGCTATTACCTAATTTTCTTCATCAGATGTAGGGTATTTGGTTTTATGCTGATGTCTTTGGTCTACTTGGACTTGAGTTTTGTGCAGGGTGATGGATATGGATCTATTTGCATTCTTCTACATGTGGACATGTGGAAGGCTGCTTCTAGTACAATTTACAATCATACAGCTGTACTATTTACATCCTCAGTCTCACTTGGTAAAGAAATATATACAGAATATATACTGATGCCTGTTTTATTGTTGGTGGTTGGTTGGTTTGCCTTGCTTTAGAGTCAGTTTTACATAAGGAATGACCTTGCTTTCAGCAGCAGCTAAACTACTAAAATAGTTACATTACACTGCTACAGTAGTAGCTCTTCATAGCTGGCCCATCTAAAGATGGCACCTATACTTACTCTCTATTTGTGTGTGTGTGTGTGTGTGTGTGTGTGTGTGTGTGTGTGTGTGTGTGTAGAGGTAGGGTTTGGCTTGCTATAGTTATATGCGTCCCATAGGTAACATTATATCAGAAACTTGTCACTCCTAATTAAAGGTTTACATTCTTAAAGAAAGATCCAGCAGGCACTAGAAACTGTAATTCAACCACCTTTTGCTGTGTAAGCTCTGTCACTGGGAAAATGGAAAAAAATGATGTTAGCCGGCAGTGAGTATAGGCAAGTAGAGTTTTATTAATTCCATCTGTTCTCTCTGCTATGCATGTTTTAGCACAAGATTGTCATCACACTAAGAAATGTGGTCAATTAAAGATTAATATATCAATTTTAGCTTAGATTTTCTAATTGGTTTAATTAATTTTTATACAGATATTGAGTAATTGTATTTTGTCAGGCTGAACAGAAGAGATTTTATTAAGGATATCAGTCTTCTTGGCTAGAGTGGGAGAAATCTCCTTACAATATCAGTCCTCAAAGCAGAAAAAAAACATCCTGCTTTTGCTTCATGGGAAAAATGAATACTGTGGGGTGTTTTAGATGCAGCTTTTAAAGAATTGCACTTTCTTCTTTATCATTTTCATATAAAATAAAATTACCTAGATTAAAAGTAAACACATTTAGAAGTAATTTCTAGTATCTGTAAGTTTACTTTCTGTGGCAGTTTGAATGAGAATGACCCCCATAGGCTCATATATTTGAATACTTGGTTCCCAAATGGTGAAACTGTTTGGGAAGGATTAAGAGATATGACCTTGTTGGAGGAGGTGTGTCACTGGGCCTGGGCTTTAAGGTTGCAAAAGCTCATGCCAAGCCCAGTCTCTCTTTCAGCTACTTCTCCAGCTCCATGGCTGCCTGCTACCGTGCTCCCTACCATAATGATAATAGACTGGCCCCAGCAAGCCTCCAATTAAATGCTTTATTTTAAAGATGCTTTGGATGTGTAATTAGGTGTACCTTAAATAAGACACCTTTCTTTCTTTCTTAGACAAAATATTATCCTCAAATACTCAACTTCCAATTCAAAGACAGTTCTCTGTTTTGTTGTTATCGCTGCTGCTACATACGCTATCACTGATGAGTTAGAATGATCATTGATTCATTAACATTACCAAATGATTCAAATCCAAATCAGCAGCAGAATAGTCAGAATCACAGGGTTCTGAAGACTAAGAAGTAGAGATGGTGTGGGTTTATATTTTGTTGTAACATTTTGCTGAAGTTTTAAATAGGAAAACATTTGAAAGGGAAAGGCAAGTCTAACAACCTTTTTTTTCTAAATATTTCTTACTCGCCACACCCTAGTGGTTAGTAATTCTCCTTTAGTCCCACCTACATGTGTCCCCAAATACCATTATGTCCACTGACTTTAATGGAAAGAAGGCTGAGTATGACTATTGTCATAACGTATCAGCCTCATAATGTATCAGAACCAAACTCTAGGTCTGATACAGAACAGATGTGTGAAAGAGGTTTGCAGGAAAGGCATGATTAGAGACTGGGGGAATCCCAAGCAGTTCACTCCGAAAGTCAGAGATCCGGTACTATAAGCCTAATGAATAAATGTGATCATGTTATTGGTCTGGAAAAGAGGAAAAGCACTGAAATACATTACCAGTGTGTTGATGGGGTTGTGAAAATATTTTTGGATAACATTGTACATTTAAGTACTACAATGGCAAATATTTACTCAGTTTTTTACAAATTTAGTGGCATAACTTGCATGTTCCTCATTTCATCATGGGTGAATCCTCTGGACCAACAGAATATTATACAGATGAGAGGTGTTAGATATGTGCTTGATTTCTGTATATGCCAGCGAACGTTGGAGATTGTTGCTGATACATCAAAGAGCCCCTATTCTTTTTTTAAAATTTTTATTATTTTTCTTCACAATTTACTCATTATATAGCCGGATTGAAGCCCGCCTCTCTCACACTTCCTCCCTCTTCCCCCCATCCCCTACAGCAGTGAAAGGGGGAATTCTCCACTATTACCACCTGACCATCGCTTGTTAAGTCTCCTCTTTCTCTGGGGCATGGCAAGGCTGCATCACCAGGAGCAAGTGATCAAAGAGCATGCAACTGAGTTCGTGATAAAGGCAGCCCCTGCTCCCCTCACTAAAAAATCCACATGGAGACTGAGATGCCAGTAGGCCACATCTGAGCAGGTGGTCTACACAATAGAACACTACTCAGTTATTAAAAACAAGAAAATCATGACATTTGCAGGCAAATGGATGGAACTAGAAGAGATCATCTGAGTGAGGTAACCCAGAAACGCAAAGGCAGGCATGTATACACTTACGAATAAGTGGAGATTAGCCATATAATATAGGACAGCCACCTACAGACATAAAGAAACTAAACACTAAGGAGGACCCTAGGGAGGATGCTTAAATCTCATTCTGAATGTCAAACAGGATAGACACCAGAAGCGGTGAAAGAGAGGAAACAGGATTGGAATCTATTATAGAGGGTCCTCTAAAAATCTTCACTGAACAGGGAATGGTGCAGATGCTGAGACTCAGAGTGCAGGGAGCCTTATGGAGGAAGAGAGGGGTAGGAATAAAGGAACATGGAGGGGACAGCAGCCCCACAAGGAGACCAACAAAACTAAAAGATCTGAGCCCAGGAGGTCCTGCAGAGACTGATGCACCAACAGAGGACCATGCATGGAGAGGTCCTATTCTTAATTTGTATTTCAGGAAGATTTTACCGAAATCACTTCAAACTGTCTTTCAAATTTCAAAGACTCAAAAGCATTATTTTCTGTTTGAGATTCCCACCAGTAACTTCAGCACCAACATTTAAAATGGAGTGGTGGGCAGTGAGTTCAGAGTTTATCATAGCCTCTAACTTATGGACAACTAGGTAGATTCCTTGATGGACCAGATTATTGGGCAAGATTAAAAGAACACTGGGATAACTATTGATTTTATGGACCAAGTAGTAGTGTTTGTTTCAGCCTTATTTCTCTTTGGAAGAGAAACAAAAGTAAATAAAATTAAAAATTTTTCAACCTGTGTAAATCACCTCCAAAATTTTATTTTAATACTTTAAGACAGTATTTTACTCAGTCACTTTGCTAAATGGAGAAGGATAAGAGCTCTAGCCATTCTGTACCTCTTGATTTTGGAGGCCGCAAATGAAACAGGCCTTCTCTTTGGAAACTAAACCAGTGTAATATGTTAATGACTCAGATCTCATTCCCTGTAACATGAAATGCTCAAGCTGTTTTACTTCGCAGGAGAAGCTCATTATATGTTCTCCTATGGACAGAATAAAAAAGCGGCACGATGCTAAATGGCTATAAATCCTTAGAGGAAGTTACTAATCAACGTTGGATTGTTCCCACTAGCCTTAATAGTAGAAATAAGTAGGACTTTATATTTCAGTAGCTGCAAAAGCCTGACAGCTAAGGGAAACACCAACAAGACACACACACAAACACACACACACACACACACACACACACACACACACACAAAAGATTCTTCAGATGCATTTACAAAGATCCATGCATAGATCCATGGGAGCAGCCATAGGGCAATATGAAGAGAATCTCTTTGGGCCCTAATTGCCTTGTTTCAAGCCCATTCTGATCAACAGATGTGTTGTACTCCATTCATTGAGCTTCAGTTTCCTTATAAATAAAGTGGTACTTTATTATACTTACTTTGGAGGACTATTGAGCCAATTAAATAAGCAACCATGTTGTAAAGTGTTTAGCAAATTCTGTGGCCCTTATTAAGTCGATTTTAAAGATAATTGTTATTATTAGCCTTACTCCAAATATCTTAATTTGTCCTATTATGTTGTAGCTCATGATGATAAGTTGGGAATGAATTATGACCACAAGGAAATACATGATTGAATACTTACTGTGTACCCACCCCATACCAGCACTGGGCACACACAAAGAAAAATGAAGCCTCCAAAGTTTGTAGCATACAAAAAACTGGAAGTTAATAGGGGAAGAAAATAAATAACAAATATGAAGAGAAGGAGTATAGCAAAAGCCAGATTCCAGCTTCAAATATAGAGGTGGTAGAAAATCACATAACAGATCTTCATAGAAAATGATACAATTTAATAAGAGTATTGTTGGAAGCAACAAATCATTTCATTTTTAGAATGGAGGATATGAAAACAAATTCAGTAAGTTGTTCAAAGTAGCACGATACATGTCAAAACTAGAAATAACTTCAAAGACTGTTTGACTCTAAAGCCTAATCCTTCATACTTTAACTGGACTTAGCAGGGAGAAATGACTTGGTGCATGGACTGTAATATGGAAAAGCAAATAAGGGCAATCTGGGACTTTCCGTGACTAGAAGTTCAATGTACCTATTGAGTTTGATAGGCTAAACTTTAGGAATGTCTATGGAGTCCTCAAAATGGAAACTAGATAAAAATAAAAACAAGCTTATTTCTGATAAAACTTTAAGTAAACCACGGGACAGTTCACTCATGTATTCATCAACTTATACAGTTTTAGTTCTGGTTACTCTAGGTGGGCGGGGATAGCGTAGGAATGAGGAAGCCAACGACAGTATCTATTTTCAGGCACTTCTCATATTGAGGGAAATCTTATGACCATTGGCAGTAAGTACATTTAATAATAAATACAAAGCTTTCTAATTATGATGAACTCGATGAAGACAGAGAACCAAATGAATCTCATGATGAGTGACTGCAAAGAGGTGGGACGCTGCTTTAGAGGATAATGTTTGCTTTATTGAGAGGTTATTGGGAAGAAGAAAGAGGTCTGAGGATGAGTTCCAGTTAGAAACAACAGACTCACAAGGTCCTGAGGGCAGAAAAGCCTCATGTGCAGAAGGGAAACTGAAAGTAATGCCACTTTGTCCAAATTTTTCTCACCATTTTCTCTCTCATGCCATTGTGTTCAAAACTCTCAAAAATAATGCACAGTTTAACTATTATATTCACTGGGTAATCCCTCCTAGAATAACTTCCTGATGATAGCAGGGACCTTTGTTTTGAGCCCCATTTTTCACAACCCAACATCTAGTTCATGTGTGTCCCACAGCAGCTAATTACAAATGTTAAATTAATATATGTGTGTTTGGATTAGTGAGTACCAGTTCTCCACAGAATATTGAGTTCTATCTTTCTAAATCTGACTCCACCAGATAAATTGGATCTGTAATCTCTGCAGGATCATTCTGAAATTGACTTCTCTTCATATTTCTCAGCACAGATAACTCTTGGAAAATAATGTCTAATAATGAACTTGCCTCCTGAGGTAATTTAAAAGAAGTAGAAAAGGAAATATAAAATTAAGTTGATTTCATTTATAACCCAGTTATCAAAGATTATTATGTTGCAATGAGGTGAAATATAATCTTGTTGTCCTACATGTTTATGATATGGGGTATTTCTCCTTATTGAATAAGAAAACTACAGTAGTAGTGACAGTACTTTTTGGCTGATATTTGTAAGAATGTGGTGACTATTTCAATGACTCACTAATACCGTTCACAAAGGATTGATTTGTAGATCCTTGTTAAGTTCCAGAATGCCTAGGCAGCCAGTCTCTTCCCAAAGAGAAGAGAAGAACCATATGGCCTGGACCTTGTTAAAACTTAAGTAAAGATGCCTTGGAATGGGAACTGGACCCACGGTGGGGTACCTAGGATGGGGCAGCAGTGATTGAGAGAAAACATGGAGAAATAGTCAAAACAGGCATGAGTGCCTACTGAACTCTAGCCAGAAAGAAAACAGATTTTACTGCAAGAGGCCATGTTCCAAATAATAAGAATTAAGGCACATTTGTGTTCAATTCTGGATCTTCAAAGAACCTGAGTGAAGTCTGGGTCCTTGAGGTGGTTTAGTTTGCATGATTACTGAGAGGGTCACAAACATTTCAGAAAAGGAAGATGCTGGTGCTCGCGTGTGCCTTTTCTTTCTGGTGATTCTGCTGTTTGTTTGATGCCCAAGCTTCTGGGCTTCCTCCCAGAATAAATGAGCTGCTTGGCTCAAATTCATCCTTTGTAATGTTTGAAAATTCTGAAAAAACAGTATGCCATCATTCCGTGACAACCTTGTTTAATTACAGAAAGCTCTTTCATCTTTGTAGCACTTTGTTTTCTGTAGGCATGGAGAGAACAGAGTGCAAAATATGCATAGACAAATTCACAATAGATCATTACTGTGCTTACTAACTGAAAATACTTGGTGGCAGAATATGATGCCATAATACAGGTGACGCCAATAGTCAACAGTATGGTGTGCAAGAGAATATTGGGATAAGTTGGGTACCTATAGCATTTGCTAAAGTCCAGGTCCTTAAAGTGGACGTTATGACATCCCCATGTTTGATGGGCTTGAGATTCCTCATTTGTTTTTCTCACTGCTGAAAATCAACTGACTGAAAAAGGAATTGGGGACACTAGACTCTGACTTTTCTGGACAGTTCCATGAGCACAACAGATGGCGAAGTGTGTCACAGGGCTTGAGGGGGACACCAAGATCAGAAAAGAGGAGTGAAATGAATAGGGAATACGAAAGCAAAAGAGTGTCAGATGTTGAGCATTCTTTTCCTTATGACCCAGGTCATGATGCTGAGTAACCATTGTCTATGGGACCTAGGCTGCTCCAGGACCATGATGCTGTGTACAACACAAACAAATCGCCCAGCTCAAGGAAAAGCAATCTGATCTCCTTTTGAGTGGAAGCTGAGGAAAGGCAAGGAGGCTACAGAGAAAACAAACATGAAATCAGTGTGCCACAGTGATACAATGCATCTTAATCCTTTACAAATAATTAATCCAGAGATAATTACTCATTAGCAGCATTGTAGTGTTCAACCACAAATGTCGTAACTAATCAGAAACTACAAGAACACTGATAGACATGAAATATTAAATCCAGCTCTTTGAGAATGCCTCTAATCTGCTGTTGTCAGAAATATCTTTCCTTAGCTCTTGCTGTCGTTTAGCATATGTTGAAATACTTTAGAGGCTATGTTAAACCGTTAGATATGCAGTGATGTTGACCCAACTCAGTAGGATCTGCCCATTTTCTTCAGCTAAAATTCAATTAAGATCGAATTAGTAAATATATGCTGCTGCTTCGACTAATTTACACATTTGTTCCAGTTGCTATAAATTAACAGGTAGAGAAACTGTCTACATGAATGAGAAAATATAGATCATCCTTGCGCCCTGAGTTGCCCATCCCCCCCCATGCCATCATATTGACAAATGACCCTATTCTTTATAGATCATCTCCGGGGAAAGAAGCCTGCTTATCCACCCTGGAGAGCCATCTCATCATTTATAGTTCTACGGTCATCTTTCTCTTTAACCTAAATCCTCAGTGCCCTTCATGGTAAAATTTATGGGCAAGTATTTCTGTTTGGTCCACAGTGAATCATGTGAACAGCTGATCATTGCTCCACCGAGCCCTCCACATAAATGGAGGTTGGTATCATCCATCAGTCTTCCCCGACTCCAGGTAGAATCAGAGAGCTCCTGCTACTAGAATCCACGGTTTTTCAGGTTGTAATATCCACTGCCACTTCACACAATCATGGCACCATCTTTCTTTTCTTCTGATGTAAAAGACAGGAAATAAAAAGAGTGAGAGTTATATAGCATACACAAAGACTGGGTGAAGAGAGAAAAAGATTAATTGGGGCAATTTTTCTTTAACATCATCATCCTTCCTTTTCTTTTAACTCTTTTCCATCTCACAGTAGGGTGAAATAAAATTGACTCCTGCCTCCTCTCCTCTGATGTCACTTGCTTTTAATTCTCCCTTCTTTGGGGGATAAAAAATGGAAATTTTTTCCACTGTGTCTTTTTTATAATGTTTTAAAATATTTGGAGGATTTTGTTACATATTATAATTTCAGAACATAAATATGTTAGTTAACATACTTTCTATTCTTTTTTTCTGGGAGGGGGCTATGTTCTGAGATTATAATATAACAGCATTATTTTCTCCTATCTCTCCTCACTTCAAACCCTACCGTATACTCCTCTTTGCTCTCTTTCAAATTTATGGTCTTTCCCCCCTTAATTGTTACACATGTATTATGTGTATGTATAGAAATATATATTCCTAAATACAACCTGCTCAGTATGTATGATGTTGCCTATATGTATTTTTTTCAGAGCTGACCATTTGTTATTGGATAACCAATTTGTGTGATCTCCTCAGGAAGACTGTTTCTCCCATTTTCAGCCTCTCTTCATTGCCTGGAGTTTTGTAGACATAAGGCCTCATGGGCTTACCTGCTCTACTTTGGCATGTCAGTGCTTGTCCTCATTCAGCTCAAGTTTAAGCAGTCATAGTGAGACTTTATGGCTATATTTTCTCACATTAGTAGGATACAGTCTTACATCAAGCTTCTTTATTTTCTGGTTTCTGCAATCTCACTCATCAAGTCCATGAAGTCCTGTAACTATTCATTATTGTGTAGCACAGGCTGCCTTCAAACTCAGGGTAATCATCCTCAGCCACCCATTTGGAACACGGGTGCTTGGCTTTTGTTTTTAAATCTTTGTTTTTGAATCTCTTCTATTTCTTCAAAATTCTTCCCAGCATTGTATTCCACTTTTTTTTGCATACTTTATCTTATTTTGCTTTAATTAATTATTTATTTAGGTATGTGTATTGCAAATTGAGTTATTATTTGAATACATGGCGACTCCCCCACCCCTTTCTCTTGCTTTCTCTTATATTAGGAACGGTTTTGAAGAAACTATCAGCCACTAGATTTGTTCTGTAATGAAACCTGGCATACACTGGAGTTTTCCTTGCTCAAAAGCTGCAAGGGGCTTTCTTAATTTCAGTTGCTTAGATGCACAGGCCCTCCCATTCTCAGTTCAAAACCCCCTCCTTTCAAAGTAGCTGAAAACTCTTGAAGAAATTATTTCTACGGGTCATAAGCAAATATCCTCACTTTTCTGTGGAGTGTTTTGTGCCCATAAGATGATGACGTATTCGGGATTGCAGTACCATTTTTTTCACACCGTTTTTCTTCATAGGCTGTTCAAGGTCCAACAGCAAGGGGCAATCAGAATAGAAGCCAAGGAACACTCAGTTCCAAAGTTTGTGGAGTTCCGTTTTCTGTCATCTACTTCTGCGCCTGTGGACATGTGAGGTCTGCAACAGCGACTCGAGCACCAAATTCCATGTTCTCGGCAGCAATGCAGCGTTGACTATTTTGCTCACATCTGATCGCTTCCTCTATGTTAAATGCTCTGTGAAAAATTGCAAAAAACAAAATTACTGGCCTAATAGGTGGAAGGGGCATAGCAGGGTCTTGTGATCCCAGGCTGGCTTAAATTTCCTACTTAACCAAGGATGACTTTTCATATGGGATCTGCCTCTCTTCATTTTCTGAGTGCTAGGATTAGAAGGGCAACAGAAATCCTTGTGTATGCAGCTCAGAGCTTGAACATAAGGCTCATGCATGCTGGGCAGGCATTTAAAGAAAAGAAACTATACTCTTTACTCTATCTTTAGATTATTCGTATACAAAATTTTACATTACATCTGCACTGGTAATGCCTAGAATCTCAATTTATCTATGCTTCCACTACTTCTTAACCTGCAAAGAAATGACAGTTCTCAAGAAAATAATGGCATACATTTTTTTCTCATGAAAATATGGTCTGTATTATAAGCATAGTCAGAGTATCAATATAAAATCTTAATGGGCTGAAGAGGTAATTATATAGTTTAAATGCATAAATCAAATATACTTAATTTTTTACTCATTTGGTAAAAAATAAAAGCATTCTACACAGAACAGTAGAAAAATAAATTAACATGTGAGTGAGTGATAGCTACCATGAGATTAAATTTTATAAACTGTGAAGAATCTCTATGAATAAGAAAAACAAGAACCCGTCCTAGACTAAAATTGCAAAGTGCATGAATAAATAATTTACAATTAAAGAAATTCAAACTGATGATAAATATAGAAAAAAAAATTCTGGTAATCACAGCCTTCCAACGACAAAACGATTTTCTTTCAGAAAGCTTGAGTTCCAAGCCTGTGAAGATTCATTAGAAAAATAATTATAGCGATCTCAGGAAGAGAACTCAGTCATCAGAAAGGCATTTGCATAGTTGTCACTTAATCCTTTTTTTCTGCTTGAAAAGGCATGGTTCTTAAATGATGGTTTTGTCATAAGCATTTTATGCATTTCATGCATTTCATGCAGCCTATTGAAGTGCCTACATGCAACACAGTCTTGATGACCAACATCTCCAACGGATGAAATATGTTAAGTGTTCCTTTCGTCAGCAAATCTCTTCACTTAAAGAATAAAAGCTCTAGAATGAGTTCAGTTCAAAGCCAGGAATAGCGCTGTCATAGCCCCAAGCAGACAGAGAAAACTGTCTTTAAAATATTTATCAGAGAGAAAAATTATGCCTATTTCTTCTAGAAATAAGGAAATTGTAGAATATAGACAAATAATAACCAACTGCATCTTCATGGCTCCTTTTAGTAGGTTTTTTGAGGCAAGTTTTCTTGTAGCCGAGGGAAGTATGAAACTCATTATGTGGCAGAGGATGGCTTTGCAGCTCTCTCTGCCTCCATCTCCCCATTGTGAGAATTACAGGTGTGTAGCACAAATCCTACTTTAATGGAATGCTGGGAGCAGAACGCAGAGATCTAGGTTTTCCAGCCAAATATTCTATCAACTAATCAACCCTCCACACTTCCTTCAGGATATTGTAAACTACTTCAGTATACACTGATGTAACTTTTTGAAAGCATACAAACTTTTTCCTTTTTTTTAATTTTATTTTTTTTAATATTAGTTATAGTTTGTTAACTTTGTATCCCTGCTGTATCCTGCTCCCTCTTTCCCTCCTAGTTACACCCTCCCTCCCTCATCTCCTCCCTGCCTCTTTCCAAGTCCACTGAAAGGAGAGAACCTCCTCCCCTTTCATCTGATACTGGTTTATCAGATATCTTCAAGACTGGCTGCAAAGTCCTCCTCTGTGGCCTAGCAGGGCTGCTCCTCCTGAAGTGGGGGGGGGGGAGTCAAAGAGCCTGCCATTGAGTTCAGAAAGCATACAAACTTAACGCTGCCTGCTTCTCTAATTGCTTTCTTGTGTTTTCCATTCTTAAGAGTGTTTTACCACATCGTGTGTCTAGAACAAAATTTATCTCAACATCGGTATATTATATATAAGTCTTTCTGCTTTGCCAAGACAGAGATTTTTTTCAACATCTCTAAATATCAATGTGTTTTCATACTCATTCACCAAGTGGAATTTCAGGAGCAAATGCTAGTATATTCATTAGGTTTTTATTCATTGAAACAATCATTTGGAGACTTAATAGAAGTATATAAGAATGTATCTATTTCTATGCAGAGTCTCGATATGATTTATTCAAGTTTTGTGCTGATTATATAAGCAATAATTTTGTATCTATATTTAAACACATCATAATCTGTACTTACCACGCATACGTGAGGTTGGTTACTACCAGCGCGGAGTCGCTCCCACATTTGTATACCTAGTCTCTGGAAAACATGTCACTACCAAATAGTAAAAAAAGTTCCATGGAAACAAAATTCTTCCGCTGTTTGAGGTCAGGTGGCAGAAAGCCCTGAAATGCTAGCATGTGCAGATGTTATTGGAACCAGGGACGAGTTGCCAGTATATTGTAGATGACAGTTCGTCATAGATGGGACAGGTGCAGTTCATGGAAACTATGTATGATGACCGGCTAACAGTGGGCCATTTAGAATCCGTGGCTTTATGACTTCAGCAAGGTATCTATAGAGAGTAGATGGGAATGAGGGAAGGAGAAAAATAAACCAAATAAGTTTCTCTCTGTTCTATCATGCTTGCCTGGCGTAGTCTATGGGTACACAGTAAGCTGTAAGAGGCTGGTTAAGGGCCACTTCAGTCCTACTATAGACAATCTTGCAGTCTTCCCAGGAGAGCAATTATGCTGGGCTTGCAGCCATCCTGAATAGAATACAATTTGAAGCTTTCTTTCTTTTTTTTCCCAAATCCTCAGTTAGTATATCTGCACAGTTAATGATCCCAAATAAACACCTCTCAGGGTCAGCTTTTAGAGAACCCAGCCTTAGTCAGGCAATGTCCAGAGTCTGCTAGGAAAACACACACACACACACACATACACACATACACACACACACACACACACACACACACACACACACACACACACACACACAAACACACTGCAAATGAACATGAAGAATCCTAACAGTGATAGATATTCCTAAGAAAGTAAACACAGGAGGCAAGTAGTGGAGAGCAAGGGGCACCATGTTGGCTGGGCAGTGCGAGCAGGCATTTTAGATGGTCTGTGAGGAATACACAACAGAATGACAGGAAGGAGGAGTCTTGTTTAAGGTAGGTGGGAAGGGATATTCATTATCTTACCTCCAAGTTCTCAGCACAGAAAACTCCAGAAGGGAACTGCTCTAACTTTTAACAGCATAACTGTGCATCTTATTTTAAATACATTCTATAATGTATTCTATCAGTCAAGAACCCAACAGGAAACAGATGGCACACCAAAAATGGGATCATTTGAGGAGGCAATAAGAGGGATATTTACAAAGAGACAAAAAAACAGCCCCTCCCAAACAACATTGGATCAGCAGGTTGTCATCAGCTCTCTAGGACTCACTTTTCAAAGGTGGAGGGAGGCCTGGGTGGACCATGGGTCCATTAGAAAATGAGCCTAGCTTTCCTGGATTTTAACATCCTTCTGACCTCAGTTCCATGGCCTGCTCTCCATTCCCTATGCCAGAGAGCCAAGCTTAGAATAGATTGGAGAGTCCAAGCAAGCTGGCTTTGAAGAACACAAATTTGGGGGATTAGGGTTAGAGGGTACAATCAGAGAAGCAAAGAAGGCTCCCATATGTGTGGTCTGTATTTTAAGATATACTTGGAAGATCCCAAAAAGAAAGAAAAAGGCACAGCTGAAGCTGCAGCTTGGGCTGTTGTCACAGTCAAGTCCTTAAACAACATCTGTGAGCTATTAAAAAAAAAATTAAATAATCTGGCTATGTTGGCCCAAAGCTTTTAGTCTTTAATCCTAGCCTTCCAGAGATAGAGACAGCCCTCTGTGACACAGCCCACTCTGTCCTTTGTATACAACACCATCGATAGATAGATAGATAGATAGATAGATAGATAGATAGATAGATAGATAGATAGA
>NW_026591597.1:3469355-3521806 GCF_907164565.1 Psammomys obesus | reverse complement strand
AGATAGATAGATAGATAGATAGATAGATAGATAGATAGATAGATAGAAAGATTAGTGGACAGAAAGACACACAGACAGACTACAGAGATGAAACTGATGAATTGGTCTGAAATGGTAATTTTGATATGTAATACAGAAAAATAAATTAGCTGACTATTTTAGTAGATATAATATCAAAAGCACCCAGAATATTGAATCATTATTTCAGATTGTGAATAAAGTTAAAATTTAAAATAATTCAGTTCCCATTCTTATTGTATATGCCCCCCTTTTAAAGAAATCATAACTCCATTAGATCTCTTACTGCACTATAAAGTCAGATTTTAGTTAATCTATGATTCAAATTACAGGATGTTTTTTTTTTTTTTTCTTGTGCCTCTTAATTCTCTGGTGAAAATTTTAGAGAGATAAATAAAAGCCCCTGAGATAAGCATAGGATTTGTAAGTGAGATCACAAAGAAGGTAGTATAGGAAAGATGGGGACAGAGACAGCAAACAGAAGGCAAATAACTTAGGTTGGGACATTTACATTAATGTTTATGGTGAAGTGGGGTTTACATTCTCACAAAATCAGATCCTGCTAGAGACTTCTAGTTGCATTGCAGAAGCAGGCTGTTTATTTAGGGAACTGTCTTTAATAATACTGTCTGGATTTGTGGCAGAGAGTTGGGTAGCCCTTTAATGGTCACAGTATCTGTGCAGAGCATAAGATTCCAGAAAATGAAAGTCACAGAAGGCCAAACATCTGCAGAAGAGCACAAATAGCTCTAATCTGAAATGCATGATTTATCAAATGGGAACATGATTGCCAGCAATCTTACTTTTTTGGGTGATTACAAAGTTGAGCATAGTAGTGCATGTGACTCTTGCATGAGGACTTTGAAAGAGCTTTTAAAAACAATTATGCAAGAGCCTTGGAGATTTTAATGTAAGCACAAGGCCTTTCAAGAGGCTAGAACTATAGAAAAAAGTGGGGAGGGGTTCAGGAAGGAGGGAGGAAGGGACAGGGGGGTGGGAAGAGAGAGAAAGAGAGAGGGTGTGTTAACTGGAACTCCTTAGGGAGAGGCTTGTATTTTCTTGTCTAGGGTGGGCTGATCTACATAATTGAGTAAAATAGAATAAACATCTGTGAAATACAGCATTTGCATGTGTGGGTAAAACAGAATTACACCATCTCAAGGTCAGATCATGAATGTATGAATACAGGATCACAGAACGTGTAAGCTCATTCTGAATGCACATAACAGACTTTTGAAGAAGCAACACCACACTGTCAAGGTCATCTATATAGTTAGTTACGTAATTCTTAAATAAGTGGACTGTAGGGTCAAATGCCTGACATCTAAATCCTAGTTCTGCCATTCACAATGTGACTCTCCATACCTATGTCTGTTAGATGAGAATAATAATCAGATTTAAATAAGAGGCAATGTGTCCATAGTACTAATGGTACCTATAACTTATTAGTAACTGATCAATTAATATTATATGGTGTTTGACATTAGAATTCCACTTAAGAAATCATCCATCACCTTTATCAAGCTGATTGCACACAAATTAGTGTGGAAGATTAAATAATAACCTATGAAAGTGGCCATAAGAAACAGAATGTCAGTTAGAAAGCAGCTTTTAAAAAACTTTTTTTTTTTTTTTTGGAACTCAAGAAATTAAATACCAAATAATCCAATTTTAAAAAGGGTACAGAGCTAAGCAGAGAATTTTCAACAGAGGAATATAGAATGACAGAGAAACACTTAAAGAAATGCTCAACATCCTTAGTCATTAGGGAAATGCAAATCAAAACGACCCTGAGATTTCACCTTACACCCATCAGAATGGCTAAGATCAAAAACTCAAGTGACAATAAATGCTGAAGAGGATGTGGAGAAAGGGAAACCCTCCTCCATTGCTGGTGGGAATGTAAACTTTAACAACCACTTTGGAAATCGATCTGGTGCTTTCTTAGAAAATTGGGAATAATGCTATCGCAAGATCCAGCTACACCACTCCTTGGCACACCCAAATGATGCCCCACCATTCAATAAGGACATTTGCCCAACTATGTTCATAGCAGCTTTAAGAACTTTTAAGGAAAGAGGATATGAGTTCTTTGGAACATTTGACTATGATTTGACTTGATATACTGACACTTATATTTGGAAGTTCTCTTACTTGAAATTTTTAATTTTCCTCTGGGTTTTTTTGTCTACTAATTTCAGAAGGTCTTCTTTTTCCCTTACAGTTATAAATGGTTGTAGGTTTTGAGTAAATGTATTTACTGAGCAAACAAAAGCATGGCGTACATTAGAATGCTGTGTACAAGAACTAATTCAGGATAAGACATTTGATATTTTAAGCATACAATGATATGGGTAAAAACAATTTTAAATGAGTAAAAATATCATCTATTCAAGAAATCAGAGTCATTCACATATCACTTTGTGTGCTTACTGTGTCTCTCTGAAATCTCACCCAGACTCTCACAGGCTGTATATATGCGACCATGTTTTCAACTCCCAAATCTCCTCCTAAAGAGTCTCCTGGAAGGTTTAAGATGTGTCACATTGATTGTGATTCCAAGTGCTTCTTCGTAAATAAGGAAGAGAGGTATCTCCTTTTGCTTAGAAGTCACCTTGGGCTTCTCCACCCATACTATGAATAATATGCATGCATTCTGAAACTATAAAAGCATTGATTATAGCCTTGATAAAAATGTTGGGTTAGCTTTTGTATTTGGTTTGTGACTGCCTTAGTGAATCCCTAGGCTATCTTGGATATTTAATTTTCTCTTCTATGTTTCTGTTTTATGATACAAGGCATTATACATTGATAGTTGCTAATGACTAAGTAGTGATAAGTTTATCAGCAGTCTCTTACTCCAAATAAAATACAGATATCTCTAAGCAAAACTGTCATTCTTCAAAAGAGTTCACCTGTATAGATGGTGTTTACAATTAGACAATTGAAGACTCTCCACACATAAGTAAATGCATTCTAGACTTGGACTGACTGCTTTGATTAAATCTAAGGCTATCTCCATATTCTTTTGTTTTAAAACTTAACTAGTCTTCATAATGCTATTTGTATGTATGTTTTCAGGGTTGACCAATTGGTATTAGATAACCACCTGGTATGTTCTTCCTTGGGGAAAATTATTTCTCTTCTCTCAGCATTCCTTTATTGCCTATAGTTCTTTTTCATAATTTTTATTTTTTCTTCACACTTTATTCATTATATATCATGATTGAAGCCCCCTCTCTCATCTCCTCCCAGTCCCACCATCCCTCCCTCTTCCTCTCATCCTCTTTCCCTAGTCCACTGAAAGGGGGAGTTCTCCACTATTGCCATCTTCCCATAGTTAGTTAAGCATCAGGACTGCCTGGATCCTCTTCCTCCATGGCCTTTGTAAGGCTACATTATCAGGGGCTAGTGCTCAAGGAACAGTCAACTGAGTTCATGCTAGAGGCAGCTCCTGCTCCTCTCACTCAGAGATCTACAAGGAGACTGAGCTGCTAATAGGCCACATCTGAGCAGGAGGTCTAAGTCCTCTCCATGCATGGACCTCTGTTGGTGCATCAGTTTCTGCAGGACCTGCTGGGCTCAGATCTTTTAGTTTTGTTGGTCTCCCTGTGGGGATCTTGTCTCCTTCACGTCCCTCTATTCCCATGCCTCTCTTCATAAGATTCCCTGTGCTCTTCCCAAAGTTTGACCCTAAGTCTCAGCATCTGCTTTGATCACTTGTTGAATGTATCCTTTTAGAGGACCCTCTATAGTAGGTTCCCATTCTGTTTCTTCTCTTCCACCACTCCTGGTGTTATTACCCTGTTTGCCATTCTGAATGAGATTTAAGCATACTCCCTAGGGTCCTCCTTAGTATTTTTTTTTTAATTTAAATCTTTTATTTATTTTTTATTAATTACACTTTATTCATTTTGTATCCCCCCATAAGCCCCTCCCTCCTCCCCTGCCAATCCCACCCTCCCTCCCCTTTCTGCATGCATGCCACTCCCCAAGTCCACTGATAGGGGAGGTCCTCCTCTCCTTCTTTCTGATCTTAGTCTATCAGTTCTCATCAAAAGTGGCTGCATTGTCCTCTACTGTGGCCTGGTAAGGCTGCTCCCCCCCAGGGGGAAGTGATCAAAGAGCAGGCCAATCAGATTATGTCAGAGGCAGTCCCTCTTCCCATTACTATGTAACCCACTTGGACACTGAACTGCCATGGGCTACACCTGTGCAGGGGTTCCAGGTCATCTCCACAAATAGTCCTTGGTTGGAGTATGAGTCTCTGGGAAGTTCCCTGTGTTCAAATTATCTTGTTCTGTTGCTCTGCTTGTGGAGTTCCCGTTCCCTCCAGCTCTTACTATTTCCCACTTCTTACATAAAATTCCATTCACTCTGCCCATCAGTTGGCCATCAGGCTCAGCATCTGCTTTGACAGTCTATACTGCAGAAGCTTTCAGAGGCCCTCTGTGGCAGGTTTCAAGGTTGTTTCCTGTTTTCTTCTGGCTTTCAGAGGCCCTCTGTAGCGGGTTCCGAGGTTGTTTCCTATTTTCGTTTTCTTCTGATGTACATCCTCTTTGCCTTTCAGGATGGGGATTGAACATTTTAGTTAGGGTCCTCTCTTTTGCTTAGTTTGTTTAGATGTACAGCTTTTAGTGGGTTTATTCTATGTTGTATGTTTATATGAGTGAGTATATACCGTGAGTGTCTTTTTGCTTCTGGGTCAACTCACTCAGGATGATCCTTTCCAGGTCCCACCATTTACCTGCAAATTTCATGATTTCCTTATTTTTCATTGCTGAGTAATACTCCATTGTATAGATGTACCACAGTTTCTGCATCCATTCTTCAGTTGAGGGGCATCTGGGTTGTTTCCAGCTTCTGGCTATTACAAATAAAGCTGCTAGCTTCTGTAAAGCAAAGGACACTGTCATCAAAACAAAGCGACTGCCTACAGATTGGGAAAGAATCATCACCAACCCTCTATCTGACAGAGGACTCATATCCAATATATATAAAGAACTAAACAAGCTGAAAAGCAACAAACCAAGTAATCCACTTAAAAAATGGGGAACAGAGCTAAAGAGAGAATTCTCTGCAGAGGAATATCGAATGGCAGAGAAGCACTTAAAGAAATGCTCAACCTCATTAGCCATTAGGGAAATGCAAATCAAAACAACCCTGAGATTTCACCTTACACCCATCAGAATGGCCAAGATGAAAATCTCAAGGGACAACACATGCTGGAGAGGATGTGGAGAAAGGGGAACGCTTCTCCACTGCTGGTGGGAATGTAAACTGGTACAACCACTCTGGAAATCAATCTGGCGCTTTCTCAGACAACTAGGAATAGCGCTTCCTCAAGATCCAGCCATACCACTCCTAGGCATATACCCAAAAGAGGCGCAAGTACACAACAAGGACATTTGTTCAACCATGTTTGTAGCAGCTTTATTTGTAATAGCCTCCTTAGTATTTAGCTTCTTTAGGTCTGTAGATGGCTATTCTATATTATTCGGCTAATACCCACTTATAAGTGATCTCTGTCTTTCTGTTTCTTGGTTACCTTACTCAGAAGGAAGCCTGGGATCCATGGGGATCAGCCTCCTGTAGTTCTTTTTGGAGGGTTGATACTTAATAGTTTTTCCTTTTCCAGTCCAGTTTGGCATGTCTATTAGTCTCGTTTTTGTTCAGCTCATGTTTGGATAGTTATGTTGATGAGAAGTTATGTAATTTCTGACATTACTAGGAGAAACAATCTCACAGAAAATTCTCTGTTCTTCTGAATCTTGCAATCTGCTACCAGGACATTGTGTAACAGGTTATAAACCTCTCTTCAATGACATCTAGTAGTACTACTGGGTGATTTAAAGCTCATTAATAATGCTAAGGATATTTACTAGGACTGAGACTGTATACAATTACTGCAGTGGAAAATGAGCCCTATTATAAATAAAATAGACACAGATGATTGCCCCTGGCCTTTTCTGAATGGAATTTTGCACAGGGTAGTTTCTTCACTATAATGATTTTGATGATCAAATTTATTTGAGAATTATTGGATGGATTATATTTGGCCCTTCATAAGCATTACCTAAAAATTTTGAAATTGTCAATCAATTTTTACATTGGAGTGTGTTTCTCTATTTTGTTTGGTCATGTATCATTTTTTTTTCATTTATTATTATCATTATTATTTTGAGTTAGTTGCGTGTGTCAGGAACATGTCTTTTAAATACAAATGAGATTAAACATGCAATTCCTGAACTCCTTGGGCACTTGAGAAAGATTCAAGTTTATGATGTATAACTGTATGGAATAAGAATGTCATATTTATATGGTGTTACCACTATGTTTATACTTATGGTTCTGCCTTCCTGGTATTGGATGCATGTGGGTATTCTATTTCTACATTTCTTCATTTGGGTAAATAAGTGCTTTTATACCTTTAATTGAAATATGGTAAAATAAGTTGTCTTGATATTTGTTCATTGTAAGATTAATATAAAAGTTGCAGAGCAGTTTATAATTTATACATCCGTTCCTTTTATCATCCTATTGCCAACTTGATTGACAAGTGTTTCCGCTTGTCAGAAAGGGCCAGTAACTTGTAGCAGAGGCCACTAGTCCTTGCTGACATGACCAAAATTTAAAATGGATAGTTTTGGTCCCAGAGTTTTCACTTTGCTCCAATAAAAGACAAAAACTTTACAAAAACATACATATACATAATATTTATAGGATCTGAGTTATAATGTTAAAAATGAGCAAAATAAAACTAATAAACAATATGAATATTGTGAAGAAAACACCTACTTTTTGTTTGTTTGTTGTTTGGACACTGCCTTGTATAACCCTGTCTGGTCTCAAACGCACTACATGTTTAAACTTCTGATTCTTCAGCCACAGCCACTGTTATATATGGTGCTGGGCATTGAACCTGGGCCTTCATGCATGCCAGGAGAGCATTGTACTAAGAGAACTATCGCGCCGGTTATCCTTCCTTCTACTCTATTTTTAAAACATAAAGTAAACGCATTCCTTCTGAATATCACAAATAGATTTGTTTTTCTTGGTGTATACAACATAGTTCATGGGTGTTAATTGCTATGAATATGTATCAAGCAGAGGTATGAACTACAACCAGCAGTATCAATTACAAACTTCACCTCAATTACACAGCTGGCTTTCTGTACTCTTTCTCTCATTTTCTGAAATTATAGTTATGCCCCAGTAACATTTGTGTCTTTTGTATTAGTTTTATCAGACAAAGTAAGTAATTTCCCCAAGTTTCTGAGGAGAGGAATCCATTTAACCATTTTACATGCATTGATAATGTGATATGTCCATCATTTCCTAAATATCATTTCCTTTAACAATCTGTAGGCTAGTGTCAATTCACAATGTATCAATCTATAAATTCACACAAAATTCTAACAGGAAACAGTGGTCCAAGAAAAAAAATTCCATCCAATGTAACCAGAATAAATTGTAACTTAAAATGTGAATATTCATTTAAATATAATTCATAGAATTTAGTTATAACATAAATCTCATTGAAAGCTGAAACAGTCAAGTTGACTTTAGTGAAATTTACATCATGTAATTTAAATCAATTAAATTCCAGTTATTGTTAAAACTATAAAAGGAACATCTCTTACCTAAGACACATTACAATTTTCAGTTAAAAAAAGAAGTAATAAAATAATCTTCCAAATGCAAAGACTTATAATGAGCAAATCCAACTGTTTCCCTCATTATGAATTAATGTGTTTTCTCATTCAGCTGATATTTATTGAGTGCCTTTGCAGTGAATTGAACAGAGTGTATGCCCATAAGCAGCTTCAATTTTATTGAAAGAAATAGACTGTTCTGAGAAAACAATTAGCAGGCTAATTCCAGACTGAGGTAATTATTTGAAGGCAGTGAACAGAAAGCGAGATGGAGCTTGAGTTAAGAAAATCACCCTGGCTAGGTTGAACAGGAAGAGCTCCTCTGAAGAGGAAGGTTTTGAGTGACAGATGGGGGAGGGGGAGAAGGAAGATACATGCTGTAGGCAGAGAGAGAAGGTGAAGACTGAGCGACATTGTGAGAAGGCACAGTAGGCGATGATAGTGGAAAGGAAGAAGAAAAACAGACTGTGTGGAAAACAATAGGCCAAAGTCAGGGCTTTGGGTTCCCTTGGAAGAACAATTACATTTTATAAACAGAGGTGTGATGAAGTCAACCTTGTGTTTTTAGGTGGACGATGGAAGTAGGAACACAGGTGGAAAGGTTGTGAGGTCCAGCTCCTCCACTGACTTGTACATGAAGCATTGGAGACATGCTCATAGGAGGCAATGGGGTGGTAAAGAATTGAGGCAGTGACCCACAGGACTCACTGAATTAAAGAAGAAATCAACAAGAAACCTGCTCTGTGAAGCTGCTTTTTTTGTCCTATAAAAAGAAAACTAAAATTAAGAAACATAATTATGATTAACAAATTACACACTCCCAGTCTACACTGTGGCTTAGTTCTCAAGTTCACCTGAGTGTGTTCCCGGAGCTAGGATGTGTGCATTGTTAGTTTAGCTCCACACAAGATGATTTCAGTTTGGAACGTGTACTCTGGACTATTTCATCAAGGACAGAGCTCCATCTCATTTTTCCATTTCTTGCAGAGCTCAGAGCTTCTCACAACTGAGCAAACCTAGGCTGCTCGAGTCCAGGATTCATTTCCTTTCTTAGTTTCCTTCGACATATACTCATGTATAAAAAGCCTACTATGTGTTGCACACTTTGTTAGCTTCTGTACATAGAACTGAGGTTCATACCTGAGTCTCGGGCTATGAGTTGTTTCAAGATATTGCATTGAAGCATTTTAATCGTTTATAACTATCAGATGTGTGGCTCCTCAGGGATCATCAATACAAACATCAGTGTAAAACAATGATCAAGAAATTAAAGGCCAAAGGGACATATTGATTCCCCCCCAATACAAACTCAAAGAAGATGCTTTGAGTTGCCAAGAGGACATCAGATAACAGAATAGTCAGGCATAGAGGGAAGACTGATGGGTGCTGTATGTCAATCATAATGCTAACAAAACACAATGTGATTTAGTGAAGTGTGACAAATGATGAATCCACACTAAGACTGATAGAGGAGTAAATTTTAGATTCTTACGGAAAGATGGAATAAAACAAATGTGAAAATCCATCTATGGAATGTTTTGATACCGCCCCTAGTCAGCTGAGATGCAGCTAGAACCACCTCATGCCCCAAGGCATTCTGGAGAATGTGACTTAAAAAATTGCCTTAGAAACACATGTAGGCGATTTTGATTCAAGTAGTTAGTGACCTATTTGGGTACTTATATAGTCCAATCTCTTCAGAAGCCAGCAGAAGATCTGTAAAGGAAAATGGTTTTTGAAAGATGCATCACTCCCTGTTCTGGATGCTTATCCTAGGAAACAGGCTCAGAGGAGGCTTTTTTTTTTTCTTTGTTTTGTTTATCCCTTCTCACTTGGCTTTAAGCACTAACAACACATACTGCCATTTCTCTTCTAGGATTACAACCACGGCTGCCTGCATGATGGATCTAAGGCGGTACCCACTGGATGAACAAAACTGCACCTTGGAGATTGAAAGCTGTAAGTCTTTGAGGATGCAGTCCAGCTGGACTCCCAGTTTGCAGTTTGCCGCAGGCACAGACCTGCTAGGCAGGGTCATGCATAAATCAATAGTCCCGCCAAAGTCTCTAGAGCAGTGTTTGAAATTTGGTTCAAGCAGACACTGACAACCTCTCCCCTCTATAATGCTGCCACCTTCTTACATCTATCTCTAAATCCTGGGGAACATGTTTAGAAAAAATAGTCTGATTCGTCAAGAAAAATATCACTAATAACCTGGAAGAAAATCACAGGATGTTCAGACATTTTAAAGTATGAAGCTGGTGCAAAGTGGTAAGACAAACTTGAGAAAAATATGTGAAGGTGACAGCATGTCATAAAATATCCCAGTTGTCCCTGAAACTCCTACATGTTATCCCTTATAGTGGTCAAGTGAATGTGGAATGTTGTCATGAAGACTGATAACAAGATGAAGGTTGGATTGTGGACTTTGTTTTTGCTTTGAAACAGTATTTTCAGTGGAGAAAGCTTATGTTCTTGTGAAAGGCCAAAGGTCATAGAGTGAGCAAAAATGTTTTGTGTATATGTGTATGTGTGTGTGCATATAAGCTCCTGTGTCTGCCTCTCTCTTTCCATGTGTGTCTGTCTGTGTTTATGTCTGTGTATGTGTGTTTTTATTCTACTAATGCTACTGACCTGTTTTGTAATGTGTTTGCTTTTGCACCATGGATTTTATGATGATGAGTTAGTTATCTGCTATGCTGGGAGGCCTAAAATGTTGATTGCGTAACCTTTCTGCATTCCAGACATCACAAAGAGCTGGTTAAAGGGAAATAGAAAATTGAATCTGTTTTTCTCCACCAATGTGTTGGAACATTTTTGTGGTTTATCCCAGTCCATAGTTAGAAATAGACAATTCTAATTCAGTGTTCTGTACAGCAAGTAGCTGGACTATGAGGATGGTTTCTGCCTTTGAGAAAAATTTTATCTATGGCAAGCAGCCTGAGTCCAAATCACTGCTCTGAGCAGACATAGAGCATTTATGAAACTTTGTTCATATTTTTACTCATTTATAAAAGACAGCTTCTAGGGATAATTAAATTTACACACACTTATAAAGAAACTAATTGGATTGCTTATATTCTAACTCATCATTATTTCCAAATTAGTTCTTTGCATTATAAAACTAGTTAATTTAACTGTCTTATAGGATTTCAGTGATTAATTTTACATAGGTATCTTTGGGATAGTATTGCATGTTATATGTGCTTATCTTATGCTACTATATTTCTAAGGAAAAATTCTTAGGCAGTTTCAGATGCTCAGTGGAGGTTTTCTTGAAAAAAAAAGTTTGCTTGTGGTACCACTTATTTTTATTATGATTATATTTTTGAAGGTAAAATTTTATTGGGCTCATAAAGAATTGTAGTTATGCATGGATGGAGGACTTTTAGTGATCTTCATTCAAGTCTTCTGTTTTCTTCTCAAAAAAAAAAAAACAACCACTGGTTTCTTTTATCTTAAAGGAATGTAAGCAGATATAGAAAGCACTTAAGGGTTAAATTACAACTTGAAAATGGCTATTTTTTAATTACACAATCTATCATTTTAATTGGCACCCTTCATTTCTAGTTCTAGTTGCCCAATGAAATGAAGTACTTGGTAATATTTCTGTCTTTATAACCAGGGAAGCAGACTCAAAGAGCTAAAAATTGTATCTCTTCCAGTATCAGTTAACCCCTAAGAGGCAGAATAACTTGGCTGATGTGATCACACATCATTGATATATCTTAGTAAAGACATGATGCTGGCTTGAACAGATTACATCATCTCTTTTCTCAATGCTCCAATTTAAGTGGTCTGTTCTAAAGGGAATGGGTACTTAGATTTATCCAGTTAATCAACATTGTAGAAAATGAAATATGATACTGTATTATCAATGCATGTGATATGCAGGCTTTTTTTTTTTTTTTTACATTTTTGAGTGTATTTAAGTTCTACACCTTAAACAAGAAGTTTTTAGATGATGCCTGGTGAAAACCTTCTTAGCCATTTTTTCTTCTTTGGTAGCTCAGGGAATCATCAGACTCTTTCCTTCACTTTCTTTTTCTTTCTCCATCCCTATTTCCTTCCCTCTCTTCCTCATCACTCTTTTTTTCTTTGTCTCCTTTCTCTTCCTGTTTCTCAAATCACAATGGCCCGAATAGTATTGTTAAATCATGATTATCTATCAACATGTTTATAACCGCATATATTGGTCCAATAAAACTGGTATAACCTGTGCCTAAAAAAACATGGAGTAAGGAGCATGAGAAACAAATTCATCACTCATTCATTCAATAATTACTTCCTTCATTAAATGTCTATTGTACACTGATTATTTAATATGCATTATAATAAGCTTAGGGATATGAGGAAAAGAATAAATTAAACAATACTGGCAGGATAAAGTATTTAAATCTTTTTAAGTTAAAGAATTGATACTCAGAAGAAACCTTCAAATCCATCTTGAGAATTCTAAGTGGTCAATATGGACTACCTAGGTCATGACTATTGCAAGGTCAGAATCACATGTATAACACGTACATTTCAGTGATTCTAGAACAGAGGATGTGTGAATGGATGAGTCTCTGGGCAAAACTGACACAGTGATGGCGGCTGTTTTTGAATACAGGTAGATTAGTCATTGGAGCTTTTAGAATGAAATAAGGAAGTAGCAGCCGCTATTCTCCAAATTATTGTTTATTCATCTTACAATGTTATTACGTTTAGAGATACTGAGATAAACAAGGCAGCATTTCCTTGCTAATGATTTTCTAGGTAACAGCTCTTATCCTAGTAACATCACCATTGATATTATCAAAATTATCCTAGAATATTAGACTCAATTAAACATGCAACATTATATGAGAGAGATCTAGCAATCAGAACAACTGAAGCAAAGTGTAAACAAAGCATAAATCAATCAGCTTAAAGACCCAGTAGAAGAAACTAGTGTTGGATTCATGTAGACTCCTTTACTTCAAGGAAGGGGCATTGGGCCTGGAAGGGAGGGATGCAGCATTTGAATATTATAGTTGTTTTTCAGATAATAACTGCATAATTTCCTCTTAAGAAACTTCACTGTGTCTGACCTAGAGGGAAAAATAGACCAATGCTAACAGATGCCAGAACGCAATTTAGGTCAGAAAAGTTAAAGAGAAACTCTTGGCAATTACAGCTTGTGAAAATCAAATGGGTGGCGGTATTCTGCAAGATCATTTACTGGGCATGAGGAAATTATTTTGTTGGGAAAGTGATGAGATTAGATAGTTTCTAAGTAGCTGTGGGTTGAGGGTTACTTGGCACCAGCAAAAGCTGAAAGAACTTAATTAAGGGATGATAAGACAGCACTGGTTTATGTAAGGCTGCGGAGCCCATCTGCATATTCCTCTGGGAACAGGGCAGTTTAGGAAAAGATAAAAATCACATTCCTACTAAGTTTCAAGTGTGTATGTGTCTTTCTGGCTATCTACTGTTATTTAGCTACCTACCTATCTTTCTTTCCTCAAATTATCCTCATGGGAATACATGTTACAGTTGTATTTGTGAAGACTAGACTACAACACTATTAAGACCCTCTGTAAATGCACACTTAAAACTAATCTTAGTTTCTTCGATTAAGGGACATCTAGGTTGTTTCAGGCTATTATGAATAAAGCTGCTATGAACATGGTTGAGTAACCGTCTTTGCTGTATGGTGGAGCATCTTTCAGGTATATGCCCAGGAGTGGTATAGCTGTGTCTTGAGGTATAGATATTCCCAGTTTTTCTGAAAAACGTGCCAGGTATATTTCCAAAGTAGTTGTGCAAGTTTGTACTCCCACCAGCAATAGAGGAGTGTTCCCCTTTCCCTACATCCTCTCCACCATATGTTGTCCCTTGAGTTTTTGATCTTAGCCATTCTGAAAGGTGTAAGATGGAATCTCAGAGTTGTTTTGATTAACATTTCCCTGATGACTAAGGACAATGAGCATGTCTTTAAGTGCTTCTCCAACATTCAAGATTCCTCCATTGAGAATCTCTGTTTAGTTTAATATCCCATTTTTAATTGAATTATTTGGTTATTTGGCATTTAATTTCTTGAATTCTTTATATATTCTGGATTTTAGCCCTCTGTCAGATATAGGATTGGTGAAGATCTTTTCCCAATATATAGACTTCTGTTCATTCTATTGAGAGTATCCTTTGCTTTACAGAACCTTTTCAGTTTCAAGCGGTCCCATTTTATGTTGAGGTCTTTGATCCACTTAGACTTTACTTTTGTGCAGGGTGATAAATATGGATCTATTTGCATTTTTCTACATGTAGACATCCAGTTATACCAGCACCATTTGTTGAAGATACTGTTTTTCTTTCATTATATAGTTTTGGCTCTTTTCACAAAAATTAGGTGTGCGTAGGTGTTTGGGATTACTTCTGGGTCCTTAATTTGTTTCTATTGATCAACCAGTATATTTCTATGCTGGTACCATGTAGTTTTTATTACTATTGCTCTGTAATATAGCTTGAGGTCAGGTATGGATATATCTTCAGAAGTTCTATTATTGTATAGATTCTATTATTGTATATTGTATAGGATTGTTTTAGCTATTCTGGGTTTTTGTTTGTTTGTTTGTTAATTTTTCCATATGAATATTAATTGAGTATTACTCTGCCATTAAAAAAGAAAATCATGAAATTTGCAGGCAAATGGATGGAAATAGAAAAGACCATCCTGAGTGAGGTAACACAGACCCAGAAAGAAGGACATGGTATGTACACACTTATATGTGGACTTTAGTCATATAGCACAGGATAGACAGACTACAATGCACTGACCCCAAGAAAGGACCCAAGGAAAGACTCACAAATCTCACTCAGAAGGGAAAATAGAATAGACAGTGGTAGTGGTAAAAGAGTAAGAACAAGGTAGAAGAAAGAACACAGAGAGACAAAAGGGTGGAGATCAGACCTAGGGAGAATAGAAGCAGAAGGACAGAAGGCCTGCAGAGAAAGGAGAAATGGTGGTTCAGGGCATCTCTGTGACAGGCTGCAGACCTAAATCAGAATAAACCTTGGAGAGAATATGAGAGGAACTCTAGCTAAGACTCCTAGTAGCAGGGGCCATGGATACTGAAGAGGATGCCCTTTATCTAGATAAGATTCATAGTAGATGGAGATAACCAACCCACCCACAAAAATCTCAATTCAAAACTTGTCCTACCTACAATACCTGCAGGGACAAAGATAGAACAGACAGAGAATGGTCTGAGGGAATGTCCAACCAGTGGCAGGCCTAACCATAAGACCCACCTCATAGAAAAAAAGCCAACCCCTATCAGTATTAATGATACTCTGCTCTGCTTATAGAGAGGAGCCTACCAGAGTTGTCCTTTTAGAGGCTCCACCCAGTGACAGTTTGAAACAGACACTGAGACTCACAGAAAAGCATTGGGTTAAGCATAAGGAGTCTACTGGAAAAGAAGGGGAAGGATAAATGGACCTAGAGGTGACAAAAGCTCCACAAGAAGATTATCAGAGCCAATCAACAAGAGCCCAGAGGGGCCTGTGGAGTCTGAAACAGCAGCCAAGGACAAGGCATTGTCTGGACCTAGGTCCTCTACTTCTAAGTAACTGATGGGCAGATTGGGCTTCATGTTGGCCTGCTAGTTAGGGGAGGGGGAGATATCTCCAACATGAACTATGTTGCCCACTTTATGATTACTTCCCATTGCTGAGACTTCCCTACAAGGCCACAGGGGAGGAAGAGGAATTCAGTCCTCATGTGAATAGATGATCTGGGGTGTCTGGGTGGGGGGGCTCCCCTATTCTGAGGAATAGGAAAGAGGGAATGCAGGAGGGAGGGGGGACTGAGAGGAGAGAACGTCCTATGACTGATATGTAAACTGAATTATTTATTTAAAAAAACATAAAAAAATAACCTTAGCATTTTTGAGTCTGTTTCTCCTTATAAGGCTCACTAGAAAAGAATGTATTTGTTACTATTTATATCTGTACTGCACAGGGAGAGCTGGAGAAGCATTAAGTAATAAAGTTACCCAGAATTTCAAATGACCCTTGAATTATTTTCAATTAAAAAAATATTCCTCTGCAATTCTAATGAAGCCTACTTAAAATTATTTACCAAAGAAGAAGCCAAGAGCATTGCAAATGATCACTGAGTCATTGACTAATATTCAGCTGGCATTGGCTCTTAGGTTTGATAGCTTCTAGCATTTTATCCAGGCTTACAGAAGGCAAGTTTGTATCTCCCCACCCTTGCTATGGTTGATATATTGTTTGACTATGATCAAGGCAAATAGTTATCAATCTCCAATGTCAAGTCCTATAGGGGTAGTTAGAAATTAAGGGAGGGAGGTATTATTTCTTTTTTTTTTAAATTTTTTATTAATTACACTTTATTCATTTTGTATCCCCCCATAAGCCCCTCCCTCCTCCCCTCCCGATCCCACCCTCCCTCCCCTTTCTGCATGCATGCCACTCCCCAAGTCCACTGATAGGGGAGGTTCTCCTCTTCTTTCTGATCTTAGTCTATCAGTTCTCATCAAAAGTGGCTACATTGTCTTCTACTGTGGCCTGGTAAGGCTGCTCCCCCCTCAGGGGGAGGTGATCAACGAGCAGGCCAATCAGATTATGTCAGAGGCAGTCCCTCTTCCCATTACTATGTAACCCACTTGGACACTGAACTGCCATGGGCTACACCTGTGCAGGGGTTCCAGGTCATCTCCACGAATAGTCCTTGGTTGGAGTATGAGTCTCTGGGAAGTTCCCTGTGTTCAAATTATCTTGTTCTGTTGCTCTCCTTGTGGAGTTCCCGTCCCCTCCAGCTCTTACTATTTCCCACTTCTTACATAAAATTCCATTCACTCTGCCCATCAGTTGGCCATCAGGCTCAGCATCTGCTTTGACAGTCTATACTGCATAGGCTTTCAGAGGCCCTCTGTGGCAGGTTTCAAGGTTGTTTCCTGTTTTCTTCTGGCTTTTAGAGGCCCTCTGTAGCAGGTTCCGAGGTTGTTTCCTAGTTTCTTTTTCTTCTGATGTCCATCCTCTTTGCCTTTCAGGATGGGGATTGAACATTTTAGTTAGGGTCCTCTCTTTTGCTTATTTCTGACTTTGATGTCTAGACTTGGATTCCTCTGCAGCTAGTTCTTCCATCACTTGAAAGCACTGTTTTGGATGTGAAGAGATATATTAATTAATCTGGGCCTTGAACCCTTTCACTCAACACTTTCACCCTTTCTTCCCAGCTTAAAAAAAAAAAAAAACAAAAAACTTATTTTTCTTCACCTTTAATTAATCACCTCTTTATATAGTCTCTATTTTCTCTGCCTGGAATTTCCACTGAATAAATATGGGGGCCTCCTAAGTTTGTCTACCATGGATTAGAATAAAAGTTTATCCACTTTTTTTCTTCCACATTACTACTATTTATCTAAAAGAAATGGCTTCTAGTGAACTTTTTCCATTGGAAGCCATCCATTTAATTTCTAAAATCTCTAGCTTTGATTTCTTACTTGCCACCCTCACCAGTATCCTGTGGAATGTCTTTTTACTTAACCAGTCATCTACTACAGAAGTTATTTCTGTCCTAAATAAAATATGATATATGACCAGGTCTTATTAAACACAATAATTTCATGTCATACATATATTTGTGTACATATATTTATGAGTGTATTATAGAATCACGCTGTCCAATATGATATATAAAGTTTTATTTATATTTATCAAAATAAAATAATAGAGCTTAAACTCTTTGGTTATACTATGTTTCTGTTCATATAATTAGTCACTGTGTAGCTGGGGGCTGCCATATTGGACAGGGCAACAGATAAAATATTTCTGTTATCATAGAGAAGTCTATTGAAATCCATAGGGTGGATTCTTATAAGTTTAACATCCTCTCCAGAGGGGACAGGAGCTCCACAGGGAGACCAACAAAGCCAAAATATTTGGGCCCAGGGATACTGTGGACACTGATACACCAAACAAGGACCATGCATGGAGATAACCTGGAGCCCCTACTCAGATGTAGCCCATAGGCAGCTCAGTCTCCAAGTGGGTATCCTAGTAAGGGGAACAGGAACTATCTCTGACATGAACTGTTTTTGATCACTTTTCCCTGGAGGTGTGGCCTTGCCAGGCCACAGAGGAAGAGGATCCAGGCAGTCCAGATGAGACTTGATAAACTAGGGTCAAATGTCAAGGGAGGAGGACTCCACATTTCAGTGGACTAGGGGAGGGAGATAAGGGGAAAAAGGAGGGAGGAGGAGACTGGGAAGAGCTGGGGAAGTGGACTACAATCAGGATATAAAGTTAAATAAATTGTAAAAAATAAAAACAATTTTAAAATTTTAACATCATCTTAAAAAATAAAATTTAAAGTATTTTGATTCTTTTTCATAGGGTCTATACATTCTTCCAGTCTGAAGATTTTACAATATTACTTCTTCACACTGTGTTTTGCATGGATGATGGCATTTAATGACTCAGGTTACATGGCCAACACTTTCTCAATATAAAAACGTATGGTTGCAGGAAGAAAGACTGTAAGTACAAAGGGAAATTAAAATTCTTATACCCACTATAATGCTGACCAGATGTAGAGCAGTACAGGGGATCTTTTGGATAAGGTGTCAGAACCTGTCAAATTTTTATACTCTTAAATATTATCACTTGTTATATTTACCAGCACATAGAGAAGAATAATACACTTCCACATTCTTTATACTATCATCTTCGGGTGTCTCTATTTTTTAAAAACCACTAAGATGGAAAGGAACCTGAAGCATGATAAAAATTCAAATTATTATTGTTATATTTGTAAAGGAAAACACTATCTTTAGTCCTAATTGGGAAAACCTAAATAAAGTATAACTCTGCGTTATCAAATTAGTCCTTTCCCCTCTCAAAAGTGGAAACCTTACTCATTCAGTTCATTCTCCTCAAATAGATGCATTTGCTTTTTTGATGTGGTGTGCAAAGGTAGAGGTTTATGGCTCTTCTAGTGCAGCAGAATAACTGTCTGCCCACAGGGCACACCCTAGTTAGGAATGTGAGTTTTCTTCTGGCAACAGCCAAGACAGACGTTCATGTTAATCAGAGATGCTTTTTGGCATCCAGACTTCAAGAGACTGGAAAAGAATTATTTAGTGATAGACTTAATACCTTATTAGATTTTATCCTGTAACATCTCCCCTCAAACATGAACATGTTGAATCCATTGGCTTCCAACTTCCAGCTGTATGAACCCTCTTAGCCAGAGGCTCCCAGACTGTGCCTCTTCAGACTGTGTCTGGTCAACACAGCTGCTCCTGTTAGGAAAGGAAAGAATGGTAAGACTACAGATTCCAAATTGTAGCATCATCTTTAAGGACAAAGTGAGATTGAATCTGACACTGCTAAGAAATCAGCAGTGAGCATCTCTACCTTTCAGAATCTGAGCCCCTCCCCCACTCCTTTTATTCTACTACTAAGTTGACTCCTGCTCTGAGTCTGTCCAGTACTCTAAAAATGCAGTGTAGGCCCTTAGTGCTCAAGCTTCATGGGGTGAGGGGAAAGCAAACCCACTTGTTTAGCTCTTTTTAGGCTGCAGAATTGTGTCAATGCTGTCATCCTGTGGATAGTGTCTTTTCCTGCCTGTCCTTCAGTTGATATTCCATCTGAATTTGGGGAAACTGCCACAGCTGTGGGCTGCTTATCTCTTAGGGTAAAATTGGAGAGCACTTGAGAAGAAAGACTTGAGCCTCAGAACCTAGAGTCCTGAACACATCCACAGACCTTCTCTGCAGCACTTCCAGACAATGTATTTTGTTTTCATTTGACAGTTGCAGCCTGCTGAACTGTGACACATCTGAACTTTGAATCACTGCATTACCTCCTGAAGATTTGTCCCTTTTCATGGGCCTTAAATAATGGTGGTTAATTTTTGAAAATCAAATCTCTCTCTTCATGATAGCTTCCAAGTCTACTCCCTATACCTGTGCCCATCACTGTGACAGTCAACCCAGTGGTTTTTATTTAATTATAGCACGATTGTTTTCACCAGAAGCATTAAGAATCACCACATATCAAGTGGTGCTTTGTGCATGGTGCCATGCTGTCTAGACACAGACTTGACCACTTGACTTTACCTAATCTCCTGTGGCAGCTACTGATATCATCTGTACATGTGAGCCTATAAGCCATTAGGGAAGTTGAGCAGTGTGTGTGTGTGTGTGTGTGTGTGTGTGTGTGTGTGTGTAGATAGATAGATGGATAGATAGATAGATAGATAGATAGATAGATAGATAGATAGATAGACAGTTGCATAGATAGATAGAGCCACATAGGCCAGCAAGTGACTGATTGCTTAACGTTTAGTTGTAGCAAAAAAAAAAAAAAAAAAAAAATGTTTACTAGGTTTTAAGCAGAAGAGATTAATTGGACTTACAGAATTCTTGAGAGGATTGGATAGAAACAGAAACTAGGTTGAGCTTTCTGATACAGCTCCCAGAATTGCAGCCCAGCCTTCTGTTGCCAAAGCAGCAGCTGCTCATGGGATAGTGTGACCATCTGATGAGTACAGGGGCTGCTCCTCAGCCCCTGGACCAGAACAACCCTGCTTGTTATGTAAGCTATGCTAATACCCCAGGATCTCTACACTGTACTTCTCTCTAGACTCAGTCCATCCCTGAATTCAGTTGCTTGTCTTAGCCAGCACATCTGATTGACAAATCTCACATCTCATTTGAAACTGTAGAGCAGAGTTAGCTGGAAAATGCAGTTCTCAGTGAGTCAACTGCCAGCATCAAGCAGTTTCTAAGCTGAGATGGTCCAGGTGGTCTGCTGTTAGACTTCATACTTTTAAGCAATTGTATTTCTTATAAGCTTCCTTATTTATATCTCTAACACAAATAACACACTCTACTTTGTACATAAGCATTTATTCATAATAATTGTACCTTTCCTAAATTCTATCTACCGATTTGTGTTCTTTTAGAAGACGGTAGATACTTTCATCTTTTTCTTTATAAATGAATAATCTCATTTTATGATGTAGAATTTACCTCCCATAAGTGAACCTTGAAAAGCCAGACATTCACTATCTGCCTGCCTTACAGCTAGAAGGTGGGTGCAGGACCAAACACCACCAGTCATATACCTTTGACTTGTAGCTACATGCCATAAGAACCAACACCCAGTGTGTGGAGGACAGCAGTGACAGTGTGCGTGTTCATGGCTATGCTCAGATCTTACCCTATTGGTGGTAGTGCAAATGATACATTTGGACATTGGTTCTGATCCTGTAGCTTATGTTATTGGTCACCTGTCATGTGTTACTGTTCACTTTTGGTTTAATAAATGCTTTTCTATTTAATTTAGTTCAAAGGAGTTCCTATTATTTGCAACTAAAGACAGCTGGGCTTTTATTAAAGGGAAGGATTTTTGTCCTGTATCATCTTTCATTACCCATAGTGCTTTGTGGATGACCATCAGCAAATTTATCTATTTTGTTTATTTATTTCCCTAAAACTTACTGAATCAAGAGACCTTTTCAAAACAAGTTGCAAAGTAATAGAATTAAAAACAGTGTCATATATATGTCTTTCTATGGGACTATCCTGATCACAATATATTTGATCAGTGATTTTGTGTCACTCTAATAAAAATATTCTACGCTTAATGTGAATTTTCTTGTGAGCATACACATAACTGAACGACATCTACGAGTATATATAATTTACTGGGCATTTGTTAGATACTAAAAGCTTGTATTCGTTGCCTCATGTTAACATGAGGCATGAGAGAATAATTTAGAAAAGGTCATAGCACCAATGAGGTGTGGTGGTATGATGCAATCCCAGAAAGTCTCTTCACACATATCCTGCTGTCAGGAAGTGTAGCTCTAAGCCACATCTGCAATAGGAATTTCTCCAGCCCCTCAGTCCCTGTTCTTATTTGTCACTATTATTTTCCTGGTATCAGTACAGCCAGGGAGCTCTTACACTGTTGCTAGTCAGCGATTCTCTATTTTTTTTTCTTATGATTAGGAAATAAAAGACTTTTTTCTTACCAAAATAAAGGCACTCTACTAAATTAATTGATTTCAAAAGCCCCTTGTAAAAATCACGTTTAAAGAGAAATATTTATTGTAGTTGTAAATTCTTAGTCTATTTGTTTACATGTACAATAAAATACTACTTGACTATATACTTAATCAAATTTACTGCCAAATAGTAAAAGTGATGAACAGAATTAGGAAACATACATCAGGGATGAAATGCCTTGATGGAATGATGATGTGTGTTTTCAATTACAATTGTATTATAATAACAAATAAACAAAAGAGAGCGTATAAACTGCTACAATACGCAGGAAAGCTGTAATATAAATATATCTTTCAGTTCTGCTCGGCTTTGAACTTAAGTAAAGATCATGATACACTAAATACATATGCTTCTTTTCTCTTCCTTCTCTTTCCAGTCTTCTTCCTCTTTCTTCTCCCTCTCCCCCTCTTCTTGCTCTATTCCTTGAGACAAAATCTCACTTTATATCTCAGGCTTGTCTGGAGCTCAGGCTCACCTCAAACTCACGACCATCTCCTGCTTCAATGTTAGGTATGGGTATTATAGGCATACTATCCTTCAGTGGCCTCAATGTTTTGGATCATGAAGGCACATTAACAACAACAAAAAACTCGTAAATTTAGCAAAAGCATCCTTTTAATTTAACCTATAGAAAGTAGCAGTTTCCACCTGGAATGCTTCTCTCTGCTGAGTATTTTGAGTAAGTCTCTCCTTGGGTCATCTCACAGTCTTGTGGGAGCCTCCTGAGCCTGGACCATATCACCTTATTGTAAAGATGAGAAACCAGAGGTTAAAGAAGTTAACCAGACAAAATGTTGAAACTGGATTTAACTTCATTCCCAGAGTGCAGCAAATTTTAAAATATTTCCCCTATTTTATTTAGATATAAAAGGCAAACCAAAATTAAATATCCATACTGTATAAAATAAGAGGTTTGGATATATGTGTGATTATACTCCAAGATCTTTGTCCCTCTGATTAGTCTTCTTGTAAATAACCCATGATTTGAGACCTGATTTAATATCTCAGAGGACCTGATTTAATATCACTTTAAAAGCTATTGAATGAGATATTCTACTGTTTTTCTGGTAAGATTTTTGTATTAGGAAGGGCCTTAGACTGTAGCCTTCTCTGCTTTGGGTGGATTTGTTAGGATTTGGTGTTGTAACAATGATAACCTTGCAGGCTTTAACAAGGCTCTGGCCCTGGGTCTTCTGAAAAAGGTTTCAGTAAGCCTCTTTCTATTTCCTTTCTTGAATGTATGATAAAATTCATATGTAAAATGATCTGAGCCAAAAGTTTGCTCTTTAGAAAAATTTTGGTAACCTTAGAGTTGAATAGCTATGAGTGTTTAATAGCTTCGGTTCTCTTTTTCTTGCATAATTATGAGGAAGTTACATATTTCAATAAACTTTTCTTTTTCTTTAAGAATCAAATTTGCATAAAGTTTCTTGTATTTTCTTGTCATACTACCCATGCTTATGGGGTCTGTGCTAGTAGTTACTTTTAATTCTTTGATATTGGTGATCTGTATGTTTGTTTGTTTGTTTGTTTGTTTGATAAATAGCTGGGCATTTGTTATTCCCTTTAGTATTATAAAAGACCCTCTTTGGCCCTGGTCATTTTCTCTGTTTCATATTTTTCTCATAGGTTTAAGCCCTTTGAATATGTCTTTTTATATACCATTTGTATTTTTTTCATCTTCATCTTTTCCTAGATTTTTTTTTTTTTTTTTTTTTGTAATAGGTGGAACCTTGGGCTACTGATTGAATCTTCAAATATACAACATTTAGAATTCAAGGTTTTTTTTTTTTCTTAAGCCCTAATTTATATAAATATTATTTTGTTTATATATTCTCAAAATATTATTATTATTATTTCTTGTTGTTGGCCATCTAATGCTAGACATAAGACTTGCCTTTAATTGTGGTTTATTTTTTAATTAAATTTTTATTTTTACATTAATTACATTTTATTCGGTTTGCATCCCAGCTGTAGCCCCCTTTCTCATTCCCTCCCAATCCCACCCTCCCTCCCTTATCTCCTCCCTGCCCTTCTCCAAGTCCACCGATAGGGAAGGTCCACCTCCCTTTCCATCTGACCCTAGCCTATCAGGTCTCATCAGGACTGGCTGCCACGTCCTCCTCTGTGTCCTGGCAAGGCTGCTCCTCCCTCAGGGGTGTTGGTCAAAGAGCCAGCCACTGAATTAATGTCAAAGACAGTCCCTCTTCTCCTTACTAGGGAACCCACTTGGATATTGAGCTGCCATGGGCTTTTTTATGAGCACTTTTCTGAACCTCTCTAGTATATCTTTTAATTTCATTTTTATATCGTGATTTATTTGACATTATGTTGCTTTACTTATATCAATAGGAATTTTAATGTATGTAATATTATGATGAACTTCTAATTCAATTGTGCTCTTATCAGACAACATGTTCTTACATCTATTATCCTTTAAATCTTATGGAGGCATCATCACCTTTGGTGTATGTATCATACACACATCATGCATCATATTATGTATAACATTAAAAGTGAGAATTAGATAATTAATGACATAGTCTTACTAATCATAGCCACTATGAAAATGCAGAGATAGATAGATAACAAGGTCCAAGTCAGAACTATGGACTATGACTAGACATGAATTACCTTCTTCATACAATGGAGGACTTAGACCAAGTAGTCAACTAGCTTTTGTCTGCTTTACAATACTCTCATAATTATTATTAATTCAGATACAATTTCCCTAGGAAATTGAGACAAGAAGGGTGATAATGCTGTTACACAGGCTTTTGGTTAGGATCCCAGAGAAACATTTTTACATCCAGATAAGAGAAAGAAGTAAGCTGTGGGCCTAGATCTGTCTGATAAGCCCTGACAGGTTCACCTTGTATGTGCCCTGGGCTAGAACACAGGGCTCCATGCTTAGCAGAGTTTCCACACTCACTTGAAATTTTTGTCTTCAGTACTAGAGATCAAAGCCATTGACCTGTGCATATGAGGCAAGTGTTTATTTTCATTCTTAGACTATTCTAAAATTATTTCTATGTCTCATTTATGTATTTATTTAGTATTTCTTTTAATGAAAATAGTTTATATTCTTACATAATATATCCTAATTATGGTTTCCTCTCCCTCTACTTCTTCCACCCCTCCCCCACTTTCCTCCCATGCAGAGCCACTCCCTTTCTGGTCTTTTTTATCAGAAAAAAAACAAAACAAAACAAAACAAAACTCAGGCTTCTAAGAGGTAATATTAAATATATAACAAAATAAAATGTAATGGGACAAAACAAAAACTATCATGTTTAATTTGGGCAGGAAAGACCAATAGAAGAAAAAGAGCTCAAGAGAAAAAACAAGAATCAGAGACCCACTTGTTCTCACACTCAGGAAGCCCATAAAGACACTATAATGGAAGCCATAATATATCCACAGAGGACCTGGTGTGCAGGCCCATGCATGCTGCTTCAGGCCCTGCTGGTTCATAGGAGCTTTGCTCATTCATGGTGATTTGCAGGGCCTTATTTTCTTTGTGTTCTCTATCCACTCTGGCACTCAGAATCTTTCCACCTACTCTTCTGTCAGTTCCGAGTTCTGATGGGAGAGAGACATCCCTTTGAAGGATGAGTCTTCTAAGGTTAATAATTTATAACGTGGCACCCCACACTTCAGTATTGTAGCCCGCAGAAGCCACTCCTGTTCCTCAACTTCCTGTAGTAATTGTAATGTGCTACCCCAAAAAGAGAAGTTAGGTCTGAAGAGTTAGGACTGCAAGATGCCTTCTACTATGCGAGACAATCTGACCCATTCCTGTCTCAGAGAAAACTGAGAATCAATTCATCAAGTTTTGAGAGTCCAATCACCTTTGTGTCTTGCCTTTTATACTCCAAAGGCAAAGGATATCAGATCCCATATTGCTGATATCTGCTGCCATGTTCTCTGCATCAGAACCTGTTTACTTTTCAATTACAGAAAAGATGAGATTTTTTTTTTTTTACTTAGATCTTGCACACACAAAGAAAGAGCAAGCAACCATCTCTAATGCACCAACCTGCTATCTCTCTGGCATGCTTCCCAGTGCTAACCTTACATATTCATTGCTGTTCATGATGTTTTCTAATTCTTATGAGAATTCAGAATTCATATTTGAAATTGAACAAAATCTGATGCTACCCTGTGAAAGTAATTCACATTCAGCTTATTCTTACCTGAACTTACACCCCCAGCAGACCATCCAAGTAATTATAAAAAGTAAATGAATGCCGTTTTGTAGAACATATTTTATAACACCCCTTTAAATATCAGAGACTTAAAAAAATATGGTTCTTGTTAAAACGGCCCATGAGTCTAACAAAAAGGAAGATGGGCTGCTTGGGCATAGTCTGCCATTTTAAAACAGATGCTCCTGTTTGACAAAGTTAGTTGAAGCAAACCTGTCAAATGCCAAAATGTAGAGTATTAAAATTTCAATGAAATGTCAGAAGAATTGGGGAAACCAGTGAATTTAAGAAAATCTGTCATGGAGATGGCATTACATGTTTCTTTATGCCTGAGTCTGGGTGGCATATGGAAGTTTAAAAATATAACCTAATGATGTGCCTTTATGGGTATAGGTTTATGTAACCTAATTGCCGTACTAGTGTCACTCTCGGTTAATTTGTTAGGCTAATGAAATATGTGTTCCTTTGAACTTAGCTGGGGTACTCTCTGTCCAACATTGCTGACAGTTTGTGAACCATGCATTTTCCATTATTGACTCTTACTTGAAGCCTAGAAATATGTTTGTGGCTAGAAATAAGTATAACAGTTTGAGGCACTTTCATAACGTGTAGCAGTGAGAACCAAGTTCGCTTTCAGACACTGCTGAAAGCCATAAGGTAAAGGAGGAGCAGAATTAGCAAGGGCTGAGAGTAAGGTCGCGAAAACAAGTATCGAAGGACTGGTCGCCTATTAGAAGTCTCAATTTTTGAATTTAAACATTTGGAATGTGTTTTTAAAAAAAACAATATTAGTTTTGCAAAATGTTGTGAAATGACTGTATTGTTTTCTGACATGCTCTTCAATCAGCTTTCCTTAGGTCATCATGTTGTATGGCCATGCCACATAAGTAACTAACAGGTTTTTTTTTTTTTTTTTTTTTTTTAAAGTCCCATCAGCTAAGTTAGTCTTTGTTTTTCGCCAGCTTTTCTATGAATATAATTTTCCTATTTGTGGGGCCAATCCAGTCTCTTGCATTTAATTACAGTCATTCTGATTGCTCATACTGATTCATGAGTTTAACACTTTAGAAGACTAATTGCTGCTCCAGGACTACAGATATCCCTCATCTTAATTTGACTGCATTTTTTCATTTCCCCACAAAACTAGCTTACTAAAATGTATGATATATTTCTTTAAGAAGACACATAAAATCCAGCAGAATGGAAACAAGGGCAGCAGAGTAGGAGACCTGTGCTCACTTATTGACATTAAACTGTGTAAAGCTCATTAGAAGCTCTTTGAATCAGCCATTATTTTTTTCTTTTTAAAACTTATTTATTTATTTATTTATTTATTTATTTATTTATTTATTTATTTATTTATTTATTTATTACAGTTTATTCACTTTGTATCCCCCCTGTACCTCCCTCCCTTGTCCCCTCCCAATCCCACTTTTCCTTCCTCTTCTCCTCCTGTGCCTCTCTCCCCAAGTCCACTGATAGGGGAGGTCCTCCTCTCATTCCATCTGACCCTAGCCTATCAGGTCTCATCAGGACTGGTTGAATTGTCTTCCTCTGTGGCCTGATATGGCTGCTCCTGCCCTCCCCACCCGGCATTCAGGGGGAGGTGATCAAAGGGTCAGCCACTGAGTTCATGTCAGAGACAGTCCCAAATTAGACATTATTTTAAACAAGGCTATAAGATTGATCATTTGCAAATTTATTTCACATTTTGTTGAAAAGAAAACTACTAGGTACTCTGATTTAGATATATTACCTATTTTCACTGCCAAATGACTGTATGAAATATGAACTGCTATCATTACATTACTGTTGAGGAAACTCCAGCTCAAGTACAGTCTCTCAGAAGGTTCCCAGTTTCCCAGTTCTCACCAGTGAGTGAGCAGCATGCTTATGCCAATAATTGCCCAGTTCCTAAGCTAGTGCCAATAATTCACTGAAAAATAAAGGTTATTCCTCTGTGGCTGATTCTTCTTTCTTTGAGAGAAACCCATGGACCATATTATTATAAAGATACATCATAGTTTTTGAGCTATAATAGATGTTTATGTAAATGAAAGCATTCAGTACACAACATAGTTTTCACTACTGTTCTAAATAAATACTCTATTCTTTAATCCCATCTTCTCTTTTTTATGTTTCTAATCCCTCCTCTTTTTGGAACTCCTCTTTCTCCTCTTTCTTTTCCTTCTTTGCCTCTTCTTTTCTTCTTCTCTATCTAACACACAATGATGTATGTACACATTCCATCCTGTTTTTATGCATATGCAAATGCAATGATAAATTCAAGGACTATGCTTATAAAATACATCTTACTTAATTATTGAAACTTCTTGGGCTTCAACACTAAAGTGCTATTCGTCAGAGTCTAAAGTTTTTATTACCACACTGTTAACTGTACAATGGAGAAGGCCTTGGTAAGTATATTTAGGAAGTTTAATTACGCACAGTTCTTACATGTTGAATAACCTAAGATCAGTTTTGGTGCATCTACTAATATGGACCATCTGGGTGATTGCAACTCATTAAAATTATAATTCCTGTTAGCTTAAAATCCAACTTGGATGCTTCAATTTCTGGAAAGGCCCTCAGTGTTTGTTGTTATAAATCCACTGAATTGAGAGATGCATATTCTCTAGTTCAGCTCTCCAAATTTACGGATAAGGAAGCAGTACTTTCCAGATCATCAGTCTGAGCTTCTGTATCATACATTATTTTCTCATTCATATCCTGTGCTTCTGAAACAATGCAGCAACGCTACTTAGTAAAATAAAGCTTCCAGTTAGTCTTCTTTTCCACATATATATTATCTAAGCTTTGTACGTAATTTTATTTACATGTTTCTCCAGAGATGAAGTGGGGTCGTTATATTTCAGAATATAGCAATTAATCATCAATTGGAGTGTGATGATGCCATACGCTAGCCCAGAGGATGAAGGTTTGACAATATAGTAAATTCTAGGGTGTTTTATTGGCTATAAAAATCTTCCTTAAAGAGCCTAAAACATCTGCTGTACAGAGAAATTTGAATAGCATATGAATTACTAAATTCACATTAACCAATACATCTCCTGTTATCTGTCTTCTAGGGGCAAAATTAATCAAGGATGCTGTATATCATAAGACAATTTTTATGCTCATAAAATGTATTTGCATAATGAAAAGCCAGCATCCTGACTAAATTATACCTTTCAGCTTGAAAAATGTGGATCACTTGAAAGTAATAAATTTGTAAAATAATATATCTTTTAATATATCATAATAAATTATGATACAAATGTATTGGCACACTCATTTCAAAAGCCTTATTCTATTGACAGATTTGACACATGTTTCTTTGAATATCTTCTCTACTGAACCTTTCAGAAATATTTACACAATATGAAATCAAGGGGAAGACAATTCATTTATGTTGTATTTGTTTTTTTATATAAACTTATATCTTGTTGATAAATTATTCATGTATATTTCATGCACTTAATAAAATCACGAAGAAGAGCTTTGAATAAAAGGATGCATGCACTTAGTTAGCTTGTGATTGTTAGATAATAACTTTATTACCTGCATTATGCTTCACCTATGTTTCAGACTGGGTTCGTCAAAACCTGAGGTTGACTTTTTGTCCCAACGATATAGGGTACAATTGCCATTCAGTGCTTAAAGCTCTTAGGATTTCTATATCACCATATCCACCAATTTAATCATTTCTGACTCCGTTTTCAAAGTATGAAAATTTGAAACCCCTCCTGGAATATTATTTTAAACTGTTTATCAATCACATCATTTTGCATTTGATTTTAGAGTCTAACTTTCATTTTCTTGTTTTAACCGCAAAGTTCTTTTGTAAGAGAAACAAGTAGACATGAAAGATAGGTTTACAGAGATCTGTTAATATGGGCTTTCTACATGAGGAACAAATATGATCAATTATCTAGCTTTAAGTGGTAGATGGATTAGTTGTAATTCAGGAGTCCTGCATTATCTGTTTTCATCAAATATTACTTATTTAAATTTGTTTATTAAATTAAATTTATTATGTATTAAATTAAATTAATTTATTCATTATTTATTAAATTTGTATATTACTTATACAAATATTCACTTATACTATGAAATCTTGATGATTGGGTATGCAAAAATTAAAATGAAATGTGACACAGAATGTTCAGAAAACTTTTTGACACTTTGATACTCCAAAGGAGATATGTTGAGCAGAGCAAGGGGATCATTTGTATAATTTGTGCTATCTTGTGAAATACCCCTATTGATTTCAGAACCGTTTTCTACTTTGATTAACTCCTGTGGAACAAATACAGAATTCATTTTTAGAGACTGTATTTTCAAAATATTTCTATATCATCTCTTCTATAAGTTAAGATTCATTTCAAAGTCTATGCACCACGTGATTGTTAACATAAAACAAGTGAATATTGTTCTTCAATTTAAAACAGCTAACAGAATTGTTTATTGATTTGCACGAATTAGGATATTTGAGGCTGGGGAATGTGCTTCAGAGTGTGAAGGCTCTCAATTTCTCAAGGGATATTTGAATTTGACCAAGATCCTGCCCAATCCAGGAAGTTCGGTATGGGAATAAACAAAGCCTCTATAGCAAGATCTCTAAGCTAATTGAGCTACATGGTCAGAATGACCAGTTCAACAATTTATGCAGATGGTAACTTATATGCCATTAACAACTACAAAAGGAACACTCCTTACCCATCATCACTTTCTGTGAAATTAGACAGAATGTGACCGTGTTTCACAAATTTAAAAAGTAAGATATTAAATTCCTTTATGGCAACCCCTTATCATTCCCCAGGGATAAACAGTGCCGATAATATATGATTTTCCCTTTAGTACTACATCCTATAATGCTCTTCCAGACGTATTCTTTGTATTTCATGGCCATCCATGACCGCCAGTGCTGAACGATGCCACTCTCTGTCCCTCACATAGTATTTCCACAAATGGATGTGTCGTGGTATACTTAGTAACTGTCCTACTGAATAATTCTTGAAATTCTCCAACTACTCACTCATGTATAGTGGGAAAGTGAAGAGCACTGTACACCCTTCTTTGTGATCTCTTGTTTCGTTTTATGCTACATTAAAAGAACAAGAATTACTGAACAAAAATTACTGGGAATTTTTATTTTAAATTTTATACATCCTGTTAAATTGTTCCCTAAAGAATTCTATAGATTATAAACTCACAATTCACTTTATCAGTATTTAAAATTTTATTCGCAGTATGATTAGCAAAGATTTTTTTTCTCTAATTAAATCTCATTTTTACATAACCACTAGTACAGTTTGGGTGTTACATCAATTTTGTTTTACACATAGTTTTCATATTATTTGAGTCCCTGAGTTGCTCACCTTTTTTCCTCTAAAACTTTTTATTTTTTGTGTTTGGAAAACATTTGTTGCTTCACTAAAAGTGCTTTCATTTTGTTGCAGCTACCCTTGTAAGGGCTGTATGGCGAATTGTACCATAGAAAAATTATGGGTTTTTTTATGTGGTTTAATTATTGAGTCCTTTTGTATTTTTAGATTTTTTTGTATATATATATATATGAAAGTACAAATACACACACACATATAGTTATGGGTATATATTCATGCTACTCATATAACTCAATATTTTCCAACAAGTTGAACTATGCAACCCTTTTGGCAGTATAAATTTAAGAGAAGTATGGAGTATCTGAAAACCAACCTAATTTCATGTTTTAGCTTCTTGGACTGGTTTTTAAATTAGAGACGTTTGAATAATAAGGAATTTACTAAGTGAGTCCTGTGACATTAAATCACTATAAGATTTTCAGTCTTGGCTGGTTTTATGAGAGAAATTATGTCACTGTTTGAAATGTTGACAGGGATCACAGGCTGAGATACATCTAGGAGAGCCACTTAAGTCGAACGCAAGCCTTGGGTGTGTGAAAATGATGATTAAATGTACTGTAAGAAACCACAAAATTTAGAAGATCATCTGGTGGTCATGTTAGTGGAGTGATTTGGGCATGAAAACAGAGCAGCAGGAAACAATCCACTTGAACCAGAATGGAATCTCGAGGGCCACTTGTATTTGAGTGTGTATGTACACACACTGCTTTCCACACCACTCAGATACAAATGCACGCACAGAGCCACACACACACTCAGAATGTATAATACAATATGTAACTGCTAATAAAAACTATAAAGTAGACGACAACGATCTAAATTTTTAAACTGTTGACTTACCTCACGTCGTTCTTAAAACAAGTGTATGAACTGGGGTCTGATATTTTCCCTGGGGCATTAGAGAAAGGGAAGTTGTGCGCAGACAAAGTCCATGACTTACCTATGGTAGCACAGACAGTAGGAAGGAAGGCAATACATGGTTAGTTCATTTCCAGGTTCAAGTGCAAGTCCAGAGCTCCAGCATTGACTGACACTTCACCCTCTATTAACCACACTTCAAGCATCATGTGCAACCCTTCAGAGTTTTTCAAATAATATTACTATTCTATTTAGTAATTCAAGGCATAAGATACACCTCCTATGCCTAAATTTTGCACATTAATGTCAAAAACGGGAGAGTGAGGCACAGAATTTTGTTTGTTTGTTTCACATTCTCTTATTTTTCTCCCTACAGTCATTCTTTTTCAATTATTTATTTTACCTTTATTATTTTTATTTTCATTCATTACAGTTTATTTACTTTGTATCCCCCCCTGTACCTTCCTGCCCCCTCCCCTCCCAATCCCACCCTCCCTTTTGAGACCTGATAGACAAGGATCAGAGGGAAGGGAAGGAGGACCTCCCTTTTCAATGGCACAGAATTTTTAAACAAGTTGTTCTAGAACACATAGAGAAGCAGATATTTGGATCATTTCTAGGGTGGTTAGTTCACTGCCCCCTTCCCAATGGCGGGATGTGATAACAGGTTTAAATAGCACGGAGGCCTCACAGTGCCTGAAACTGTCCAACTAAATATCAAAACAGCAATAGACATATGATTTAGGTATGATTTATCAATAGAAATTCTAAAATCTTAACACTACTCTCTTATAATTTTTTTTTATTTTTTATTAGAATATATCACTGAAGAACAGAGCTTATGGATGCATTCTCATACCCATTTATTTAGTGTCTGAATATTATAATTAAATGCCACCTTATACAGAACTTTTTTAAATGCCATTCAATATTAGGTGTCCATTAGTTAATACAGGACATAACACAAAACAACAAAAAAGATAATTTAATGAGTATTTACTTACATTTTTCTTTTTCATTTTAAGTACAGTGGCTCTTAAGCCAATGAATGCTAAATTCCTAAGAACATTTTCCATAACCATCACCTTACTATCAAGAACCTCCTACCTTACTTAACAGAAACCAACAAGTAAGTAAGTAGTAAATCAAATGTTTCCAAGTGTCAATACTGATTCGGTCAGTTCCACAAAGAATTGTCTCTGCACATTTCAGTGAAAGAAAGAAATGAGATGCGATTTTGCTAGAAAGGTTTACAGACAAGTGTTCAAGAGAAACTTTGTAGAAGGTGCTTCAAAAAAGATTGATGTGCTAGAGTTCAATTAGGAATGTGTGCAGAGTAGGTAGAGACTGAGCTATACTTGGTAGATATTTGCATTTGGAGCAAAACAGGGCACTCACTCCAGCCTTTAAGGTTGAGACACATTTTTAAAAAGGCCAGGGAAAATTAAAAAACTTTGCATTTTCTGAAGTAAGGGATGTTCAATGTGGATGTTCTTTGTGGCTGAGGACAGGTTACATAGCAGCTGATTTCATGGGTGTCAGGGATGTCCTGGGAAGAGATAAGCCGATGGGGAATAGGTAAAGGGCAAAGTTGGTAGGTTGGCTTAGGATGTCCACAGATTATAAAGCAGTCATCTCACACGCCCATTTTTACCACCTCGAGTGTTAGACATTAACAGATAGCTGTTTACCCCTCCCCTGCAACTCACAGCCCAAACAGAATGGGAACATGCACACCTCATTCAGGCCTGGCTCACAATGAAGACCAGATAGATACTTGTTGTGTTCAACTAAAAAAAAAAAAAAAAAAAAAAAGGAGGGCGTGTCTCTATAGTACTAAGTGTCCCAAGAGTCAAGTATACTTCCTATGCGGATTCCTTAAGATCTGGTATATCGGGAGAGGAAGAGGGAAGGGGCTACAGCTGGGATACAAAGTGAATAAACGGTAATTAATATAAAAAAATAAAATGAACAAAAGAAGTAACAACTATAAAAAAAAAAAAAGGAAAAAATATCTGGTATATCACAGTTCCACCAAAACTAAAGCCTCACCATATGAGTTGGTGCCCTTAGCACACACTAGACGAATGGCTGGATCAGTGAAGGAAAACAAACACTTGAGCCTGCCAATAAGGGAGAAACAGGCGATGTGAGAACTCCAGGGAGTCTGTTCCTAATTTTAGCAAAGGTAAAGAGAGAAGCATGCCTCACTCCACCCCACTCTCTTGCAATTGCACAGAGCTATGCACCAGATGCAATATCTCTTCATAGGCATGGTAACAAGCTAAAGTAAATATAGTTAAAGTGTTTTAAAGAATTAATTCCTTGTTCTGTGTTTACCAATTTCATTTTACACTTTTCTTTGCAACAGAAGGAGTTCATCTCCTTAATCACTTACTTGGACACACCTCCTTTTAGGGACTGTGTCTTGAATTTTCAGAAACATGTTTTGGTCAGAGTTTGAGAACCACCATGAAGTATCTTCCCAAGTAAAACTGCTTGTGTATGTGTGTACATGTGTGTGTTCATGTGTGTGTGCGTGCGTGCCTTATGTATGTGCAGATGCTCAGATTTACCTACAAATTCTGAGTTATTTTGAAACCTATAAAGTCTCCTCATAGAGCTCACCTTAAGCAAAAGGATTGTGGTAGGGGAATTTAAGTGCCAGCTCCGTATTTGGTGTCACTAAACAGTTCTTGTTAATTTCTTAATGCAATAAAATTAACAATATTGCCAGATATTACTTCCCAATAACCTTCAGTTTGGGAGAGAACGCAGTGTAGATTAACATCCTTTTCTGCAGTATTCTACACTGCTGGATGTTTAACTGAAGTATAAACTTTCACTGTTTAAGTAGCCACTCACTTACGTGGACCTTGACTGGTAAAAACAAGGCTTACATACAGGGTCTTCTTAATTGCTTGTTTAGAATAGTCCAGGCAAAATCTGCAGCAAGACAAGAAAAATATGATGCCGTCATGATGCTAAATCTAGAACAATTAGTAACAGAGAGTAAAATGGATGTTGCTGGGAACTAGAAAGAAAGTAAAATGGAAGGACATCCTTTGAGTCTAAGCTCTAAAATGAAAACTTTCAGGAACCTGATTTAAAACTTTAATTTACTGCGATACTTAAACAATTTTGTATGTATCAGATCATTTTGTTATGCTTCCAGAATGCATAAGATCTTTGTCAGTTATACATGTGAAAATAAATATTTGTAAAAGAACTGAGAGAAACCAAAGGGAAAGGGAAAACTAAGTCTTTGAAGTCCTGTTCTTTGATGTCTGCCAAGACCTCTTTGCTAGTTAAGCTAAGATGTTTGAATTCTTGGCAGCCTCTTTTCAGGTGTCAAGAGAGTAGGGCAAGAGTGTGTGAGACAGGACAGAAGGGTCTTGGTGTTCCACAGTGTTGCTAGATGAAAATGGAGAAACATGATTTATCAATGTGAAGGATAAATGTGTAACAGCACCTTTTACAGTAAGCATATAGCACTGAGTTAGCATTCAGCCAAATATTCATCCCTTCAGCTATGAGACAGAATTATACCAGGTCATATACTCCAGAAGATTCCAGACAGAGGGCCTCACGTGAACTGAACGTACTTAGGAAGGAAGAAGTCATGAAAAGGGTGAAACCTGAGGACATGAAGGATAGAGTAGTACCTGCTTAACCTAAAAGGAAAGAGAATCACCTAGAATGAATGCAGTTCTTTTTTTTTAAATTTTTTATTAATTACACTTTATTCATTTTGTATCCCCCCATAAGCCCCTCCCTCCTCCCCTCCCGACCCCACCCTCCCTCCCCTTTCTGCATGCATGCCCCTCCCCAAGTCCACTGATAGGGGAGGTTCTCCTCTCCTTTCTGATCTTAGTCTATCAGTTCTCATCAAAATTGGCTGCATTGTCCTCTACCATGGCCTGGTAAGGCTGCTCCCCCCTCAGGGGGAGGTGATCAAAGAGCAGGCCAATCAGATTATGTCAGAGGCAGTCCCTCTTCCCATTACTATGGAACCCACTTGGACACTGAACTGCCATGGGCTACACCTGTGCAGGAGTTCTAGGTTATCTCCACGAATAGTCCTTGGTTGGAGTATGAGTCTTTGTGAAGTTCCCTGTGTTCAAATTATCTTGTTCTGTTGCTCTCCTTGTGGAGTTCCTGTCCCCTCCAGCTCTTACTATTTCCCACTTCTTACATAAAATTTCATTCACTCTGCCCATCAGTTGGCCATCAGGCTCAGCATCTGCTTTGACAGTCTATACTGCAGAAGCTTTCAGAGGCCCTCTGTGGCAGGTTTCAAGGTTGTTTCCTGTTTTCTTCTGGCTTTCAGAGGCCCTCTGTGGCAGGTTCCGAGGTGTTTCCTATTTCCTTTTTCTTCTGATGTCCATCCTCTTTGCCTTTCAGGATGAATGCAATTCTTAATAACCACTATGTTGGTGAGACAATATTGTCTTCTTACATGACAAAATGCTAGGCCTCAAGGAGAGAACTTTATAACTTCAAACAAACATAGGCAGAAAGCAATGAAGATAAATGGGTTTGTGCTGCAACTAGAATCTAAGGACCTTCATCTATGCACACCCTGGAGTCTGCTGAGTGTCTAAAAAGCAATGGTAATATCTCTTAATAAATATTTACTTATTTTGCAGAAGTATACTCTATTTTTTTCACCTCTTCATATTAGCTCGAGAAAACAGAGCATTGTTAGGAACTGCAAAGAGCTGCAGCACACAACTTGACATTGGTCTTTATCATTTCGAAGTATTTTCCCCATTTTTTCCTCTTTTGTATATGTATGTTCTGTTTTTATTGTACTTTATTTATTCATCATATGCATTAGATCATGTGTATCTCTTCTTTCTCTGGGTGTGAGTGTGTGTTTGCATTTGCGTGTGTGTGCATGCATGCTTGTGTGTGTGTGTGTGTGTGTGTGTGTGTTTCCTGTAGTGCAAATGTGACTGAAGGTCGGAGGACAACTCGAGGGATTCAATTCTTTCCTCTCACCATATAAGTACCAAGGATCAAATTTAGGTATTTGGGCTTGCTGAGAAGGGTCTTTACCCAGTGAGCCGCCTCAATGCCCCTTCTGTATTTGCCTCCTTTTCCCATAAAATATTCTAGACAATATGGAAAATGTAACATATTCTCCATTTTTGCAACAGAGCTGAAGCTAAATTAAATGATTCAAGAGTACTGCAATAAGGTGTGATGATGTGGAAATGGAAACAAGCAGAAAGCCCAATACCAGATAATATAAATTCAGTAATATCAATGAATGAGAGTGTGCATTAAAAAGTCTATGCATACAATTCTGCATTGTGTATACAAATATTGCCAATAATAGAACTGCATTTCAGAATCATGAAATAGACAAGATTCAGTGTTATATGTCCATTTAGGAAACAAAAAAAAAAAAAAACAAAAAAACAAAAAAAAAACAACTGAGTCCAGAGAGGTTAATAGCTTAATCCTAATTGAAAAGCTAAAATACACAGCCAGATTAGAAATGGTATTTTCTCACTCTCTTCAGCCTAGTATCCATTTACTGTTTGCTTGAAGCCTCACTAAAAATATTGCTGTGCTTGACTCCTGGCCCCAAGAGGAAGAGCACATTTTTCTTTTGCACTGAGTACTTTGACTATCCACCAAATATTCATTAGCCCATTTCAGCATGAAGTCTCTCCGCTCCCAAAAGGACATGACCTCATTCATCCTACAGCAACAGTCAGTCATGTCATAGTCCATCTATACACAGGACAGACGAAGTAAACAGACAAGTCACCAGTAAAGTGTGCTCTTAGTAGTATCCCTAAGAAGAGCAAAAAATTACTAACCTTTCCCCCCCCCCTTAAATCACCACAGTGATAACGCTTGTGGTGATGGCGCTGTCGGCAGTGAGGAATTCCCCTTATTGGAATACGGCGTATCTGAGGGTTATACAGGAAATCTATAAATTTACTATAGTTTTGGGAGCAGCAACCCTCATACTCTTTTTGCCAGTTTAGAAATCGAATCCCAGAATGTTTTTAAATGGTTTTCCCCAAGTCATGCAAATGCTAGTTTTTGAAGTTGATGATGCGTGAAACCCAAATCTCATGCTGTTCTACTGCAGAGATTCAAGTGAAAAATATAGGCACAGGGAAGATTTGAGTATAGTTTTAAATCTGGCATTTTGAATACGCTTCAGCCTTTCTAAATTGTCTCTCATGAAGAGGTTTTGTGGTAGGACCTTTGAAATCAGGTAAACATTTGATTATTTTAGTGCCCATGATATTTCAATGTCTTTCCTGTAAGTCTTCCTGCACACCTCAGCAGTCAGTAAATCCCAATTCTTTATCCCCTTGTAAAAACCTTGAAAACAATTGACCTCTCGTCACAAAGTACCTTGGCACAGCCATTGCATTTACACTGGACCGTCCATCTATCATTCCACTCCAGGGCATAATTGTGTTTACCATGAAGCCTGCAGCATGCATGCTGTGAGAAGTTACATTACTTAAAATCTGGTTAGATTCAGCTCTCAAAACTTCGTGCTGCAGGAACTCAAACCCAACATCACATGCACACTAGGCAAGTCTTGACCACAGAACTATACCTAGATCATACACTTTACTTTCTGATTTTCCAGCATTGCATGTCTAAAACAGAAATTTGTGTGAGTCAGCATTACTCCAGAAATAGTGCAGGAAGAATTCCCCTTGGGAGTTGCAAAGAAGCTCAGTTCTCAACTCTTGTGGTCATATTTGTTGCTACTTGCAAATACAGTTGGCTATGGAGTTGGTGCAATTTGATTCTAAATAGAGATTTTTAACATGTTAAAAGAGAGAGAGAGAGAGAGAGAGAGAGAGAAAAGAACCTAATAAATTCCAGAATTTTGGTGAGTCATTGTGTTGAACTGGTTTTCTTTTTTTTTAATTTATTTTTTTCTTTATTAATTACACTTTATTCACTTTGTATCCTCCATGTGGTTCTCTCCCTCCTCCCATCCCAATCCCTCCCTTCCTCCACCCTCTGCATGCATGCCCCTCCCCAAGTCCACTGATAGGGGAGGACTTCTTCTCTTTCCTTCTGATCCTAGTCAATTAGGTCTCATCAGGAGTGGCTGCATTGTCTTCTTCTGTGGCCTGGTAATGCTGCTTCCCCCTCAGGGGGAGGTAATTAAAGAGCAGGCCAATCAGTTCATGTCAGAGACAGTCCCTGTTCCTATTACAATGGAACCCACTTGGATACTGAAATACCATGGGCTACATCTGTGTAGGGGTCTTAGGTTATCTTCATGCATAGTCCTTGGTTGAAATATCAGTCTCAGGAAAGACCCCTGTGCTCCGATTTTTTGGTTCTGTTGCTCTCCTTGTAGAGTTCCTGTCCTCTCCAGATCTTACTGTTTCCCACTTCTTGGTTTTCATAAAATAATGAAGTTGCTTTGCAGTGCTCTGGTGTCAGTTCACAGTATTAATGGTACACTAAATTACTGAAGAATTAAGGTTTTGTGAGAAAATTTTCATCATAATAAAACTGTGGAATAAAGCCAACTAGATTCTAATAATAACCAGTTCTAGTTAAGAAGACATGTTTATTAATGTATAATCCCCTTGGACCACACACATGCCCTAGAGCAGTAATATGTGCTTAAATGAAAAGTTATAGACCTTAATTCTGCCTTAATAAAGCAGACTCCAGGGAAGTGAGACTACCAGCAAAGCATTTAAGTGTAGGTAGAAAAGTCATTTTAAAGGAATTGTTAAATAAACTCTACAAAGTGATGAAATGTTTATAAACACTCAAGCATATTACTTCTCCCTCCTCCTCTTTCTATATCTCTCCCTTTCATCAACTAAGATATCCCCTCATATTTTTATCTCATTTGCTCTCTAGGCAGAATGTAGACATCTCCTGCACAATTTGACACAATTCACTGTCAAATTCCAAGTGCTACCCACTCTAAAAGTTACATGTTTACTTGAATTTTTTTGTTTTTTTTTGTTTTTTTTTTTTTTGCTAGTTTACTTGTAATTTTTATTCATTTTTTTCATATTTTATTTTTTTCTTATCAGTTACATTTTATTAACTATGTACCCCAGCCGTGTCCCAATCCCTCATTCCCTCCCAGTCCCTCCCTCCCTCCCTCCTCTCCACCGTGCCCCTTGCCAAGTCCACTGATAGGGGGGACCTCCTCCCCATTCATCTGATCCTGTTTTATCAGGTATCCTCAGGACTGGCTGCAAAGCTCTCCTCTGTGGCCTAACAGGACTGCTCCTCCCTTGGGGGGTGGGGAGGCCAAAGAGCCAGCCATTGAGTTCCTGTTAGAAATAGTCCTTGTTCCCCTCACTATGGGAAACCAATTGGTTACTGAGCTACCACAGGCTACATCTGAGCAGAGGTTCTAGGTTACATTCATACATGGTCCTTGGTTGCATGTCAGTCTCAGAAAAGACCCTGTGGCCAGATATCTTTGGTCCTTGTGGAGCTCCTATCCTTTCCTCATCAGTCTAACTCCCCTTCTTTCTTATGATTCCCTGCACCCTGCCAAAGGTTTGGTCATGAGTCTTTGCTTTGAAAACACCGCTAGTTAGAGTCTTTCCAATGTGCTCAGTAGACTCCTGTCAATGTTTAATGCGTATCCCATCTGTCTTTCAAAACGAGGATTGATAATCTTACCCCATGTCCGCTCTCTTGATTATCTTTTTTAGGTGTATAGATTTCATTATGTTTATTATATCTTATAGGTCTATATAAGTGAGTATATACCATGTTTGTCTTTCTCCTTCTGGGATATTTCACTCAAGATGATCTTTTCTAGATTCCACCATTTGCCTGCAAATTTCATGATTTCCTCCTTTTTGATTGCTGAGTAGTATTCCATTGTGTAAAAATACCACAATTTCTGTACCCATTCCTCTGTTGATGGACATCTGGGTTGTTTCCAGGTTCTGGCTATTACAAATAAAGCTGCTATAAACATGGTTGAGCAAATATCCCTTTTGTGTACTTGAGCAAACTTTGGTAAGTCTGCTAGGTTTACTTGAATTTTTAAGTCCAAGTGCATTCAACCCTAAGTCATATTTCAACCAAAAGTTTGAAGGTTGAACAGAGCAGTTTGAGTTAAATTGGTGAGGAGGAATGGTTGGGAGTGGTTAGTACTGAGGTCTCTTACACAATTCTATGATGCCATGCCTATTCTGTAATGCTCAAGTATCACTACCTCCTCTGGAATTATTGAACACTCGGAAGAAGAGAGCCAATGAAACTGAAATATAAGAAAATGTGAGATTGCCGCATTTAAGACACCTTTGTAGACAGTATCTTGTAAATACTTTGTTCCGTGTTTGCTGTGAGACTTTTAGAAAATTTCCCTAAATATTCTAAGTGATCTCAGGTAGAAGTACATGTTTCAGTTACAAGAGTAAATCCTTATGACTCAGGAGTGGAATATTGAGGGCCGGGATGCTTTTGTAGGTTTTATGAGTTCATTAGCAAGAAAGGACGATCAGTATGTCTGTTGACCACCGTTTTGTTTTGTTTTGTTTTGTTTTGTTTTGTTTTGTTTTGTTTTATTCATGGTCTGCAAACATGCCTTGTGTTGCTTGAACAATTAACTATAACAGCCTTATGTTTTTAAGAACTCCTTTCCACTCTGTACTGATTCCTCCAGTCCCTGTCTCTCTGTGTAACAGGGAAGAGGCCAGACATCTTTTGTGGAAGACTGAAGAGTGTTTCATATGTTTCAGTGTGATGATAACTGCTGTTACTTCTATGATAATTTAAAGCAGAAAGTAAGGGGTGATATTGTAAAGAGTGGTGAGAATATGAACATTTATCTCATGTAATCAGATTAGAGAATCACATCTCTGTATAGCTTAAAACTAGACTTTTTGATGAGATCTCCTGTTACCCACTGAAATATACTCTTTTGAACCTGATAAAAATCGCATAACGCTCTACAGCTTGAATCAACCTATTCTTGATTCCATTTTAATAGCTCCATTTTAGCCTTAGAATTTTAATATATCTTATTCAAATGAATAAGTGTGAGTTGAATATTTTTATTTAAATCTTATATTTATTTTATTTTGTGTGTATTTTGTCTCATATATGTGCCCACATGCATGCCTGCTGCCTGGGGAGGGCAGAAGAAAGGATATGATCTTCTAGAACTGGGATTACAAATCATTATGAGCTTCCATGTGGGTTGTGGAAACCAAACCAGCTTTCTCCACAAGAGCAGAAATGCACTTAAACACTGAGACATCTCTCCAGCTTCTTTTTTGACCTCTTTTGAAAGCTGTTAATAGATATATTTTTCAAGCCAGAGTAATTACAACCTACTTATATCAAGTACAATAGCAACATAAGATTCACTTAGATATATAATATATGTTATATATTATATAATGCATTTATAGCTATACATAGCTATAAATTAGCCTCAGAAAATTTTAGAACTGTTTTTCATCCTGTGTCCCTAATAAACACCCACTATGACAGCTACTACTTCAAAACACAAATAACCACTCAGCAAAATAAATGCATTTTCAAGAAATGTACAAGAAAAAATATCTATCTCCTTTTGTTACCTTCTTTTGTGGGATACAGTATGTTCACTAGAGATATCTGAATATAAATATTTCAGGGACAAAGATTTATAAGATATTAATGGCTTTTCCCCAGGTAGTTCACTTCTCACCACACTTAAGACTGGATACATCTTTCTACTCTCTTGTTTGGTACAACAACGTTTGAGTGAACATCTTGCCAGTCAGCTGATTATTTAGGCTTACTAGAGGCACACAACAATGTCTTCTTGACTCTGATTATCCCTTCAATTTATGGATGACAAAGCACAGCTTCTGAAAAGCTTAAATAGTATTTGAAAACACATAAAGCTACGGTTTGCACTCCCTAGTTTCTTACTGTCTGCGTGTTGAGCAGTTGCATTGATCAGTCTCTGTTTCAGTTGCCATCTGGAAGCTTCTCTGAAGAAGGTTGGGTGATGCACTGATGTATGAGCATACTAATTACTTATTGGCAGTCATTTTAGTACTATGTGTGTTTAACAAAATAAGAACGTATATCATATCTCTCACTTCAGGACCTATGGGCATGTGTGGAAGAGGGAATCGACAGGTTATAAGAACTAGAGATGACAATAAAGTTCTAGGACACATCAGGGTAGTTGAGCTTATAAACTCATGGCGATAGTGACAACATTCACAGACCTGTGCAGTCTCAAGCCAGACAAACGCCCAGCATGGAGGAAAAGAGTTAGTCACAGAATCTTAGTACTAGCTGGGGCTCTGTTGGCATTTGACAGCTCCAATAGGAGAGGGAGAGTGGTGTGATCTCTGATGGGTCAACCAAACTCTAGGGCAGATAATACTCCCTAACTTGATGAGTTTTAAAAGAGATGAAGAAAACTGAATGGGCGGGTAAAAAGGTGAGAAGGTAGAGGGTGGATCTGAGAGAAATTGAGGGGATAAATACTTTCAAAATGCATTAGCTAAAATTCACAAAGGATACCTAAGTTGTTATTTTTAAAAGCACAGAGCTAGTAAGCCTATTGTCATAAATATTCAGTGTCACAGTTCCCTAGTTCCTCATCCCCGCCTTCTAAAACAGGATATAATTTTAAAAAGAAAATAACTGATTTCCAAATGAAAAATTCAGACTTGGTTTCCAACCTAAAGATACGCTGAAACAAATGCTCAGAAATGATTATGTGAATTGATCTGCAAACACAATCCACAATTCCTGTGTAGGAAGATAATTTTTACCTCTAAATAACTAGTTCACCAATTTAATGAGAAGCTTTCTGCATGGAGAAAAGTATGTGTTGAGTTCTCTAGACTCCTACACCATAAATGACTTAGCCCAAACAATAACTCTATAATGTATGGGGCATTTACACTGGTAGATGTTCTGAATTATTTTCCAAAGTACAGTGGCCCCTGCTCCCAAGAACTTTTTCTGGAACAGTTATTCACTTCCCTTCAGCAGTCATTACCAACTCTATTTCATTTTATGTTTAAAAAGACGTCACACAGCTAAATGTCAGGATAATCTCTTAGCAGGTATAATGATTATTGTCTTCATGATGCCATCCTCTCAGCAGTATGGGTTTAATCACTCAGCATTGACAGAATGATGCTATCCCTCCCACAGTAAATATTCAATGGATGTGGAGCGCTTATTTCAGGGATACATAACTAATTCTTAAAAATGAGCAATGGTTATTATATTTAGGGAGCCAGGTAAATGATACACAGCCCTTGTTCCTTCTTTTTGTTAAAAGGTTTTATTTAATATGACTGTTAGCTCACAAACACAGTGACTCTTTAGTCATTCCAACTCATCAGGTAATTTTTAATCAGTCATTCACCAAAATATTAAGCTAGCCAAACATGACTTATTTTTTTGTCTCTGTTTGTCTGTTTGTGTGGTTGCTTGGTTGATCTGTTTCAAGACAAGGATTTTCTATGTAACCCTAGCTGTCCTGACCTCACTCAGTAGACCAGGCTGGACTGGAATGCAGAGATCCTCCTGCTTCTGCCTCTCCCTTCTGAGAGCCAGGATTAAAGGTGTGCACCACCATGCCTGCCTATGACTTTTTTTTTTAATGTTTCATTTCAAACAAAGGAAGAGGTAGCAAAAATAAAATTTATCTTAACCTGAATTTTATTTCTTAGGCAACATATTCAAATAACGCATCTCAGCTTTTTCTCAGATATATGCTTTTTTCTAGACCTCACTTCACTTTGTTCGCATCCCTCCCTCTTCACTTACAGTGTTTGTAAGTGCCATAAATGTCAGGGCCACCTTTTAAACATCTGGAAATAAAACTACTCCTTCTTTCTCTCAAATCCATCCAAACACTTCTATACATAATCTGCTGCTCTGCACCTGTAGTGGAACTCACCATGGTGATAGTAGTAATTAGAGTGTATTCAAAATGGAAGAACGTGAAGCTGTTGCTTCTGTTTTCACAGACATTGAAGATACGGAGATTACATTGTTCTTGACATTAATTACACTTAGAATGGAAGATGGTATAGCTTTCTGCAGATGATTTATTATATCAATATAAATTTATATTCAGTTACCCAGCAATACTATAAATGTTTCTATAAATAGCAAATGAGACCAAAACTTGAAGTATCACTAAAGTACCTGCCCCCAAATATTTCTGAGTATGTTTTTTTTTATCCTAGCATTATTAACTATGCTATATTTAGGGAAGATTATTTTTCATTTTTTTTGTGAACATTAGCCTCCATATATGTATCCCTTTGGGCTTTTTAGGCACACATTAAATCATGTCTTGCAAAATTTTGATTCATCTTCATCCTAGGAATTTATTAATACCATGGCTGATTCTGGCATACTGAGCTCCAGTAATATCATGTTTGTTATAAGCATGAAAGAAGGCCAGTAGGCACTTTGTCCATCAACCAAACTTTTATATCCAAAAGAAGCTAGCTGCTTTTATTCTCCTTCCCTTTGTTTTAGTTTTAGCTCTATCTTTATAATGTCTTTGCAATAGCCAGTAAATGACTTTAGAATTTTAGGTTTTTTTTAATGATCATAGATGAGAATATAGTGCTAGCACTGTGCTTATGTAGCGTGCCTGAGACACAGGGTTCTAACACCGCACTACAAAATCAACTAATCATTCAGCAATCAATTAATAATCAATTTACACCCTTTAATTTTCATCTTATATAATGAGGTTCAGAATAAGTGTCTAATTTGTGTTGATTTGATTGAAGAAATAATTAAAAATTATCAACACATGTCGCTCTAACAAAGGAGATTTTTCATTCTGACTATGGAATAAATAAAGCGACAGGAGATTAGAGTGAATACATGTGTCCATGTTCATCAAATGTTAGTTTTACTTTTTCTAATACTTTCTAATATAAGTCATCTCAATATTTTTTGATCACTATTATTGACACCAGAGCTAAATGAATGAAGTATTCATTTAGTAAATACTTCAAATTCTAGGCTATTAAGCTACATTATCTTATTTAATCCTCATGATGTTGTTGTGTAGCCCATGTTTCTATACAGGAGAAAACTGATGTGTTGAGGCAAAGCTACTCTATTCATCTGACTACAAATGATGAGCCTGATACTGGAAACCATCTCCATTTGGCTCAAAGTCTCACGCTCATATCTCTGTTAGAACATTGTTTTTTTTTTTTTGTTTGTTTGTTTTTTTGTTTTTTTTTTTTGTTTTTTTGTTTTTTCCTGAAAGTATTTTGTAGTGATAGAATGATAGAAATTTTTTTAAGATCAAAAGCTCTTAATAGTTTTTTTTATAGCTATGGAGTACATTTTTCTTTTCTGAACTTCTAAATGCTTTCATGTAAGATTACTACAGATGAACATGCATTTTAACTAATTTATTTATTTATTCAACTTATTTCTTAGTTTTAGGCCCCTCCCTCCTCTCCTCCCAGTCCCACCCTCCCTCCTGCATCCCCCCCTCTCTCTTCCCCCGAAAATAGGGGCCCCCCCCCCCCCCACCTACCCACCCACCCCAGCTCATCTATTCACAGGAGGACTGAGTTCGTCTTCTTCCCCTGTGGCCTGGTAAAGCAGTCCAATCAGGGAGAAATTACCAGAAAGCGACCAATATATTCCATGCCAAAGATATGCCCTGCTCCCTTTACTAGTGATCTTACACGGACAGCCTGAGCCTGAGCTGTCCGTGTGCTCCATATAAATAGAGAACCTAGATCCAGTGCATGAATGGTTCTTGGTGCTTCAGCTCCACAGGCCCCTCTGCGCCCCAGTTAGTTGGCTCTGTTGGTCATCTTGTAGGGCTTTTATCACCTCTAGGTCCATTTATCCTCCCCACTCCACACACTTACCTCTTTTGAACTAGAATCCCTCTGTTTTGCCAATGTTTGACTGTTGAGTCTCAGTATCTTTAAAAAAAAAAATTCAATTCATTCACTTTGAATCCCAACTGTAGCCCCTTCCTTCATTGCCTCCCTACCCTGCCCTCCCTCCCTCTTTTCCTCCCTATCCCTCCCCCAGCCTACTGATAGGGAAGGTCCTTCTGCCCTTCCATCTGACGCTAGCCTATCACGTCTCATCAGCACTGGCTGTACTGTCTTCCTCTGTGTCCTGGTAAGCCTATTCCCCACCTCTCTTTCTTTGAACCACTGCTGAATGGAGCCTCTCAGAAGACAAATCTGATAGGCTCGTCTGTAAGCATATTAGGGTATCATTAATAGTGATTGGTGCTGGCTTTTGTCCTTGGGGTGGGACTTAGGATTGGGCCAGGCATTGGTTGGACATTCCCTCAATTTTTGCTCTATCTGTTCTATCTTTGTCTATCTGTTCTATCTTGTGGGCAGTGTAAGCTTTGGATCAAGGTTTTGGTAGGTGGGTTGGTGATCTCCTCAGTCCACTAGCCGTCTTGTCTAGTTAGTGGGAGTCCTCTTCTGTCTCCATGGTCCCTGCTACTAGGAGTCTTAGCTAGAGTTCCCCTCTTATCCTCCCAGAGGCCTATTCTAACTTAGGTTTGCATCTTGTTACAGAGATGTCCCCACCCACTGTTTCTCTGTTCTCTGCAGGCCTTCTGCCCTCCTGCCCCTGAGCTCCTCATGTCTAATTTCTATCCTTATTTCTCTCTGTGTTCCCTATTCTACCATGTCCCATTCTTCTAACACTACCTCTGTCTATTCTGTTTTCCCTACTGAGTGAGATTTACATGTCCATTGACCCTCCTTATTGCTTACCTTCTTGGAGTCTGTGCATTGTCTATCCTGTACTGTATGACTAAACGGCTTATTAGTGAGTGCATACCATGTTCATCTTTCTGGGTCTCTGTTATCTCATTCAGGATGATCTCTAATTTCATCCGTTTGCCTGAAATTTTAATAATTTTCTTGTTTTTAATGGCTGAGTTATATCTCATATATAAAAGGCAGAATCACAATGCTAGAAGCAGCCTAAAGGTTGGAAAGGTCATATTAATAAGAGAAACAGCAAATACAGAGACCTTATCCCAAGCTGCCTCTGAAAATGGCATGCCATTGTGCCTCTTGCTTCCCAAAAGAGGATATAAAGTCATTATTGTTACAGTTATCTGTTTTTAATGAAAAAGGATACTTAATTTTTATATGAAATTAAATTTACAGTAATATATAGCTAATCTCAGATCTATCCTCTGGTCTCCAGTGTGAGCTTTACTGTAAAAACTTCTGCTTGATGTCTTCTGACTGGTGTGTTGAAGCCATTACTCTGATGAGTAGCCATTGGGCAGTTACTGTGGGCAGTAGCATATGTTCATATCGGAGAACTGGAAAATGAGCTAGCACAGCCACTCATGTATTCAGTTAGCTTCCTGAATAGTGAAGGGCTTGAAAAAAGCAAATATTTGGTGTCTGAACTTCTTTATTCCATTTCTTACAGCTCAGCCAGATAGTATAAGAAAGAGTAAAACAAAGAAAGGATTGTTTTCCTACCAGGAGTGTTTATTCATGTATTAATCCAACCAGCCTTTACTGGGCCCCTATTGCATAACAATCACTATTTACAAAGATGGAGCATAGCAGTTAAAAAGAGATTATTGCATTGAGCTAATATACTGTATCTAAGGATACAAACAATAAATCAACAAATGTGTAATATGGACAGCAATGATATGCACATGAATATTGATAAGGCATGGTAGGGAAAGAAAAAGAAACAAGGAAAAAGTTGCTGACGTATACATTTATATTTGATACATAAGGAAAGCCACTGCAAAGGTGAGAAATTTGAATAAAGGCATGAAAGAACTTAGCCATGTGGTTAGAAAGCACATTTCTAAAAGGAAAAGAAAATAATACCAATGTTTTCCCAGTTGCCACCAAGGAACACCAGTTTTAAGCATTTTGTTAAAGTTTGTTTAGAAAAGCAATGCTAATATAAAAAACACTGGCCCAAGGGATTTATCTGGAATGAAATGGCAGTATTTTGTCTTAGATGAGCATCTTGAAAGAAGAAATGAATCAGAATGAGCATGTGAAAACTATATTATTTAGAGAGGTCGAAGCCTCCATAGGACTTGGAACATCACAGAAATGAAGGGTTTTTTTTTTTTTCGGGGGAAGGGGAGGTTGTTTGTTTTTCTCTTTCTTATGTTATCTTGAGCCTGTTTAGTTTCATGTGCTTCTAGACATCCCAGGATGGATAAAACATCATGAAGGTGCTTGTATACAAAAAGGTGGTAAAGAATACTGAGCTACAGATAGAAAGATTAAAAGAGGTAAAAGATAAAAACCATGATTTAAAGGGTCAGGGTATAAAGGATGTGCATCATAATGATAAAAAGAAATAAAACTTGAACATATTTAACAAAGAAATTGGTCACATGGGAGGAAGGAAAAAGATAGATATCTAGATAAACAGAAGAAAGATGTTAAGTTGTAGTTACAGGCAGATGATGCACAGATAGAAAGATAACAGGCCTACCTCAGAACATACAGATCTCATAAGTATGAAAGAATTTTAATGGTTTAAGTACAAATGTAAATGGCTGCCATTTTTTAACTTTACCTTCTATTTTTTTTTTCTGAAAGTGTTCTTCCAAGAGAAATTATTCTTAAGACCATAATCTAAAAATAAAACATGACAAATAAAAGTAATGTCAATATTACTGAAGCTTGATACTTGCCAGAAGAGGATGGAATCAAGACTATGTCTTAACATTCCCTTAGTGGGCAAGCCTGAGGAGCTGTCAGAACTAAGTGCAGGAAAGAGATGAGGAAAGTAGAGGAAAATGACCTCAGGACTGTTAGATCCCAATGTGCCTCCACACTGCTCTTTTTTTTGGAAAGAGACGAGAAACATTGATTTTTTATTTTTTTATTTTATTGTATTATTATTATTTTTTTGTACTCTATGGAATCTACAACAAAGTAGGGTCTGACTTGGCGAACACCTAAAAACTCAAAACCTTGTGCTTAACAGTGGTTCTTTTATCACCCTGGTCCTAAGAGCTCACTAGTGATCATACTTGGCTCATCCTCTGATTTGATTTATCAGCAAATAACGGAGTTGACTCTCCCTCACTAACTTGAGCTTCATTTCCAGCCCATACCTGGAGGAAACTAGAAGTGTGCAGAATGATGATTAATATATACAAAGAGTTGAGGTTTTTATCTCTGCCTGGATGATAGCAAGTGCCTGATTTTGCCAAACACCTATTTGAAAGGTGAAAAAAAAATAGTGGACAGATACTTTGAATGAACGATAGCCAATAGAAATGATAGAATCTAGTTTTTCTAGGTAAAATGACAGATACACAGAGCAGTCACAGAGTCTTAGACACATATTGGAGAGTAGAAAAATAGATCTGTCCATGTTCCTTCTCCTAGGTGAGCCATTCTGAGTAACATCGCTCTTGTGAATTTATTTTCACTCTATTTGGCATAGTCCAGGTACTCCATACTAGACCCAAATTTAGGTTTTATAAACACTATGATACATAGATCGAACTGAGCATACAGGCTGTTGGGGGAGAAAAGCCCTAGAGATAAATTGACACTTGCTTTCATTCACATTATTTCTCCTTCGGTGTAAGCCATTCCATTTTACCTACATGAAATCCTTAATTTTCGCTTTTCATTTTTAAAAAAGAAGGTGTGATTTTGGAAAGGCCAGCTTCCAATGTCATGCAACACAAGCTAAGCCTTGTCTTTGTTTCTTCTTGCTATACATATCTCTTAAAATGTTTAGTCCTGGGCAAAAATTTTATCATATAGAACATTAGCCATCACTGAGATGATCAGCAAACTTGCCTGAAAATTCTGGTCACAATTGGTCACAACCTGGTCTTTAAAAGGGGAGGGAGAGACTGAGGAGCAGAAACAGCTTTAATTATTGCTTTGGTGCCTTCACTCATTACCTCGACAAAGTCACTGGAAGAAACTCTGAATCTGCATTTGTTTATATTCATACATCTGATGGTGTGAACGGCATGGCATATGGGTACCTGCAGAGACCAGAAAAGGGTTACAGAGCAAGAGTCACAGATGGTTATGAACCAATGGACATGTGTAGTGGGAACGAAACTCAGGTCCTCTGAAAGAGAAGCAAATGTTTTTAAATGTGGAATCATCTCTCTAGCCCACTATTAAAGATACTAAATCAGTACTAACATATTTCAGTTGTAGCTATGATGAATGCCATAATCCATGAATGAATATTATCCGTATAAGTTAGAAAACCCATTTTTTTTTTGTTCCAAGACAGGGTTTCTCTGTAAAGCCTTGACTGTCCTAGACTGTACATCAAACTCACAGAGATCCACCTGCCTCTGCCTCCCCAAGTTGTGGGATTGCAGGCATGCACCACCATGCCAGACTTTGCAAACCCATTTTTAAGGGGAAAAAAAGTTTACCCTAAAAATAACACATCTCATCAACCTGATGGAATGACTTACCTCACTTCAATAAACAGCTTCCATTCTCTTTCTCTGTCTCAGTCCCTCCCTGTGTGTGTGTGTGTGAGTGTATATAGTGCCTGTCTCTATGCCTATCTCTGTCTCTGAAATGTCATTCATTCTTTACAAACCAATAGAAAATTCTAAGTCTCTCTCTCAAAATCTTTCTTTATCATGGAGAGATGGTTGAGAAATTCACATGACATATGCACTATGAATGCATATTCTTATCCATGGAGTAAAAAATAGAACTGCCATTTAAAGTATTATTTAAAAAAAAAAAAAAGCTCCCTTTAAAACTCCTTAATTGATAATAAAATTCAATGGTCTCGCGGCAGGAGCTGCCAGTTTTCCTGCAGGAAATCTATTTTACAGCATAGATTTGGGCACGTTGATCTGTTCACAACCACACGAGGGAAACCAGGAACTTGTCTGAATTTCTAAATCAAGTTTTTCTAATAATAGGACCTAGAGCAATTTAAAGGTAGGAAGCCTCGGGGGTAGAGGTTGCCAAACACGAACCTCTACCGTGGGGCTCATAAGCACCAACATATATAATCAAATCAATTCCAGGTCTGATGAATATGAGGCCATCCATAATAGTTTACTTTGCTTTGCTGAACCTTACACCATGCTGTTAGGCATCATTTGAAATGTAAAAAGATTGTCTCACGTAGGTCGAATAACCACAATCTTTTGATAGAAGACAACAGAAGCTATAACACTTTCTATAACCCCCCCCACCACACACACACACACACACACACACACACACACACACACACACACACACA
>NW_026591597.1:3449109-3469345 GCF_907164565.1 Psammomys obesus | reverse complement strand
ACACACACACACACACACACACACACACACACACACACACACACACAACTTTTGTTTTTTCAACAGCAGTCTTCCTATTAGGGTCTATGAGCGTCGTTGCCATAGCTTTTATCTATGCTTAAAGACCCATATGTGAAGTCCTTCCATAGAGCAAGACTCAGATTTAATCAGAAAGCAGTTGCTTACTCTGGTGGTTGGAATGGCAAGTGTTGACCACAGGTGTCGGTGTTTGAACACTTTGTTTCCAGCTGGTGATGCTGTTCTGGAGGCTTAGGGGTCCAGCCTTGATGGAGAAAGCTCTTCTTTGGGGATGGGTTTGAGGCTACACTGCCTCCCCACTATTTCCAGTTTGCTCTGTTTCACGCTTGCTCTCTAATTGTGATATCCCCTCTCACCTTCCTGCTCCATTTGCCATGGCCTTTGTCCCACCATGATGGATTTTTATCCCTCTGGAAATAGAAAGCAAATTAAACTCTGATTCTTACTGTGTTTTTGCTAATGGTTTAGGACAGCAACAGAAAGGTAATATAGCTATTGTCATAACATACTTGGCATCATCACACTAGTGGGCACGCTTTAGCTGGCCAGGCACATGCGACCCATAGCTGAGTTAGGGTACTAAGAACAGTTCTCAGTAGCAAGCATCACACCCTGCAGTATAGTGAAGGAGAGAGAACTGGACGCATCCAGCCAGTTTAACATCTACAACAAAAGCATGTTCCACCGAAACTGCTAACAGCTTCTACACATCCTCCTTTGGAAAGTCTTCGAGCTTCTACTCTTATACAGACCCATAATCGCTTGCTTCTCTTGTCTAAGGTTTACCATCTCTTGATGGGCCACTAGGCTTCTTAGTACTAAGAAGCAACGTGTCCTCCAATACAGGTCTGGCTGTGCAAATAACGCAGGTATAGTATATGCAGAAAGTAAGAGAGCTCTACAGCAGGAAATCTCTTCTCGGCTTCAGGAAACATTTCCATGAAATGGAGACTTTATTCTAGGAGTAGCTGGAAATCCTCTGCTCTTGGAGTGTTGATGATCTGATGTGTTTGGGTCATGGTAAACCTGTATAGCCATGCTTGTCTACTTCTAACTTGGCAGTTCTTCCTTTAGGCTTTTCTTTCTTTCATAATAGTATCTAAAACCTCACTCAGTACATCTCTTTGAAACCTTACTTTCTGTTACATGTTATACCTTCCAAACTCATTTTCACCCAGACTCGGGCCTGAATTAGCACTTTACCATCATGCTAAACTGAATAGTTTTTCAGCAGTTAAATTCAAAAAAGCATTGATAACTTGTAGCCATTTTCGTTTTTAACTGAGAGACCTCTGATCCTCTGATGGTTTCATGTTATCTGCTTTTTTTTTTTTTTTTTTTTTGGTCCATACTTTGTTTTAAAAATATTTGGGCAGGGTTGGAGAGATGGCTCAGAAGTTAAGAGTACTGGCTTCTCTTCTGGAGAAACCAGACTGCATCCCTAGCTCACAACCCTCTGTAACTAAAGTGCCAGGCCATAAGGTGCTCTCTTCTATCCCTTACAGGGATCAGGCATGCACATGATCATACACATAGATGCAGACAACATATCCACACATGTAAAATGGAATTAAATTTAAGTGAAATAAAAATATTCTGGGAGATAAATGAGAGTGGAGAAGAGAGAGAAAGAGTGAGGAGAGAGAGAGCGTGCAAACTATATTGTGTGAAGTGAGATCACAAATTAGATCACAACTATGGAAGGAGCTTAGGCTTACCTCTGTGCACCAGTCATTAGATTTGGGATTTCTTCCTGACCGTACTGTGCACAATGAAGTTATCGGAGTGAATTCTGGCGACTCCTTTCAAAATAATGTTTCAATTTTCCTATAAAATGCAGCTGTGTGAGCCAGTGAGATGGCATAGTGAATAAAGGTCTCATGGGTTTGATCTCCAGAACCTACTTGGTGGAAGAAAAGAGCTCACTCCTACAAATTATCCTCTGACTTCCATAGCCATGCCTGGTGCAAGCATGTGCACTTATGTGATAACTCACACATGTAAGATAAATAAATACAAGTAAGACATGTTTTCTTTTAATGCCTCCTTATCTCTGGAAGGGACATTTAATACTGTGACATTTAATAATGTTCTTTATTTCCTGGTGTTCAACATCTTGAAACCACATTTGGTCTTTAAATGCGTATGTGCTTTCCACTGAACTTTGAAGCATGTGGTATCTTTTCCTGACACTTGAGATGACATTTGTTGGGGTATTTTTATGATAAAGTTAGACTTTAAATAATTTAGTTGCTGAGGCACAGCTTATGATAAATATGTATTTATATCGGTAGGAGATGAGGGAGGGAGACAGGGCCACATACGGGATACAAAGTGAAGAGGCTGCAATACATAAATAATAATAATAATACATAAAATAAAATAAATACTTATATGCACAAAAAGAGAAGAAAATTTGAAAGAAATATGTCAAAACAGAATTTGCCTGACATGACAAAGCTGTTACATACGTAAACACACAGTGGTTGTGACTGAACACACAGGACCTGCAAAAAATAAATCCAGCCAAAATCCCAGCGTGGATGGGGGGGCTATTGGCAATTGATGGCTAGGAGTAGTAAGAGTCAGTCTTGCTCTAGTACAAAGCCTTCAACCCATCCACATACAGTGATGGCATTATACAGGAGAGGATTTGGAGAGAAAGTGATGGAGGAAGGACAGACCTAATTAAAACTCATCAAATTCATGCATGAAATTATCGAACACTAAAAAATGATCAAAATATCAGAATTTCTAAATTATATATTACTGCATTCAGAGAGAATGTAATAGTTAACAAACTCAAAGTTTGTAATTAGTTAGTTTAGCATTTCTTTTGAGTTTTTCATAAAAGTAGTATATAACTTTGATTAATTTCTTAGTATGGACCAGGTCTCACGAGAAGCATTTTATCATTTATCTTCACAAAAGAGGTATATGTTTTTTTTTTTTAAAAAAAGCTGTAGGATCTTGATGATTTATTTTGTTTTAAATTATATACTAACATCCCTTCATATATATAAAATAAAGTTTTATGAAAATGAAATTTTTTATTAAAAAAATACAAAATTGGAATTTGGAATTCAACATAAGCTGGAGATGTCCAGAGATGTCTAATCCAGACCTTGAAAAATTAGTTAATCAGGAAAAGGTATTATTCTCTCTCATGGAATTTTTTCTTTTTCCGCAATGTGCCTTACAGAAATATCTAATTTTCCAAAAGGTTGTATTTTTTTTTTCAGCAAAGGCTTATCTTTTTTTATTATTTTCAAATAATCTTAAATAAAAAATCCTAAAACACCACTAATGTATCAGGCCTTCACATACATACATCATATGTGAATTAGAAACACTTTATGTACATCTATATACTAAAAGTCCCCAGATAATATTTATCACAGTTTCTTTACGGATAAAACAAAAGTTAAAGAAATATTGACTCCAATTTCAAATCACAACAGTAGTGGAGGAGAAGGCCCATAGAGAAAAGAGAAATGGGGGTGGGAACATCTCTGCGACAATCTGGAGACCTAAGTCAAGGTAGGCTCCTGGGAGGATATGAGGAGTCAAGCAGAGACTCCTAGTAGCAGATGACAAAGAGATTGAAGAGGACACCCTCTAACTTGACTATTCTTCTAGCAAAGGGCACCCACCCACAAAAACTTCAACCCAAAATTTACCCTGCCTACAAGCTGTTTAGGAATAAAGAGATAGCAGATAAGGCAGAGATTGAGGAAATTCCCAACCAGTTTCTGGCTGACCAAAGACCCACCCTATTCAGAGTGCCAACCCCAGACACTATGAAGGATACTCTGATAAGCTTACTGACAGGAACCAGTCATAGTTGTTCTCTGAGGGGGTCTATGCAGCAATGCCTCAAAAAGAAGTTATATTTTTTAAAATATTTTTAAATTTTACCAACAGATTGTATCAAGATTGATTCTTCACTGTTACTGAGCTGTTATCTCTCTGTTAAAAAATAAAGTGTGCATTCTTGCTTGCATACTTTGAGTGAAGAGTTAATTAAGCATTTAACACATATTAAGAAGGAGAGTGTTGCCTTTCATTTCTGCTATCAAGGTGTTCAGATGAATAGCATTGTTGTTGGAAAAGAAACGTGGTTAAATTAAGTCTCCTCTGATTTTTCTCAAATGATGTCAAATGATTGGTTCTAAATTTGAGATTCTTTGTGTGCATTTATTTGAATGAGATTCAAGTATCCAAATATGGAGAACAATTGCTTTCCTATTTCATAGCTAAAAGCGAGAGAACAGAAGCCCTTGGATGGCTGAAGGATAATATGAATTCTTCGGCCATTGCTTCATCAGCATGATTCTGTCTTGGAGCTCACTGCCAGTCAGTCATACTTTTCATTTTAGTTCAGTTTTAAAGAGGCTCCCTTTATGTGACTGTCATTTCCTTTCGCAATGGTTTATTGTATTCTTCGGAATCTAGGTTGCTTTTTATAACATTGAATCTCTGGGGAACTTGGCAGAATGAAGTGCTCCCTAATGTGGAAGTGCCAACTTTCCAGTTTGCAGACTTCTCAGTTACAGAGCTGTGAACCTACTACACATGCTCAATGAACACATGAGACCTGAGCAGGTACATGGTACCTGCTCAATGCAGAGGAATGACCTGATGACTCTAACATTATCCATAAAAAGCAGGCATATTCAAAACAAAAAGAACAAAATGCCAGTGTAAGAAATTACCAGTATCTCCATTTCTACAGAAGGTACCCATGGGAATCTTTTTTGAATAAAGTGCCAAAACATTTAGATATTTAGGGATATGTGCATTCATATATGTATATGAATGAAAATTAGAGAAATAGAGGCCATTATTTTGAGAGGGAGGAGGTGTGGGTGCATGGCAAGGACTGGAGAGAGGAAAGGAGAGAAATGATTTAATAGGCTTTAATTTCAAAGTAGATGTTAGAAAGAGAACAAAAAGACAGAAAGATGGGGGGAGAGAGAAAGGGAGAGAGAGAGAAAAGCTCTAACAGACACGAAATAAAACTCATTTTGGAGGTGAATATGCACCCAAGAGAAGTGTTACTGTTGGTTGATTGGAGTTGCCATTCTTTGTGTAAAAAAAAAAAAAAAAAAAAAGAGTAGTTTCACCTTTTATTATTTAGGGAATAATGGTTAAAGAAGAGAGAGAAGGCACATGTTTATACTGAATGAGTTTCTCCACTTGTAGCATTTTCCTGCAACTGTCATAATATCTTTCTTTTTGGGGGGTTGAAAATCTCCACTGCATGCCTTACATATTTTTCTCACCCTCTCCTCTATTGAATGGCACCTAGATTGGCTCCATCACTTAGTTAAAAACATTGATGTGCAAATATCTATGAGTGATTTGGACTCAGAGTGCTGAGTTAACACACAGCTGTGGTAGAGCTAGGTGAAATGATAGATCTATTTTTCAGGTTTTGGAGGAACTGTGATTATGATTCCTATAGTGGCTAGACTAAGGACCATTCCTATCAGCGGTGTATAATGGGTCCTCCTTGTCTACATCCTCATGAACATTTCTTGTTTTCCTTTTTATATCTTTTTATATTTAAAATGATATAACGTGATTTTACATATTTATCCTGTGTGGTGTGGCATTTCAGTAAGTATAAAAGTAGTGAACAGTTCAGGGCATTTGTCCTATCTATATCTCAAGCTACATATTTTAATTCTTTGGAATGCCTATGAATTAATAGAGCAATGGGCATATGATAGATCTTTTTCTGGTTTTGGGAGGAACCTCTATGCTTCATGCACTCTAAACTGCAACTCCTCAGTTTCTGTTCCTCTATTTTCTGAAGAAGCCATCTCAAAATTTGTTTTTTAGTTTACTTTAGCTAGCTCGTGTCAAGGAATCACACAGAATTTGTAATTTTCTGCCTTGTTTACCCCACTAAATGCAATGTCCAATAAGCTCATCATTTTTGCTGTGTGAAGAGATTGTCCTTGTTTTATGGCCAAATAATATCCCTTTGCTGAGTACACTGTATCCTCTTTATTCTTTTTCAATCAATGAACATTTAAATAGTTTTCACTTTTTGGCTGTTACTGAAAAATGCTGCAATGGACATAACAAGAAGATAATCTCTTCAAGTTATAGGCTTAAGTTATGTACATAGATGTGTGTATATGTGTGTGTTTGTGTGTTTGTGTGTGTGTAAATGTATGAATGTATAGAGTATATATGTGTGTATATATAATAAATATTATTATGTCTGTATTAGTGTTTTTAACTTCCTTTCTGCTAAACTGATGAGGTGGTTCAGGAAGGAGGGTTTCCAGTCAAGCATGCTTTCTTGAGTTTGATCTTCATAACCTACTTAAAAAAAGGAAAGAATTGACTCTTGCAAGCTGTCTACTGACCTCCACATGGGCATAATTATATGAATACACAATAAATAAATAAATAAATAAATAAATAAATAAATAAATAAGCAAGTAGACATAATTGTAAAAAAAAAACAGGAAAAAGGTACATCTGTGCAAGTCATATTGTTATATGTTCAAGAATACTTTGAAAGAATATAAAATATTCTCCTTCCAACTCAAATGAAAGTTTTAAAAACCTGCTTTATGGGTTTCAGTAGCCAGAATAACTACAACCATTCTTCTTGTAGAAGCACTATATCTTTATCTCCAAAGTAAGAGAACAAGCCAGGAAAAAAAACGGAGTTTAATTTTCTAAGATTAGAAAAGATTAGAAAATAAGTGTCTTATTAATCAGTTGCTTGGCATAATATAATATGAGTATTCAAATAAAAATAATTTTCTTCAGAAAATTGGGAATCAATCTATATCAAGATCTAGCTATGCGATACTTAGGCCTTTACCCAAAGAATGTTCCACCCTAACACAAGGATACTTACTAAACTATACTTATAGCAGCTTTTAAAATAATAACCAGAAACTTAAAACAACTTACATGTCCCTGAAAACTGATAGTGGGACCCCATTGTGTTGGACAATATCCACACAGCTCATTGAACCTAGAGAGGTTGGGCTAGTCCCTGCATGGAGCCTCCACTCTTACATTCTATTCTCTTTGGTATGGAAGGCACTCTGCAGACTAAGGAAAGAGAAACCTGGACACCAATTCATCCATTAAAAACCTCAATCTATGATCTGTCCTGCTTGCAAGACATACTCGGGCAATGGTGGCACATAGCTTGTGGAAGTGTCCAATTAACTTGAGGCCCCACCCATGAGAGGGAGCCTATGCAAGATACTGCTTGGACAGCCAGGAATTAGAGACTGGATAGTCTAGAGACCTAGGGTAGAGCCAAACACAACTGGCTACAAAAATCTATGAAACAATCCCTAACGGTATTCTGCTATACTCAGATTGATACCTTGTCCAGTCAGAGAGGCTTCCTCTGAAAGCAGATGGGAGCTGGTGCAGAGACCACACCCACATTATGTGAAGAGAGGGTCTAAATTGTCTCTATCCATTTCCCCCACTCCAAGGTTAGTAACTTTGTGGAAGAGGAGGAGGAAACATTGTAGGAGTCATCGGGGATGGAGGACACCAGAAGACTATGGCCCACTAACTCAACTAAGGGCTCACAGGGACGAAATGGCAAGCATGGGGCCTGCATGGGTCTGCACTGGGTGTCCTTTAAATATATATTAATAATATTAATATTAGTAATTTTAATATATATATTGTGGGTGCTAGTTTGGTGGTTTTGTGGGGCTGCTAATGGTGAGATAGGACATATCTCTGATTCTTTTGCCTATTTGGAGGACTCTTTTCCTCCTATTGGGTTGTCTCATCCAGCCTCAATATGATGGCTTTTGCTTAGTCTTATGGTATCTTGTTTTTGTCTTGTTTAATTGCTGTCTCTCGAAGTCCTGCTCTTTTCTGAAGGAGAAATGAAGTCAGAGTGGATCTGCAGGAGAGATGTGGTTGGGGGAGGCTGAGAGGATGAGAGGCGTGGAAAGAGGGGAAACTGTGGTTGGGATGTATTATATGAGAGAAGAATCTAGTTTCTATAAAAATAATAAATAAATAAAATGGACAGAGTAGTGAACATATTTTAGGATTTTCCAAAATTAAATTCTTAATTATGCATGTAATAATGTCTCCAATTTGAAATTTAGTATAGAAAAGTTATTTAGTTTATTTTTGGTAAAGCTTATTTTTTATAAATACCAGACAGTGTAGCAGGCAGTTGGTATAACACACACACACACATACACACACACACACACAAAGAATTTTAAAAAACCTAAACACTATGTTATAAGTTTCCCTATTTCATTATCAAAAGACTAGATGAGTCTAATATGTGATCCATGAGAAAAACTCTACAGAGTAAAAAGTAAATAATAATAATAATAAAATAATAATTACTACCAAATAATGCAAATTTTTTTACAGGAATACAGATTATCATACAAAAATATTCAGACACATAAGCTTAGAGAAGCAAGTTTGATTTATTTCCATTCAGTACACACTGATGAAAACTGCAGCAGCATAAGACACAAAATAAGCCATTATAACTGAATTAATGATATTCTAAGAAATGTTTAAAGACTGATATTTTATGTAATCCATCTTGAAAAATTATATAGTCTTTAATCACTTAATGATAGTGAGTAATATGTAAGACAGAGAAAAATAAATTTCCAAACCCAGTATAAACTGGGGCTGTGTGCTACGCTCGGTGTGAGAGCACTTGGCTAGCATTTGCCTGACACTAGGTTCATTTCCCATCTAACACACACACACACACACACACACACACACACACACACACACACAGCAAAAACAAAACAAAACATTTCTATTCCTCTATTCAGGTTATTAAAAGTTTTTACAAAACACTGAATATTTAAAATCCATTTCTCTTAGAATTGTCTTTGATTAAAATTACATTATGATGGGAACAGTACAAACCTTTGAAATTATTCAAAAAAACAGCATGTCTCTATCTTTAAGAATATAACTTTTCATAACATTCCCTCTGGCACAAGTAAGACTGCATCTGTAGATATAGCTGATGCCTCCAAAATTTTAAAAATGAAGGATTATTTTACCCCAATTGCTTCATAAGCCTCAGAAAGAAGAAAATAACAAATTACAAAGCAGTCTAGGGACCGAGGATAAAATCACAGTGCAGTTCCCTTCTTGTTCCCTGTCCATGAGCAGAAAAATATCTCAAATATTGATGAAAACTCGCAGCCAACTACTAAAAAGAACACGCAACATGAAAAACTTGTGAGTTCACTCACTGCTCAGAAGAGAAAGTCTACACATCTGTTTTGCCATACCACGGGCCAGGTCAGAAGAGTTCTGCATTTGAGTCCTTAAATATTACATCAGATTAAAAATTCCTTTTAGGCTATGGATAAGGATGATCACTACACATCAAATTTCAAAATTATTTCTCAATGTACTCAAAGTTTAGTCAGTACTCACTTATACTAGATCAGCTTGCTTTCAAAGCAGTTAGACTGGTCAAGTTCAGGTCCAAACAAAGTCCACACAACTATAATTCTTTCAAGAAGTTTTGATGTATAATTCTGTTTCCTTTCTTATTTTTCTTATAATTATTATCCTTAAAACTACTATCATGCTTTTCTTTAGACTTCCATACAAAATAAAAGAAAGGCAAGTGTAGATTTAAACAGAGATTTCTCGATAAAGGAATATCAAATGGCAGAGAAACACTTAATTAGCCATCAGGGAAATGCAAATCAAAATGACCCTGAGACAGAAAGACAAATGGGATGTGCATTGAACTTATGACAGGAGTCTACCACAAAAGGCATCTGAAAGACTCTACCTAGCAGTGTTTCAAAGCAGACACTAAGACTCATAACCAAACCCTCGGCAGAGTGCAGGGAATCATATGAAAGAAGGGAAGTTAGTATGATATGGAAAGGATAGGAGCTCTACAAGGACCAAATATATCTGGGCACAGGGTCTTTTCTGAGACTGACACTCAACCAAGGACCATCTATGGATATAACCTAGAACTTCTGCTCGGATGTGGCCTGTGGTAGCTCAGTAACCAAGTAGTTTTCCAAAGTAAGGGGAACACGGACTATTTCTAACAGGATCTCAAGGGCAGGCTATTTGATACCCCCCCACACACACCAGGGGAGGAGCAGTCTGTTAGGCCACAGAGGAGGACTTTGCAGCCAGCACTGAAGATACCTGATAAAACAGGGTCAGATGAAAGGGGAGGAGGTCCTCCCCTATCAGGGGACTTGGAAAGGGGCAGGGAGGAGACCAGGGAGGGAGTGTGGGGTTGGGGAGGGAATGAGGGAGCGGGATACAGCTGGGACACAGAGTTAACAAAATGTAACTAAAAAGAAAAATAAAATAAGAAAAAAAAATGACCCTGAGATTTCATTTAACACCCATCAGAATGGCCAAGATGAAAAACTCAAGTGACAACACATGCTGGAGAGTTTGTGGAGAAAGGGGAACCCTCCTCCACTGCTGGTAGGAATGTAAACTTGTACAACCACTCTGGAAATCAATCTGGCGCTTTCTCAGACAACTAGGAATAGCGCTTCCTCAAGATCCAGCCATACCACTCCTAGGCATATACCCAAAAGAGGCTCAAGTACACAGTAAGGACATTTGCTCAACCATGTTTGTAGCAGCTTTATTTGTAATAACCAGAACCTGGAGACAACCCAGGTGCTCCTCAACTGAGGAAGAGATACAAAAATTGTGGTACATCTACACAATGAAATACTACTCAGCAATAAAAAACAAGGGATTCATGAAAATTTCAGGTAAATGGTGGGAACTGGAAAAGATAATCCTGAGTGAGCTATCCCAGAAGCAGAAAGACACACATGGTATATACTCACTCATATAGATATATAATATAGGATAAATCTACTAAAATCTGTACACCTAAAGAAACTAATCAAGAGGGAGGACTCTTGCTAAAATGCTCAATTCCTATCCAGAAAGGCAAAGAGGATGGACATCAGAAGAAGGAGAAAACAGGGAACAACTCAGGAGCTTGCCACAGAGGGCCTCTGAAAGGCTCTGCCCTGCAGACTATCAAAGCAAATGCTGAGATTTATGGGCAACCTTTGGGTAGAATGCAGGGAATCTTATGAAAGAAGTGGGAAATAAGTGGGGAGGACAGAAACTCGACAAGGAGAGCAACAGAACCAAAAAATCTGAGCACAGGGGTCTTTCCTGAGAGTGATACTCGAACCAAGTACCATGCATGGAGAAAACCTAGAACCCCTGCACAGATGTAGCCCATGGCAGTTCAGTGTCCAAGTGGATTCCATAGTAATGGTAACAGGGACTGTCTCTGACATGAACTGATTGGGCTGCTCTTTGATCACCTCACCCTGAGGGGAAGTAGCCTTAACCAGGCCACAGAAGAAGACAATGCAACCACTCCTGATGAGACCTGGTAGACCTTGTAGGATCAGAAGGAAGGAAAAGAAGACCTCCCCTATCGGTAGACTTGGAGAAGGGGGAGGGAGGAATTCTGAGGGGAAGAGGGAGGGAGCTACAGGGGGGGGATACAAAGTGAAAAAAGTGTAATTAATAAAAAATTTTAAAAAAGAATAGAAATGAAAAAATATATTTATTTAAGCTTATTCTATTTTTTTCATTTTTTTTAAGTTTAACTCCATCCTCAGCCATTATATTATTTTAAATATTTTCATTTTCAAAATGAGTAAAAAATACAAAGATAAAAAAAATAAAAATATAAAAAAGAAGGCTGAGTGTTTATTTTAGTGTGGTAGTTTTTAAGTTATTGTTATCTCTTAATTTTATCTGTTTTCCTGACTGTCTTATTGGGAAACTTTTCTTCCTCAGGCTTCTTTGCAGGAATAAACCTTAATCATTTCCAGCCGTTGCATGACTTTACTTTTATCAATGCACTATCTAGAGAGAATCATCTGTTGTATCAGGACACATGTGGCATGGGGCTATCTTGTTGTGGCAACAGCTTCAGATTTAGCACATCACCACAGCTTGCAAAATTATTGATCAAATAATTATTTTGCTTTTTCAATTCTTTAGCTAAGATATTTCCATGAGAACAAGTCCCCTCATGTTAAATTACTTTATGCTCTTAGTAATAAATAAGACTTCGTATACGTTTTATATCAGTTTTTAAAATACTGAGTGGATTTCCCAGCATCCTTCAATGTTAACCATATAAAGGTATGTGTTGAGGGGAGTATTTAAACTTTGTCTTTATGCATTTGTTTTTTTCTTTCATTTACAGTATTCTAGCTCATACTTTCACTTCCTCATATGGGAACTTGCCATTTCTCTAATTCGTCATGGTTGCTTTTATTGACGACAATGGCTACCAACCACAGACACACAGTGCTGATCACTTCTGAGGCTTTTCAGTAGCTTGCTAGAGATGATTTTTTTTTTTTGAAGATGAAAAATGGCATGTGTTCTTACTAAATGGCTTTTTAAAAAATCGTCATTAGCTACTCTTTTTTTTCAATTATTTTTTCAATTTTATTTTTTTATTACAGTTTATTCACTTTGTATCCCATCTGTAGCTCCCTCCCTCCCTTTTTCCCTCCCAAACCCACCTCCCTCTTCTCCACCCATGCCCCTTTCCCAGTCCACTGATAGGGGAGGACCTCCTCCCCTTCCATCTGCCCAGTCAATATGTTTTTCATTGTATAAATCTAAATGGGGCAAAGAAGACCTATCTAGATAGTTGCTGTATTAACAGGTAACTTAAATATACCATACTGTTTTGCATAGCGTTTACTACAGTGCAGTATGCTGAAAACTCAAAATCATCTTGTTTTTAATACCATGGTCATCATCATTGTCACCTTGTAGTAAGATACACTTATGTCCCTGTCATTCTTATGCCCTGAGGAAAAGAAAAAAATCTTTCTGGAATTGTGGCCCTATCTGTACATAGATGAACTGATGCTTTTGAGAAACATTTCTGTTTAAATGTATCTACAGAGTTGTTAAAAACAAAGAAACAACTTTGAAATTTATAGAAACTTATCAGTGCAAAGTAGAGGTAATAAAAGCATAGATTTTACTGTCAATGTCACATGATAATGAGGGATTATATGATAATGTAAGTAAATCCAAACTGCAGAATTATGTTTGTGTATGTGTGTCTGTCTGAGTGCATATAAGTGTGTACACATACTAATCTGAAACCATTGGATTGAGTACGCTTAGATGTATTTAGATGTGTTAGGGTGCAATTTAGATTTTCTTTCTCTCTTCCTCTGTACCAAAAAAAAAAAAAAAAAAAAAAAGACACTCACATAATCGTGTCCTAGATTTTCATCATTAAAACATCAAAATAAAAAGTTGCCACCCACAGATTTCCCAAGAGACAAAGCTGTTTCTATGCAATTCTATATTCTGGTCTGAGTGTTTTGGATCAGAGAAAAAAACAAGTTAAAGTAGCTTAAGCAAAGCATGGTGACTAGTCTCTTTTGTCTTTCTGATCACAGCTTTCAACTGTGCCATTGATTTTGCTGGACAGCCATGTTATACATATTTAACCCATTTATTCTCCCTTTCTCTTAACCCCTTTCTTCTTAACTTCTCACCACCTCCTCTGGTGCTCTCCTAGCTAAAGATCTTGCTTTCCTCCCTGCTAAGGAAACCAAATCATCTTGAGAGGACTTAGAATCCTCCCACTCTGCTCCTACCCAGTCACCAGTGTCCTCACCCACATGCCACCTTCTCCCGGCTGTTTTAATGCTTCCTGTAAATAGAGTTGCTTCGTCTTGCTCACTCAAGGGAATGGCTCCAATCACTCACCCTCTTTCCTTTTTCAGCTCTTATTGCTCCATACAAAGAAGATATGATTTCTTTTTATTTAAAAACAAATATCTCCCTTTACTTAACAAACACATCTAGCTGCAAGGCTAGCTTTACCTTTTGTAGCAAACTTCCTTCAATGTTTAATCTATACTTTATTCTCAAACTCTTACAGTATGTCCTGCCTTTCCACCATGACCCAAGCTGAGATTGCCATGTCTCTTAATGACCCCAAGAGAACACTCCAGTTCTCTTAAATGACCTGTTTGAGGTGAATCATTTAACAAATTGATATTGGTTTCCCCTCATTACCCTTTCTTCCTCTGATGACATTGGTGCATGCTCTCTAATTTTGTCTCCTATCATATATATATTCTTATTCTTCTTCATGCTCTGCTTGTTTTTAACTTACACTCTTACATGTCGCAGCTGAGGATGTGGGTGCATACCATAGACCACTCAACCTTAGGCTGCACTTAGATTTGTCCTAATTTGAATTCGTGTATTAGCACATACGTTTGCACCACAATCGATATCATCAATGTGCTTATTGTTTTCAAATGTTTATCTCCAGTCCAAATATTTCCTTATGTACTAAAGATTACGCAGACAGGTCTGTGTCTCTAAAACTCACATAAACACGTTAGGCATGAAGCCTTCTCTGTCTCAATGCTCAAGTCATCCTTGCATTTGTGTAGGATAGAAGCACTTTGGTGTCATAATGTTCAGTCTATTTCCTATACTAGCATTTGTTTGTTTTCTATATTTTTTTAGTTTTTAAATTTTTTTTTATCTCACTAAGTAGAATTGTTTCTAAGTTTTGTGTGTTTTATGAAAGTGATTGTTTTCTGGATTTCATTTTCAGGTAGCTTATTGTTCATATGAAGAAACACTAATTATTTCTTAAAAATACTTGGTATCCTGCATCTATTATAAATCTATTAGTTTTAAGTGTTTGTTTGTGTATGTGTGCACTTTTGTGTGTATAGATACTTGTACCCTATGTTCATCTGTATGCATGCAATGTTATTTGCATATGTGTTTTTGTGTATCTGTGTGTATGTTTATGTGTGAGTGCAGGTTTTGTGTGTGTGTTCATGTTTGCTTATGCATAGGTATGTGTGTATGTGTGTGCTTATGCATGTGTGTGCGTCTACAAACAGGTACAACCTGAACTCTTCTTTCCTAGTTAATTTCTTTCTTTCTTTTGTCCAATTACTTTGATAGTGAATCTTCAAGGACTGTGTTGAATGAAAACAGCTACAGTGAGCATCAACTCTTGGGATCTGAGTGGAAACATTTCTGACCTTTCATCATTGACTATAATTTTAACTGTGGCTTCATTGTAAATTTAGTGTGTTAAAGTATATTTTTCTATGTTTTGTTTGGTTTTTAGCACTGATCTCATAAATCAGTTGTTAATTTATTTCTGATTCACAGATTTTACTTAAACTTAAAAGCTTTAAACAGCAGATATCTCTTATTTTAGAATGTGTGGTGCTGAGGAAAAAAGGTCTTAGTTAGGTGCCTTGAATTCAGAGTTTCTTGTTAGGTTGTGGTCAAGCTGCCATCTGTCCTGTGGTCTCACCTGAAGGTTTATTATTTGGAGAAGAGTCTGATTCCAGACTCACATACAGAATTGTAGGAAGCCTCATTGGCTTGAAGCTATTGAACTAGGAACTTCAGTCCTCTGATTATATTATGGAAGAGCAGAGGATCCAAGTGGTTAGAAATGGTGTAAGCATTCTAAGATAAAGGTCAATCTTTTTTTTGTTTGTTTGTTTTTTTGTTTGTTTGTGTTTGTTTGTTTGTTTTAACCCACAATCACATACACGGCTTTCACCAGGCTAAGAACTAGATATGGATGGACAGTATCTTCATTTGCATATAAGTGCATTCAATTCATTTCTCAGATACACATGCCCTACTTGACCATGGGAAAAAAATGATGCACATTACAATTTAAGAACTATAAACGCGTATTATTTCTAAGTCAGCTAAAATCTAAAAGTGACCTCTAAATACCCTTATTTTCAAGGGTGACATATTTTCATTTCTTTGACATAAGACAACATAATTAGTTATAAGTAGTTTTTAACCAATTAAAGTGAAGTGAATTGGGGATTGAGACACGGTTCAGTGGTTAAGAGCTCTTCTTGCTCTTGTAGAGAATCCCGGCTTAGTACCCAGCACCCACATTGTAAATTCATAACCATCCATAACTTCAGTTATAGATGATCTAACACTCTCTTCTGACCTCCTTGGTGCGTGTAAATACATATAAGCAAAAACACTCCTACGCCTTAAATAAACTAAATGGCAATAAAAGAAAAATGAATTTTTCGTAGTATTTCCTAAATCATAGGACTTAGTATTGTTGATTCCCAGAGGCAGTGATTTCCCACTATGTGGTGTGCAATGCTGATTTTCCTGAGAAAATCTAAAAAAAAAACAAAACAAAACAAAAAAAACTTACTACAATGTTCTCGGGTGTAAAAACTACCTTCACAAGAAAATCAAGACTTTGTTTGCCTCACTACCTCAATTCTTTCAGGCCATGCAGAGACAAAGTACCTAGAGGCACTAAGCACTCTATGAGTGCAGGGACAGTGCAAAAGTATACTTGGGGATCTAGCTGACTTGCGTTGACATAGAAGCGATGAGCAGAAATCCAAAAGAAGACGTCGCTATTATAGTTTTTGTTTCAAAAGTACAATTTGTCCTCATACAAATAAATGTTATTTATATTAGAAAGTGCTAGGACCACCATTGGTTTCAACTACTTGATGACTAATAACGATAAATGTTTTTAAATGTACATTTTAATTGGTAGCATGGTAAATATCCATAACTAAATCCACACAAATAACTTTTTAGGGTCTTTAGTGGTTTTTCAGAACAAAGGGTCTTGGAAACTAAAACTTCAGAATTGCTGTTTGAGAATAATAATGCCTTTTTCAGATGTAGAACGTCAGCTCTGTATGACCTATATTCTGCTTTCACAGTTCTATGGCTTCTGTGTAGCAGAATTGGTACAGTAATGTAGGTAAGTGTTCTGGTTGGTGTTATATGGCTGAGCCTATAAGATTCATAAAAGCAGTTGGAGTCTCCCTGAAACATTACTTAGATATGACATGACTGTGAATTCTATCCTAGAAGGAAAAGTATATATACATCCTACATCTCCAAGAAGGGAAGAAAGTGAATTTTCAGTCTTAAATTGGATGTATTGTTCTCTCTTACTTTCTGGTACTTAAAAGCTAGCCCAGCAGTAGATTAAAACAAAGGCAAACTTTGTTGCTGCTTGAAAGACTACAAATCAGGATGCATTGTCCTCCTTTGTGGCCTGGCAAGGGGTTGGGGGGGAGTGAGCAAAGAGCCAGCCACTGAGTTCATCCAGTCTTGATGAGACCTGACAAGCTAGGGTCAGATGGAAGGGGAGGAGGACCTCCCCTATCAGTGGACTTGGAGAGGGTTATGGGAGGAGATGAGGGAGGGAAGGTGGGATTGGGAGGGAACGAGGGAGAGGGCTACAGCTGGAATAAAACATGAATAAACTGTAATTAATACAAAAAATAAAAATTAAAAAAAGACTACAAATTAGCTGGGGAGGGGGGTTCTGTTGAGGTAAACCATGCTTGGCTCATTTTAGCTGTGGCTAGGCATACATCTGTTCTCAGGCAGGAAGGCTATGGACTTGCTGCTCACTGCCAAGCTAAAGGGGAAAGTGTGCCTCATGCCCCACATTATCCAGCAGGCTGTCCAAGGCCTGTTTCCATGGCGGCAGTAGAAAACTCAGAATAATCATAGCTACAAAGTTTCCTGAAGCTGAAGCTGTAGCTGTGTCAGCAATACTGATGATTAAAACAAGCCTCAAAGACAGCTCCGACCCGTGGTAGAGAAATTGTCTACCTCTTAATGGCAGGAGTTATAAATTCCCATTACAAAGAGGGAGTGGATGCAGTGAGAATAGTTAAATACAAATGTCCTCGGCTGATTCTATATCCCAGTAAAAATATGCCAAGCTATGCTCTAAACTGAAAAAAAAAAAATGAATCTCAGTATAGTATCTCTATACTGTTATATAACAATTCAGACATATGGCTTTGTATCATAATGTGGGATGGTGATTATATTGACGAAGGGATTAGTTTTTTTTGTTTTGTTTTGTTTGTTTGCTTTTTTACCAATATTAAAGAAGAGTTCAATTCCAATTTCTGACACTAGAGCAAGTAACTTAACCTTGATAAACTCTAGGCTCTTTATCTGCAAAATAAGGAAAATAACATCTATGCCTGAGGGTTTATTAAAGATGGTGTGAGGCAGTGCTTAGGAAGCACCGGACTTCTTAGAGTTGAAATACTTTAATCACATAAGCCAGAAGCTCTTTTATAAAACCCCCTCTCTCTCAGTTCAGTGCATTCTCCCCAGCTCCCTCAGACAAAATAGCAGTGCCATATTTAACCGTGCACATCTGTTGACATGAGTGCTATGGAAGCCATCAGTCTCTAAGTCCTCCCCCTACTCTGTACATAAACTCCCTTACAGAACATAAATCCAGTCTGTCTCCATAACTGTGTACTAAATATCTTGTGTTTGCTGTCTTTCATTCCACTTTGTGAATGTAAGAAGTGTATGCTTTGTTTAAATAAGATCTCACAGCTGAGTAAAGGAGATGCATTCTGTGCCAGATGACTTCTGCTAAGCATATTGAGTGCCTTACATATTATGCAAGTACAAATAGGGGTTTTTATATGGCTTGTAGGAAGAGTATTCTGAGTCAAGCTCTAGCCTAACAGCCTATACCATAGATGAGCACTTTTTCTAGACCAAGCATCCCTCAGTATGAGTTTCCTGTTTGCCACCATTTGTATAAGCGATCCTCAGCTCAACTTGTATGCCAGCGAGGATATGCAAAAGAGGGGGTTGACATGGAAAGATCCATATCAATCTCTGAAGCAGTCAGCCAGGCCCTTCCTTCCTTTGTCACCTCTTATTAGGAAGCAGATGGGTTGGTGTCACAGTTGATGGCATTTTATTGCACAGCTGTGTGTATCTTCTTAGCCATTCAATTGGCCTTGTTAATTTAAATGTCTTCCATTATCACTCTTGACATAGCACGCTCTTCTGTGTGACTATTTCCACCTTGCCCAAGGGAACACTATTGTATTTGAGCTGCAGGTATTGGATCCCTCTGGAGACTAGTGTGGCAGATTGGTTCCCCATATCTATCAGCCCAGAGAAAATCGTTGCTAGAGTTCTGAGGCCCTTCAAAGGATACTTTAGTCCGCTCTACAAATGACAATACCTATTAAAAACGCAGAACATCTGGAATTCTGCTAAACACAGCTACCACTGGGTAAACTGCTTCTTTGGACTGGTACCAGCAGCACTGGCATTCTTTTATTGACTTTGAGCTTGAGGGATGGGATTCATAGAGCTCAAGCCACTGATGATGCTCAGTCTTGCAATTTTACCACTCTGCCACTCGGCAAATGGCTTCTGGGCCTCCTGTGCTCAGGTAGGGGATTTGATGACTCACAGGTGGATGGAGTTAGTACCATCTTGACAATCTCATTCACCCAGACAGAACAAGCTCTGGCTGGAGTTAAGACATCCCCAAAAGAGGAAGAGAATAACCAAGCCAGATGTGCTTCCCGATAATCTGGACACTAAGAATAGTAAATCCACAAATCCCCTAATATAGTCTCTCCACAGTTCTTAGGGGTATGGTGGCAGACATTCAAATAGAGTGCTCCCAGGGCAAGGTGCAGAAATGGAAAGAAACAAGAACTTCATATTAAACAAATAACAATAGTTCTGGGGTTGGGGGAAAAGGGATGTTAAGATGGAGCATTTAAAAGTACTGACTCTAGGATACTAGATATGAAGGAAGAGATAACTAAGGCTACTTGAACCAGGGCCTGAAAGTTAAAGAATTCCTTATAATTCACAAAGCGTATAGGCCAACACTGAGGAATTTGCAAAAGAGAGAATACTAGTATACAATGAGGCAGTGGGTAGAAGCCATATATAATGTCAGTTTTCAATAGTGGACTGATAGATTGTCATTCAGTTTTGAACCACATGGAGAGAAGTTGCCAAGTATTTGATTTGCTCTGTTTTTGTCTTTCATGTTGTGTTGTTAAAACACCACCCACTTCTTTCCATTCATTATCAATTTCACTATCCTTTAAACTTTCCTGTCATTTGTTCTGTTTGTGTTAGTTTTGAAATTGATTGTCACTACATAGATCAGAGCTTCCAACAGGAAACCCTCCAGTGTTACCTCTGAAGTGCTGAAATTACAGAACTGTGTCACTATGTCTGGCTTTCAACCTCTTTGAGATAAAGAAATAGTAATCGTGTGTGTGTGTGTGTGTGTGTGTGTGTGTGTGTGTGTGTGTGTGTG
>NW_026591597.1:3358624-3449099 GCF_907164565.1 Psammomys obesus | reverse complement strand
TGTGTGTGTGTGTGTGTGTGTGTGTGTGTGTGTGTGTGTGTGTGTGTCTGTGTCTGTGTGTGTCTGTGTGTGTGATAAATTGGAGGAAGGAGGAACACTAGAAATGTTGCCGATTGGCCTGTTGGGGTCTATAGATAAAGCTGCTTTCCACTTGATCTTGAACTTAATGAGGCTAAACATTGAAATAAAATTGGTATGCGTACAAACTGGTGCTAGAATTTTGGACCTAGACTCCTCTTCTGCTCTCTGCAGTATTACTTTTTGAGAAGTTGTAGACATTTAAACAAAACCAGGTCCCCAGACAATATACCAGAATTGTTTTCTAGTATCTATCATAAAACAGGAAAAGGTATTTTAATTTTGTATCTAATAAAACTTTTGTTTATCAGGCATCTTGCTCCTTGGTCCATCATGTTAGATGCAAGTCATGCCTTAACTGACTCTCATGCAGGGGAGAAAAATTTCACCCTTCAAAATCTTTAATCCCTTGCTGTATTAAGAATGGGCTGTAGACAAACAGGGCTTTTATAGAACTGAAGAATCTCAGGCTTCATATCTAAATCAAGTCTGCATTTTAACAATATCTCTAGGTAATCTCAATACACATAAAGTTTGAGAAGCACTGGCCTATTTTTTTTGATCCAAACATTTCTGAATCTTCTGTGTTATTTTGAGACTGAGAGCTGACGCAAATATTTGGGCAAACATTTTTCCTCTACCACAGGAAGAATCCTAATGCCCAATCTACCGTAAATGCTGTGAGCATATAAAAAGCTTAAGGTTGTACCTTGTCCATAAGGTTTCCAAACTCATAGCTACTACTGTTTATGGCTATCTTTTTTGTTTATTACCTTTTAATATTTTTAGTATTTAGTATTTTAATATTTATGATTCACTGTATTAATGACTTCATTCTCTAAACTCAATAAAAAGATTTAAGAAATTCACTATAGTTAAACTACAACAAATTATCACAAAATCACTCAGCACCTATGTGGAGATTTTAAAAAGTTACAGTTTTGCCAGGGGCAATGGATTTAAAAGTCAACCATTTGACATTTTACTTGAGTGTGTTAGATTTTATAGTCTCATACTTCATAAGAGTTGAATTTTATGAGCGATAATCACATGTATGTGTCACATACACTTTGGTGCAGGAATGAATGTTGGGCTATGACCTATGATATGCTTTCTAAGCAACACTACACAATAAAGCCTGGCCTACCTTTGGACAATTATTTTGAACTGCTTGAGGTCTACAAATGGTTTTACAGCTAAACATTTATGTCTAACAGTTCATCTAAAGGGCAGCATAAAGGGCATGATACAAAGAGTCAGAGAAATCACTCAGGGTGTCTCAGCAATACTTACTGGTGAATATAAAAAGCCATGGCTATGTCTTGAAGATTCTCATGGCTTTGGCACTGATGCTACACAGTCTTGAACCTTTGCACAACATTTAGGACCCTGTATATAGAGGTTTCCATTCTACTTGTAGGCTTCTAATTGTGATCACTTGATTTAGACATGAGAACTATACATGCTATCTTGAAACCAATTTCCCATGCTTCTTCACTGAAATGTCTACCTCTTTGCTCCACGAAAGACAGTTCCATTTCATCTTATTAAAAATATTTTTTGGAAACATTTGGAATAAAATTTCATTTGATCTACTAAAGAAGGTTTACATGTAAGGGTTCATCAGTTGTCTCATGTGCTGCTTTGGAGGGCTTGGGTGGGCATTACTACGAGGACCATGTATGGTTTCCCTACAGTGTGTGAATGATACCCATCTCCAACATTTAGTGGAATGATTGTATCTGAATGGGTATTTTTTTTCCTAGCCAAACAAATATCAGCAATGATAGGAATAAGTAAAATTAAAAGGATTATTTACTTCATGGTTTCTTTTCCTTTACAGTGTTAAATGTTCTGTAACTGTAGACACTGGCACAAATGTGCAATTATTTTCTATTGCATTGATTATGGAACCCTTTTCCATAAAGTTCGTTATAACAGTAATGTTTCTTAGAACAGAAATAAAAATTTGCTAACAGTTCCTCAGGGACTCATAGCGACCACATGGAAATGAATACTAAGAGGGAGTTACATCCTATTTTTTTTTAATAAAGTGTTAGATTTGGGAAGTTTTCAAAGTGCTATTTTATATGCCTGGACAGCAGGGAATTTAAGTTCAAATGTTCCTTAATATGATTCTCTAACAAATGAACCCATATCTAACTCATATCTACTGTTCACTTCCCAGCAGCACTTACCTACAATTCTGGCCCATTACCAACTGGTTGGAACAGGATATTACTAGTAGGTTAAAACAACTTCTAAGTGCTGATACTGATGAAAAACAGTGAAATGTAAAGGTAGATAACACTTCAGAACAGTTACCAGTCCCACTGAGAAGCAAAGCTTGCATAAGTTATGAGAGGGCAAATCCACTTTAACTTTCCACTATCAAAATTAAAAAAAAAATGGTGGTGTCAGCAATTCATCTTTTATCTCTTTTCTCATTGTTCTCCATGGCTTAATGTCTTGGTGTGGGGACATATTTTTTTGCAAAGTAAAATTATAAAATTGATCATTTACTTATTAAATAACAAGATGTGTGTAGAAGGGTAGTAAAGAGGAAAAAAAAAGAGCCTGGTACAGTAACATACATGTAATCCCAGCAACTGAGGAGAAAAAGGTAGGTGGATCTCTGTTTGTTTGAGGCCAGCCTGGTCTACAAAGTGAGTCCAGGACAGCCAAGCCTACACAGAGAAACCCTGTCTCAAAAAACAAAAACAAGGGGAAAAAATAGTGAAAAACTTTAAAATACCAATTTGTGTAGTAAAATAATGTCACGCTTGCAAAAATATGTTCAGTTATCCTTTAATCTGTGTTTAAAAGTGACATTTTGGGATAAAGAGATGGCTCAAAGATTAGGAGCACTGGCTGTTCTTCCAGAGGTTCTGAGTTCAATTCCCAGCAACCACATGGCTCACAACCATTTGTAATGGGCCCTGATTCCCATTTCTGGTGTGCATGAAAAAAGAGCACTGACATACATAAAATAAGTAAATAAAAGGTGACATTTCTATTCCTTAGCTCGTTAGGATTGCATTTAATTATTGACATTTGAAATTAAAGGTGTCTCCAACTCATGCTCTTTATATACTTATTTATAAATGTACACATCTGTACTTCTTGATCAGAAGTGAAGTCATGGTGTGAGTTCATATCACTTTCATTCTTTCAGGTAAAATGAAATGAATTTGTTCTTTGTGTATTCACGGTCCATCTGAATTTAGTGTGTAGGCTGTGATTTTGATGATAGAACCAAAAATAATGTTATGGCTCAGATGGTTAAAATATAAAAGGTAAGTTGATTTGTGAGACATTAATGCAACACTTCAGGACTCGGCTACCTTCTGATGTGTTCTAAAGCAAAACTAATTATTTTCATTACAAATGATGTGAAAGTCAGGTCATACACATCTGCATACATTTTCTCTTTTTAATCACTCAGAGAAGCTGCTAAGCATTTCTCTTGAGCAAATGGAAAGTAAGGGAAAACTAGGTCTGCTTTAAACTAATCCTGCACGGTGTATTGAACTGTCCTTTTAACTTGCCTGACCAAGCTCAGTAAGAGATGGTTGGGCTTTCATCTTCAGAGACAGAGGGTGTGTGCAAATGCGTTTGATTTTTACTTGGAATATTTCAGCCTGCACTAACAAAAATGATATCAAGATGATTTGGCTTTTGAAGACTAGCAGTAGACAAGAAATATTTTTAACTTATATTTCTTTCATGTACATTGGTGTTTTGCATGCATGAATGTCTGTGTGAGGGTGTCAGGTCCCCTAAAACTGGAGTCAAAGATGCCATGTGGGTGCTAAGAACTGAACAAGGGTCCTTTGGAAGAGTATTCTGTGCTCTCAACCACTGAGCCATCTCTCCAGACCAGCCAAAAAAAAAAATAATAATAATGTTATATATCATTGCGTTAGATTCCAAAATCTTGGGCATCAAAGTGAGCTTTGAAACTTTACTCCCAATTTCCAAGCCTTTAGGAAAGTTCTACAAATGTGGTCAAAACACACAATTTTCTCTTGCTGACCCTGTGTCTGCTCATAAAAGCACAAAAAGATGGTTTGCAGCTAAATGCTACTCAGTTCTAATAATTCATATTTTAAAAACTAACAAAAATTGATGGTATCCTTTCTGTACATTTTTATGAATAATGTGAGGAGAATCCCATTTTCTTTATGTCAGCCTCACTCCAGTAGCTGACGCCACACCCAGAAACACATCGATAGCACAATTGGAGTTGGTGGATTATCATATTTAAAATAAAACAAAAGAACAGAAAATTCTAAGTGCGGGTATGGGAGGAGTTAGGTGGAGGAAGTAAGGGATAAGTGATAAAAATATGTTGTGTGAAATTTGAAAATATTTTAAAAAATTAAATAATAAAAACTCAAAAGACTATGTAATGCTTTTCCTTGTATTGCACCTCTATAGAGTAACTATTATTTTTTGTTGTTATCCTAATTTATATAAGATAAAATAGAAAATAAATAAAGGTAGATTAATTTTACAAGACACTAGGAAAATATGTGATGAAGAACCACTGGATAACTAACCCTTAAATGTTCTTACAAATTTTTAAAATCCATTTTGAAAAGTTCTATTTAGTACATAGGTGTATAGCTAGTAAGTTTGTGTGTATGTGTATGTGTGTATGTAGCCATAATGTATAAACACCAGGATAAATCATCCTTATAAAGTATTGTCAACTCAAATAACGTATGCATTGTCACTATTTTGTTAACACAACGATTTTACTGAGCGCCTTTTCTCTAGCAAGTATTACCTTTCAAACGCTGTCAAACATGTAGATGTAGCTCTTAGCAATGTTTCCACTGGGCGAACAAATAGCAGGCAAAGCCTATGCTTTCTTGCCAAAATGCCTCCCAATTTCTAACCCCTTTGTCTATGGATGCGTAAGCTTCGCAGTGATCAATGAAGAGATTGTCAGTACCAAGGAAGGGAGGGAGGAGGACAAGCTGGAAGAGTCTTCATTAGCTCAGCCTTAGTGCTCTGTATGGGAAACACTTAAAGATTACTTTATCCTCTTCTGCTATGAGGTTGCTTACCCTCTGTTTACATTACAAAATGGGCCCTTGGCCTCTTGCTTTATGTTTCCTAGCAACATTGTACAGTGGTAAAATGCTGTCTTTGGGGCAAAATGACAACAGTTCCTTACTCAAGTAACATGCTGATAGGTGACTTTAAACACATTATGTAAGCTTTCCTAGTCTTAGTTTTCTCTGCCATTAAGTTATTATAAAAAATAATTCATACATAATATGAGCAGTCACAACTTAATATAATGTTTACAAATACCACCTATAAAATAATTATTATAAATACTGATGTAAATAAAGATGTTATTTTTATCTTAGAGTTCCTAGTAAACTCTAAGTTTAATAGATTTATTATTTTGGCATCTTCTGCATACACTGGACAAGTGGTTCTCAAGGTTTTCACGTGCCACCCAAAATGCAGTTATCCAAGATGCTTACCTAACAGCAAAAACAACTCCCTAGGTCAAATCACAAGCTCCACAAGCATCTTGATTTTTTTGCTCATGGGGTGATAAACCCACATTCATTGTTTTTGAGGCTCTGGCACTCAGTAAAAGCGATGGAATCCAGGATCTGCCTAACACCCCTTGACTGGATCTATAAGTGGTCATTCCTATTTCTAAACTCTTCCCATGGGAACTGATTGTGCCGCCTTCTTTCACAAATACCTCTTTTTATGCTTATGTATGACAAATCCAATTTTAGAAAAAATTCTAAGTACCTGGCTTGATTGCTTCTAAAAACCGCTGCTCTTTTCTTTTCTCTCATTGTAAATTGCTTTTATCCAAGACTCTGAACTAACTTGTAACTGAGATATTCATGATAACACACAGTAAATTTAGATTGCATTTGCGGTGCCAGTCTAGACCATGAGTTCTTAATATCAGGAAAAGTCTAACCTCCAAACATATATCCTCATTCTTTGAGAAAAACACCCCACTTCTTAGGATTGTGAGAGTATTTTAATATGGTATGAATTCTCTGCTGGGAATTATTTTTTTACTGTATCATTAACTTATCACTTGGAATGTATCTAAAATCTTCAAACTTACTTTCATCATATCTAAGTTTTATATGAAAACAGATATTCCATTAAAAAAGATCTCTAGATTAGCTCATGGCAGTAAAATATAATCAATTAAAAGTCCACAATTCTGTTTCAATAAAGTTTGTAAGTAAACAAAAATTTACAAACAGTGTTTGTAAGTAAACAAATATTTTAAGAAGTTCACCAAAATCCTACACTGTGGAACCAGCCACACAGATACCCACTAAGTCTTAGATATCCTGTATTTGTGCATGGAATAAAAGGGGATATGCAATTATGAATGGATAAAACTTCAAAGGTCATTAAAGTTGCCATAATCAGATCTGAACTCTAGTCTGTGCAGAAAATAGAAAATATTCTATTGCTACCAAAAATATTTCTCTCTCTCTCTCTCTCTCTCTCTTTTTTTTTTTTTTTTTTTTGTGGGCTGGAGAGATGGCTCTGTTGGTAAAACACTTGCTGTGCAAACATGAGGACTTCAGTTCGAATCCTCAGACTGATTTGAAGCTATGTCTGTCTATCTATCTATCTATCTATCTATCTATCTATCTATCTATCTATCTATCTCTATATATACATATATATCATGATAGATAGATATATCATGTACACACCAAGTGTTTTAAATGATAGTTTTATTTGCTTTTGATTCTTAAAATTTCAATTCCTTCATCTAAAGGAAAGAGAGATGGGTTCTTGATCATGGTCTACGGACAGCTAAATGTTAAAAGACAAGTATTCTGTTTATGCAGGCTACATTATTTACTAACAAGACAAAGCCAAAGAACCTAAACACTCTCTGATTTGTTTTGCTGGTTTTAGAGTTACGGGACCAATTAGAAGAACTGTAACATTCAGCTATCCAGATCCAGAAGATTTTTTGAAAGACATGAATGTGACATTTCCTCACATGCCATATATAAAGACACAATGCATGCTTTTTGTTTGAGGGATACGATTGGGGCTAGGCTAGATGAGTCTGTTAATTATTAGTCTATACTAGGTTCTGTTGCATGTACCTCTGAAAGTACTATTTATATTTGCTTTTTTTTTTTGTTTTTTGCATTCTTGGTTTCTGTGCTCACTTGTTAAGATTCATGGTTGAAAGTATCACTATTACAATATGTATTTATTATAAAAAAATCCTTCCACCTGATTACAGCCAATGATGAGCATCATGCAGGTTCCATAAGTTATTGTTAAATGCATAGGAGCATTTAAATAAAATACTATGTATTTATAATGCTGGAGCATTTAAATAAAATAGTATGTATTTATAATGCTGGAGACTATTTAAATCAACAGAATTTTGAGGGTTCAAAATCAATGAGAAAATGGTATATGCAAAGGTAATTATGCATTTCTTCATGATGACTTCTGACATGAAACAAAACTGTTAGAATTCAAACGATCTGTGTTAGAGGGGAATGGTTTGCAGGCAGTCCGCACTAAGCTAACAATTGTTTTGTTTTGTTTCTTTTATCAAGCATGATCTAGGGTCATAAGATAGTGTTATCACGGTACATAGGTATGTGAAGATTCACAACCAGATTGATTTATGTCTGAACCCCATGTTCACCACTTCCTGCTTGTAAGAGAAGCACATTGTTAATTTCCCTACGCATTTAACGCCTTGTGTGGGTCAGAGGACACCCCCCCTCATGATGAGTCTGGAATGCTTCAGTAGACTTCTGAATGCTTAGATTGCTACTTCATGCGTCACACGAGATCACTGTAGCTCCTGGTACGAGCAACTTTGGCTGCTACACGAGGGAGCATTCCTTCGAAGTGTTTGCTTCTGTTTTGTGCACCCACACGTGTTTCCTCTTGCAGATGGCTATACAACTGACGACATTGAATTTTACTGGCGTGGCGATGATAACGCAGTCACGGGAGTGACAAAGATCGAGCTCCCTCAGTTCTCCATCGTAGATTATAAACTCATCACCAAGAAGGTGGTTTTCTCCACAGGTTTGTATCATGGGGAAAGGTTTAAGCAAAAAGAAATTCATCCCAGTTTTTTTCAAAGGGATCCCTGGGTGGAGGGGTTGAGGTGAGCGGGGATGAGGTACCTTGAACCAAGGAACCTGCAGTACAGAAGCTACGCTACAACTCCTATTTCTAAGAGGCCCGTTTGGACCATCCAGAAATACGCAGGTGTTTTCCAGAAGACAATCTCAAGCATAGCCCAGTCCTCTTCACCTCTCATTTGCCAGAGAGGAGATAGGAGTATAGAAAGAGGGAGGACAGAAGACCTGAGTGGGACTTAGGCATCTCAGGGTTTTTAACTTTTTTTAAAAAGCATTATGGTTTGCCAAGGGCAGTTCATTTGACGCCTCTCTGTGTAGCATGGCATTGTCTACAGTAAGTAGCCTAGAAGACCGTATTTGCCTTAAAACATGGCATTTTCGCTAGCTCCACCTTCTCTCTGAGCTGACATCTTTCAGGCACTGAGATGACTGGAACCTTTTTATGGTCACATTTCAGGCATCTGTAATGTTGTGGACGGCCACATGAGCTCCTCTACAGAAGCTGCAGGAATGCATTCGCTCGCTAGAAACTACTTTAGTAAAGTAATACGCTTGCTGGAATATTCCTCTTGGTGTTTTTCTTGTTGAAATAAATCCAACAGGCACATAAATAACTAATTCTATCACTGTAGCTTTGGAGAATCTCCTTTCAACTAAGGATTCAGATACTTGGAGAACTGTAAACCACTTTCAGCAAAAGCTGTACTGTGACTTAGTAAAAATATACAAAATTGTCTATAGCTTAAGTGGGGGTGGAAGGCAGACGTTTTCTGTAAGCCTGGGGATTTTTAATCCTTATAACTCAGTGGAAAGGACATCCTTCTGAAAATACTCAGATTGTGTACGTACTAAGACATGATTTAGCCCAAGAAAACAAGACTTTCTATGTACAGTGAGAATATTGTCTCTCCTGCCTTTTACAGTGTAAACCTTTCACACTCCAAGATATCACACTCTTACATGTCTTCTCTGTAATATTAACTCCCCAGACTCCACAGTCATAGGACTCAGGTTTAAGAAACTTGTTTTGTTTGGGACTTGGAGGAGGAGCATTATTTCCTTGATTGTGGTTTGTTTGTTTGTTTGTTTCCGGTAGCCTGCTGTGTTTTTAGCATGATACTGGTCCTTTAGTTTATTTCACATAAATCCTGCTTAAAGGTGGTAATGCTCTATATTTTCTTGGGTGAGCAATTAATTTGCTAAGGAACGAAAAGGATGTACACAGTGAAAAACCCACACAGACACCTGGATTCTGACCACAGACTGAAAATGCATCCTGTGATTTCTGAAGGTGTTTTTTTTTACTGGCATCAGAACCTTATTCATTTGTGTGTGTGTGTGTGTGTGTGTGTGTGTGTGTGTGTGTGTGTGTGAATGTATATGTATCAGGTAAATATAATGTAGTGGGAAAAAGTTGAAAGAGGGAAACCAATTGACTGCTCCAAATTCTATTGTCCTCATAGTTGCAGAGAATGAACGTCTTTGATATAATATATGAGGTTGGTCAGGAAGAACATAAACTCTTTACTTGCTGCTAAGTGCAGGGCATATTCCTCGCTTAAGTCCTGCTGCTCTTTAAAACACCTGGGAAACCTCAGACTAGATTTACAGAGAAAAATATGCCCTTCATCAGTAGCTAAAATTAAACCTAGAAAGAAATGCAAGCTTTCCACAGGCCTTTAATGAAAAGTACCCCATGAATACGGATTGATAACGATGATGTTCTAAACTTGTCTTTCTAGGTTCTTACCCCAGATTGTCCCTCAGCTTTAAGCTGAAGAGAAACATTGGCTACTTCATCCTGCAGACATATATGCCGTCCATTCTGATCACCATCCTCTCCTGGGTCTCCTTCTGGATTAACTATGATGCTTCTGCTGCAAGAGTTGCATTAGGTAAGCTCCTTGCAGACTGTGCAGCCCTCCCTCTGTCCTTCTCTCCTCCTCTCTCCCCTCCCACCCCTGTGTGTGTGTGCGTGTGTGCACTTTCCTCACCCAGAATTTTGTGGCCTATGATAAGACTGGACTTTTCGCCGTGAGACTTCTATGGATGATCTGATTCAGTGTTAAATCAATTAAACACAAATCAAAGCTCTTCCATGTCAAAACCAGTTAACTATAGAGCTGTTAGTAATGAAATTGGTTTCGCCAGTTTGATCGTCTTACCCAAACATATTTCATGTAATAATGATTGTATAATTGCTCAATTTGCCTCCATGCTTCCTCACCTGCTAAATGCTTTCCCTTATCCAATACCCCAACAGGGAGATATGATATATAACAACTGTATAAGCACAGACTTTTTTCTGATGATTTATCCATGCTTCAAGATAGCATGTACAGGGCAGGAGACAAAAGCATATTAATGCTGGGCCATCCTTTGTAGTCTTGTTCATCAAATGCCTGACTTTGTTTTTCTGTCATAACACCAGATGGGAATAAATAAAATTTAATAAACATTTTTTGGGATTCAAGTGAAGTAAATTGTATGACCTTTTGCACAGATTTCTCTGTTTACATGTCTGACTCTTCCCTTTAAAAATAGGGAGCTGTTTAGCTATATCGTAAGATTCTGATTTAGTCATTACACTCATAGAAAAGCCATTTGCTTCTCATTCAAAAACATTTGCATCTAACAGCATCTGACACAGTGAGGTACTGAAGATGGATATCTCTTTACTAAAAGTTACATTCAAACAGTAATATAGATAAAATTTATAACAGCAAGAAAATGGAAGTAGCCTCAATGTCCACTAACAGACCAATAAATAATGAAAATGTGGTCCATATACACAATGGAATTTTATGTTTCAGAAAATGAAATGGTGAAATTTGAAGAAAAGTAGGTTGATCTTTTTGTTTTCACTAGTGGTAGCAGTAGTAGTCTGTGCTTTGTCTGTTTTCTCATTACTGTTTTGCTACCAAGCTGGGCTGTATCATACTCTGAACTCTCAATGTTTTTACCTTCCAGTGACAGTTTTGAGACAAACTGCTCTCTACTGTTAGAAATGCCTGTTACCTGGACAAGCAATTATAGTCTGACCTGGGGTGACATGTCCAATAAGGACCGCTATATCTGATTTGTGTCTCATGTCTGTGTGTTATATGATCAGTTGTCCAACTCAAAAGCATGAGCACTCTGGTTCCTGTTTCTTTAACCCTCTGCTCAAATGTTTGCACTGTTTGGTGTACATCATCTTTGTAATGCACTCATAGATCTGTGTCTGCTCTTTTAATTTACCTTTCCATTATTTATATGGATTAGCACGAAAACCATTTAACTGCTATCCTTTATCCTTGCCTTATATTTTGTTTCTTCATTCCCTATACTCCTACCAGAATGATTTTCTTAAATTCAGTATGTCCATATTTGTGCTACTGTATGTATCTAGAATGCATTTGGCATTATCTTTATTTTGGTAGGCTCTCATTTGACCTCCATTCTTCTCATATATGTGTGTGTGTGTGTGTGTGTGTGAAAATCTGGATATCTTGTTAAGGAACTATGAACTCTCTCTAAACCAGCCCTTACATAAAAGTTTTCCCACCCATGACATCCTGGAGTGTGCTGTAACCTTTCATGTCTAGACATCTCAGGTTTACTGAGCAATACCTACTCATTCCTCAGAAAGCACCCCCCAGAATCTACATTCTTGACCCTGACACATCAGGAGTCTGAACTATCATCTCCTCTCTACTAACTTGCCTTAAATATACATGCCTATCACAATATTTAATTCATATTTCTAATCTTCTATTTTATTTTAAAAACCTACAATAGAAAAATACAAGTAAGAAATATTTCATAACAATTTTTGATCTTTGTAAGTTAATTTACACATATTTCCAAGAAGGTCAATAGGCTGGTATATAATACTTTTCTACCAAGTATACCAAAATAAAACTAGCTTTTCCCACTAATATGAGAGCAACAAGAAAATAAGAATGTTATTACTGTGTTTTTTTCTTTTTCTTTTCTTTTCTTAGGTATTACAACTGTCCTAACAATGACCACAATCAACACCCACCTCAGGGAGACTCTCCCTAAAATCCCATATGTCAAAGCCATCGACATGTACCTCATGGGGTGTTTTGTCTTTGTCTTCATGGCCCTTTTGGAATATGCTTTGGTCAACTACATCTTCTTTGGGAGAGGTCCCCAGCGTCAAAAGAAAGCAGCTGAGAAAGCTGCTAATGCCAACAATGAGAAGCTGCGCCTGGATGTCAACAAGGTACGTTTACAGAGAAACGGTCCGTGATGATTACACTCACAGAGGAGAACTTTAATGGAGTTGTTAAGATGTGGGAAAACATGCTCTAAGGGGGAAAAATGGTAATTTCCTCCCAAAATTACATGGATGATACATGAGAGACAAAAAGGACTCCCAAAACGTATCACTCAATGCTTGGGTGCCCTTTTTGTTATCAGTAGGGATGCTCAGTTTTCATTACCTGATCACCACACAGGCTATTTTTCTATATATGAGAATCATATGTTATAATTAATATAGATTTAGCTAAACTTACTCACCAGTTTCAATTTTTTAAAGAAAATTTCGTTTCATCTTAATCAATAGAACTTGCTGGTATCTGACCTTACATATAAAATAAAACTGCATTATTAAACTATTGCTTATACTAAATGAAACTCTGAATCTGATATCCACATTCTCTGTTTTAAAATGGAAATAAACAACATTATAAATCTATTAATTATATGCCGACAACCTGAGATTTTTTTTCTTTCCAAGCAATCAAAATAATAGGAAGAAGAAAAAAATGCCAAAAAAAAAATAATAAAAGGAAGAAGTAAGAAAAAGAGGAGTAATTTTTTCAAGATATGTCGATTTAGTTAAAGCCTTGCCCAGAGCACTTCCCTGCATGACGCTCCCATCTTTATGAAGTCAAGCTGGATCAAAGACTTCCTACAGAAGTTTATACTTTTTTGTTTTTGTTTTGTTTTGTTTTTTTGAAGTGAGTTTTTCACCTCAGTGGAATACACAGAACAAAATCTTAAAAGACTGAATGCTGGGTTCCCTCCTAAGCCGGGGCATCATGTACTTTAAAGTTCCATTGGGTTTTTCTAGTTTCCAATCCAGTTTAGGAATCATCACTTTGAGGGTTTTGGCAGACGTTTCAGTGGATATGAGCTTCTTTGGTCCAAATGTAACTTCATCTGACTTACTGTTGTAGAGATCTCTGCCTTAAACAGAGTAATTATGAAGATATTTCTTCAGATTCTAAGTTTGAACTTTTTGAGGTAAATAATATTTTCATTTAACATCTGTCCTCGTGTCTTTGAAATAGCACATGGTACAGAACCCATCAAATAATTTATACTGATGTCCAGGCAAAGGAGAATGCGCTTCAATCACCTGTAATTGTTAACTATAACATCAGTTTCCTAGGTCACTGACAGCTTAAAGGTCTTCAATTTCAGTTTAATTCTAAAGATAGAACACAAGTACCCTCCACCACTGGACTTCACTGGTTACCAACTCCATGGAAGCTTCTGAGTCATGATCCCAATTTAACTATAGGTCTAATGTTTGTAGACTATTTTTTTTTTAATTAAAGGCTCTTCTTTCTACCATCTAGAAGATGGTAATTATGATGATAGATTTTATGTGTAATATGAAAGCCAATAAGCATGAAGAAGTCTAGGAAAATATCACTTTATTTCCAGTGCTCAACGGTTCCATAGCTGGAATTTTCAGGCTGGTAGTCAACATCAGCTTATTGGTATGCCTTGCTCAGGTTAACAAATGAAAGTACTGTTTAGCCTGCTTCGTGAGTCACCAGATATTGTACCCTATGTAAAGAAAACAGAAAGAATAATAAATTAAACTGTCTCCTAGGACTCCAGTGAGTTTGAAATGAGTTTAAACAATTACCAAATGCAAGACTGTCTTTACAGGATAACATCTGATCCACTTTCACCCTCATCTACATGATCTTTTTATACGGATTTGCATTTAAATGATAAATTTAAGATGGAAGGAGTAGAGATTTTAAATAAATGGAACCCAAAGAGCATCGCAAAGTTTGAAATTCAGTTGTTTCCAGATAGAAGCAGGGAAGAACTCCTGGGTAATGAAAAAGCCATCTTCCTGGCTGAGGGTGAGCACACTGAAGATCATAGCAGGTCAGAGAGCACCAAAGAATGACAATGTATTTTTCTAATGCAGTGGTTGGTTTTCAAAATAAGGAAGTGGGTCCCCTAGAGAAATTTTTATCAATGTCTGGAGACATTTTTTGCTTGTCAAACTAGGAGATGGCTGTTGATCTGCAACCCAGTAAAAGTATCAAACACAATTCCACATCAGATTTTGAATCAATAAGTTTTAATATTTGGCCTTTTGTGACAACAGAGTGAGTCAACCTGTCTGTCGTTCAATTTTTCATCTACAAAATAAGGTCAATTCTTCTCTCATAGAATTATTTTGAAGGGATTATTTGAAAATTATTATGATAATGTAAAAAGAGGATAAGAGAGTCAGTCCTCACTACCAAACAGACATTCATTTAAGTAGTATGTATTAATAAAAATATGCTAAGTATTTTAAGTTACTGTTTCACATGAAAATAGGCCAACTATATACCTATTGGTACTCATTACTTTGGTTTTACCTGGTCCAGCATCCCCAGAAACCACTATGTTGTCAGAAATTACTATGACAATAAGGAAATCCATTTTTTAATGATTTACAGAAAACCTATTGTGTCAAGTTTTATCAGTCATTTTATAGGGCAAAACATTTGATATCATCCTGATTAGAGTAAGACAAAAAGATGCCCATATAGCACTTCAAATTCTGACTTTCCGTTCACCCAGCACAAAAGGTCAGAGGAGATCCAGGCTGAGATCTGATTATTTAATCCATTCTTTTGTGTTAGTATCATTCACAATACCGCTACTTCTTATCAAAAAGGTCCATTCTTTTCAACTGTAATTTTAAGATTATTTTCCCCCAAGATAGGACACATAATCAGCTAAGTATTGTTATCTCCTATAGAAAAAAAAAAAATCAGCTGCTAAGAGAGGGATTAGGCTCTTTTTTTTTTTTTTTTTTTTTTTTTTTTTCCTCTGCTTTGATGGCCTTCTAGAGAGGGAAGGATGGTATCTGATCAGGGATGGTGATTATTTTTAAACTCCACTGTCCCAAGGTCAAGATGGGCGTGAAATATGAAAGGTCAAAGGGGGGAGCATGGTTACTTCTGTACTTCCATTTTTCTCTTTATCACTTACTGTTCAATTTTTAAAGTATTTTTCAGCTTTTAAAACTCTTTTCACCCCATCCTTTAAGTAACTCAGAAACCAAAGCTAATAAGGAAACATGCCCTAGCCACAATTGCATAGGAAAGCAGACCAAGGCCTCCAGACCTGCTCTGAGTGTTCCAAGTCGTACTTAGTGTTCATTTAACAGTGATGACAGAAAGGAAGGAAAATTGCAGCTCTCGTTACACATTTGTCCATCTGTCCAGTTTTTCTTGACCCAGCAACTTGCACACGAAAGTCCGTAACTGAGCCTATATTTCACGTGAACTGTCCTCATCTAACAATCTAAATTTTCAATATTAAGATACTAAAATTCTAAGAAATTAAAATCAACTTTAAACCAACAAGAGGCCTTGCCCTAGTGTCCTTTGCAGCAATTCAAACCATATAATATCTTCTAAAAATAGATAATGAAAAAAATATGCACAATCTGTCTTGCCGTGTGCAAAGCCTGTTTGCTCTTGAGTATGTGCACGAGCTCGAGGGAATGTCTGTTTCCTAGTAGAGTTTGCTTTTACTTAATTTTCTTGCCCTGTTTTTCTCATGTCTAAAGTTTTCAACTCATCACTTTCCCTGTTTGAGCTTTATGTGGTTTTCTGAGTTCTTTTTCTGCCAGTTGCTACATATTTGCATGTTTAAGAATCTAGTCATTCTTGCTTTTCCAGTCTTGGTTATTGCACACTTGAAATCCCTCCAATTTGCTTTTCATTTTGAGAAACCTACATCCACCGGTTTTCTAAATAAAACTCTTCCAAAAAGGAACTCCATTTGAGGTTCTTTATTGTGCATTGGGGTGTTGTGACTCTGTACTGTTCTCTTGCCTTTGCTGAATCTTTTGTAATGCAAAGCCATTAAGACCTTTTCGATGTATTCCTACAGCTTAGAACTAACCCTGCAAATTCTTTTTAAAAAAACTCATCAGCATTCTCTCATTCTTCATTAGTATTGGTCTTTTTCTTTATATTCCTTGAAGACCAATGGCGTTTATATATACCCAGTTCACCTTAACTACAGGTACTATCAGCCAACTCAATTAGCACATTCTCTACTTTGTCTTTCAGATTTTTTATAAAGATATTAAACAAAATGGGACCCAGTATCGATCCTTGTGGGACCCTACTGGAAATCTCTCCCCAACTTAGATGGACTTCCAATTACGATTTCTCTCTGTATACGTTTAGATAGCCAGTTTTTCATCCATTTATTTCTATTTCTGTTTGGGACAAATTTGTTTAGCTGTTTCCTTTAAAATAATGTTTGCAATCTATGAAGATAACCCATAGGCATGTGTCCACAGGGATCTGAGTCTAAGAGAAATTTCCCCTGAAGACCTACTTGAGTCTTTAATATAATACAGATGTGGTGGACATAAGCCTTAAATTGTTGCAATACTAGAGAGCAAAGTGAGTGAATTGCATTTAGATATGCCTTTTGTTGCTATAAAGAGACTGCAGTTTCATGATATAGCTTGGCTTTTCTTGGTTTGGGTGTTGGGTGTTTTGAACAGTTGAGTGACTAAGAAGTGAAATTTTTCTTCATGTTGTTTGGAATATGGGGAACTCAGAGCCTTTACCTTCTGCCCTAGATTATTTTTATTTGTTACCAAGATTGTTATATTTACATCAAGTCCTTGCTTTATTGTTATTTTTAATCAATAAGTATTAGTTTGGCAGGTAGGTCCTGTACTTTTCATGAATGGTAAAGACAGTAATTGAAAGTACTCCTTGTCAAAACTTGAGATTAAACAAACCTTAGTCTATTGGTCGACTAGTAATTTAGAGTCAGGGTTCTGAATCCCCATGTGTCTGTGACCTTAACTGACAAACAGTCCATCATATTACCTTCTGAATGAGAGGAAGAGAAGGAACACAATATTTCCCAGGCTTCCACTTGATTATCCAGCCCCACGGAAACTGTTAAGGTTAGTGTCATAATATCCATTTCCTGACGGGTTAAAGTGACACTGACCAATTTTCAACCTTCCCTGTGAGGACTCGAGGCCCAAGCAGTTCCCATATTGTGTCTTCTAACTATGTCGCCCCTCTGTAATTTTACTAGTTTGGCTTCAAAAGTCTTGACACTTCACTCTTTGGCCTTTGTGCAGAGGCAAGGGTGTGGGTATATATTGGTTGTTGTCTTGTTTTTGGTACTTCATTGCTTTTCTAAAATTTATTGCCTGTTAAGAACTTATTTGAGAAAAGGCAATAGGCTCTGGGATCCAAGAAATTTGTGTGTTTATTAATCATTGTTTTGGTCTTAATCTTGTCAAAATTCTAGAGCTTATCGTGTCTGTGCTTTCAATCTATCGTGACTATGTTGTTTCTGCTTTGAGTTTTAAATTTCAGTTGCTATTGTTGAAAGTAGACTGGTTTTATCTAGCACCACTCTCAGAAAAGTGATAATCATTTTGAATAAAACATGATGGAAGCTGGTATTTATTATACCAATGTTTGAAAATATTGCATTAAAAACAAAACAAATCAAATCATTATGATTTGTCTGATGATTGGATAGATCACCAAGAAAATTCAAAACATCCTCTTACCACGAAAATATTTTGAAGAAATTTTGCTTCTTGTGTGCCAAATTAAATGATGGCTTGACCCAAGCCATCAAGACTCATTTTTTTTTTTTTTTGAGATTCTCTGTTTCATATACCTGGTAAAAAAGAATGTTCAACAATATATATTGAAGTATGAAATTTAATGTTTTTTTTTTTTTGCTTTGTGTCTCTTTTCCAGATATAGCTTTGTTCTCTACCCTGAGTCTTCATTTTAAGTTTGTATTCAGAATTTAGAATATAAATTATTACTCAGCAATTTAAATAATGATTTTCTTAGCTAGAACTGCAATATGCTAAATAATCAAGATATTTCTGGCAATCATGAGAGGCAAAAAAAAGACTTTATATTAGGGTCAGACTGAAATGAGTCCACATTTCAGTATTGTCTCCCGGGTCTGTATGACAATATACATTTTAATGTCTTAAGTTCATTGACTAAAATCTGAAGTCACTATGGAGCTGCTAAAATGGAAAAGAGCACTCAGTTACAATTGGCTAGTAATACTGGGATGGTAGCAGAGAGGGCATATCTTTTTAAGGCTTTTGAATAATGGAAAACACCTGTATCTCCATACAGTGATATAACTGTTACTGACACTGCATTTGAGTCATGCTCAGTGATACTCTCTTCTCTCTCTCTCTCTCTCTCTCTTTTCTTTATAGATTTGGCATATTCTACCATTTGCAAACATAAATCAAATGATGACAATGTTTTACTGAATGCCAGATCATAATTTACTATACATGTATTTAATGTCCATTCATTGCTAGATACGTGAATTGTTACTGAGGCATATCTACTATAAGCAACTATAAAAATAAGCATTATATTGGTGACATGCTTATACACAAAATGGATTTTGTTTGTCCCAGGATAAAATGTTCATATATATCTATACATCATCCCCTATAGTGTTCTGTGTGCAGTTTGCTCAGCTACTGGGACCATAGAAGAGTGTGCCACATGTATACTTCACTCTAAAAAGGGAAGAAAATAACCAGAAAGCACATGTTTTACTTTGCCCAATTAAGTATTAGAGATGTGGAAGTATAAAATAATTATAGAGTCATTTTATCTTCTTTCCATCTAAAAGTTCCTGAAGAATAAAACCAAAAAATGGAAAAGTAAAACAAACCAGGAAAAAAAGCAACACTTGCCTCCAACTAAAGTGCTGCACAAAAAAAAAAAAAAAAAAAAAAAAAAAAAGGTAAACAAAGGTAAACTCTGCAAGCAGAGTTCAGAGAAATCTACCCAAGTTGTAGATAAGCGAACAGGAAAACCCAATAGCATTATTTGAATCAAGATGAAATAAGGCAATCAAGGAAACATTATACAAATCCTGGAAGAGATAAATGAGTTTAAGAGGAGAGGGGTCAACAAATGAGAGACAAAGATGAAAAAAAGAAAAAAGAAAAAGTCTAACAGAAAAGCTATATCTCAAGATCAATTTTATAATAAAATTTTCTATAAGGATTAAAATGGAGAAGAAACAAAGGATTAAAAATGGGAGCAAGAGGAGATTAAAGGGAGGGACTGAGCTCAGTGGATTGAGGTGCTGTAGCCAAGGCTGATGACATTAGTTTAATCCCAAGATCCATTTGGTTTAAGAAGAGAAATTATTTCTACAGTTGTCCTCTGATCACCTCAGACAAGAATGCACCCACACACATGCACATATACAAATTTAAATATACACACGGGGCAGGGGAGCATGTGAAAGCAGAGTAATCTTTCCAGAGGCTAGAAAATGAGTATGAAAAGAGTTCTATATGTGTGTCAACTGAAACTGATAGGACAAACATAAAAAGGTGACCCTACCCAAAAAGGAACATCTAGCCCATAAAGTTTACCAAATATGCCCTTTGAAATATTAAAATGTAGTTACCTTTAGATATGCCAGAATTTTTCAAAACATAGGAGGAAGGAAAACTTATTAGGGATTTAGGTGTTAACCACAAATAAATGAGACTAAACCACTATTAAAACTCTATAAAGTAAACCATATATCGACTTCATAATGAATATCAATAGAAGGGAAAATCAGTAAATAGATGTATACAGAGAAGACTCACAGTTAACTTTAAGATGCAAGTTGTCTTGAAACAAACAAATAATATGAAAAACTAGAAATTTTCTTTCCTTGTGAACACCAAAAAGACTGTTCATCAGACTTCAGTATTTATTCTTGGTTATAAATAAAAAATAACTCGATAAACTGGAAATCAATTATATGTCCAAAGGAAGGAAATGTTACCATTGTCCTGTAGTGTTCAGTTTTAAAACGAATGATTAGCCTCTTCAAGTTCGTGAAGTTAGAATGGGACAAAGGTGATATGAAAAATTAGTTTCTCATTCTTTCTTACACATGCATTTATCCATCAATGAATTATTTTATGGTATTTATTTTACACTGATAGAATCTCAGATTCTAGAAAATGAGGTAAAGTTTCTATGGTCAGAAAGAAACTGACCCCCCCCCCAAAAAAAACAAAACAAAACACCATAAGGATTGTGAGATGTTTACTAAATAAGAGAAAGAAAGGAAAGTATGTGTTCCATGAGCCATTCTGGGAATCAAGAGATGGCATCAAATTTTTATTAACCACCTTCCTATTAATATTGAATTATTTCACAACAACAACAAGAACAAAAATACCTCCAGCAAGTTCCTTTATTATGTTCTTAGGAAAATTTAGGATTGCTATGCTCTCTGCTGCAAAGAGCTACGCAAGATGGGTTGATTTAATTTTGGCCAATAGAGTACCTACGGAAACAAAACAAAAGTGGACCCTGACGTGATCTTTGAAATCTCCCTTGATAATGAACAAGCTGTCTGTTTTCCTCACAACACTTCTACCAGCTCTGACTGCGGATATTTTTGGAGGTTGGCCAAGCTTCAGCTGGCTCCTTTCACTGAGTCAAAGATACCTGTGGCAGTTGCTTTAGAGAGGAGCTGGAGCTGAACATCTGAGTCAGGGGAAGGGAGAATGCCAGCCAGCCTTGGCAGCCTCTTTGATATGTAATATCAAGTACCCACATATGCACACTACCTCAAGGAATAATTCACATTTCTTCAGGCTAGGGGCAAACACTATTGTTATTTATTGGACACACTTATGAAACAGAATACAGTCTAATACATATATATGCAGTATGCTCTGTTTGAATTAGAATACTTAATGGTTTAATACCGTTTTCATTATTTAATTGTAGGAATCCTCTAGTTCTTCCTATGATAGACCAGGTGATGATAAACTGGTAACATCCTTGTGGTATAAGCTAGTAGAGCATACTCCTTCTCTCTGTGTTTGTTACTCATTATCAAAATTCCTTCTCTCCCCTCTTATATCTCACACCTTCATAATTTCTAGTAGTTACAGTTCCACACTCAGATGGGCTATTATTAAGGCTCAGGAATTCTTTGAGAATGCTGGCCTTCTGAAACCAAACACATGAGTTTTGTCCCTGTGACAGTCTCAGCTGCACTTTGTTCCTCTTTTAATAGCCCTTGGCAGGCTAGCAAGGAACTTCCCACAATGAATACAGATTTGGAAAGAACACCATGAATGTGATTATCATTCACTACCATTCTCTATTTTGATGGTTTAAGGGTACAGAAAGTCTAGCTTAATGAATCCATCTTCACCTTGTGTTAGAGACAGCACAAAGCTCAAGCACCAAGACTCATATTTTAGCAGTGTGTGCTTGGAGTGGAAGCTTAGAGCTTCAAAGTTCCATTTGCAGTTCTGCCACAGAATGGTGATATTAAGAATTATACCAGAAGACAGGCAGAAAGTTCTTGGAAGAGCATCTGGCATTTGCAAGTGGGAACTGTGACTTTGATTAGGGAAGAACAGCAGGGCAGAGTTGAGAACGATTTCTGGTTTTAAAGATTTCTGAATTCCGCAGTATCATATCATTGGGTCTGCTGTGTTTTCCTTTGGCCCCTGTAAGATGATTCTTATAGTACAGGTACTCAAAATGAACTGTCCACTAATTCATTCAGTACACAGATAATGTGTGCCACTCAGTTTTATGAGAAAGAGATGCTGATTCAAATGTATGGTCCAGGAAAAACATCACAGAGTAAAATGTAAACTTTACTTTTAAAAAGAGAATTAGAAATAGGGAAAAGTCACTCTTCTGTTATGCGTGGCTGAATGTACTAAGCAGGTAAGAAAAGCATTTCATTCTAGGGAAAATTCCTGAAGGATCATTTGAAGAATCTTCTCCTTATTAAGAAAGAGACTGATCCATAAACAGAAGTGACCAGTCCACGGTCAAACAACAATGAGATAACAAAGGCTAGTGCTATGATATAGGGCCCCTCGTTAGAGCACTATCTTGTGAGATACTACTACATAATTTGATTTGCAGGACATCTCAATCTCTTTATTGACAAAAATGCCTCTGAGAGATATGAATACACAGGCCAGCTGTTTGGTGTAATGGAAACCATTCTATCTCCAGTTTAGACACTCTGTAGTGATGAGCAAACTTTCAGAAACTCAAATACTGATATCTCTTAAAAGCTACTACTCACTGAGAGCTATGTAAAGTCAGAAGTCAGTGACATTCATCTATTTAAAACACCTATTATCTACTACCCCAAAACACAATTACATAAAGGGTCATCTTTAGGCCACAATTTGAATAACTTATATTCTATTAGATAACTCATAGCTCTATTTCCAGCTTATTAGGTCAGAATTTCTGATTGTTTGAAAAGATAAATTTTAGCAAAATTCCCAAAAAATTCACTTGACCACAAAAATATAAGCTGGTTGACTTATTCTACAAATTGTTTAGTTCCTGAAAATGATACATTTTTTTTTATCAAAGATGAAGCCTAGAGAGAATTAATTTTCATAGCTCATAAGTGGCAAACATGTAATTTGAACCTAGGTTCTTTTGCTTTGAATGATTTTCATATTTCACCCAGATCCCAGTTGGAATTTTTCTCCTATAGAGAAATATCAGGGCATCAGATGAGCACAGTGTTCTGCCATATCTTCTAAATTTACATTTTCCTTTCATTTCCTTGCTCAAACTATAGCCTCTGTGTTCCAGAGTTTAGCAACATGTACTCTGCCTGCTATCGGCTTCAAACCTCCCAGCTAAGGGAAATTGGGTGTTAGAATAGGGCACGGGAATGTTTAACAAGGCTTTGTCAGAATAACAGCAGTTCTCCCAAGGAAGGAGTCCAGGAGGCACAGAAGAGGGTTCATTTGACAAGTGCTCACTAGGGTAATTCACCGTGTAATTGGCCAAATGCACAAAAGACATCAGGCCACAGATGAGTAAGAAATTTTAGGTTGCTATAGAGTTTATAGCTCCCTCTGAAACTCCCTCTCTCCTGGAGGGTTTATATGGAACCTTATCTGTGATTAATCCAGATGTTTGATTGAGGAACATGTATGCCTCTTTCCAGAGCTTTCTTTTTACTTTTATATCAGATATCACTGATATTTAGAAGGTCAAGTAACATGGTTAGGGATAGATAATATATCCCAGTTCATCTTAATCTTTAATATGCATACACATAACCTAAGGACCTGGTAGAATACAAACTCTTAATCTGTAGTGTCTAAGTCAAGGTTTGAGATTCTGTAATCCCCACATGCTTTCCACTGATGCCAAAGCAAATGATCTCTATGGTTCATATGATATAGCAAGGATCTAGCTGAAGGAATGCAAATGAGTACTCCTTGAGTACCAACTCTGGATGATTCAATGAGAATGCTGCAATTGAGTCCAGGACCAGCTGGTCCATTAGCATTGCCACGCATGAATTTAAGAATAGACAACATCACGTCCAAAAATTCTCTCATGTAACATACAGAAGCTGAAACCCAGAGATTTGGGGGATTTATTCAGGATCCCATACAAGCCAGTAAGTTATTGGACTAGGACTATATAAAACTAGAAGGCATGCCTAGATTTTTTTTTCTTTCTGAGTTACACATTTTAATCACAGATTGCATGTGAAGCTGTTTTAAAATAACTTTCCTCTCGCTTCTATAATTGTCAGAACCAGTCACAGAATCTAATTTGGATTCATAAGCCAGGGTATTCAGCAGAGCTGAGTCTCTAGAACAACTCTGTGACTTTCACTGAAGAGTTTCCCTTCTCTTCAGTTGCCTTGTTTGTGAGATCAACAGACACACACCTAATATTTCAAGTTCGCTCTGGTGTTGTAGAGAACAGCAAGCGAAAAGATCTGAAAACACATTGATGAACTTAAGTGACTTAAATAAGTTCAGAAAATTTTATTTAAAATGTAGTAAGATATCATGGAATTTTCCTCAGAAGATGACTACTTTTAGCCTTATAGGGTAGTATTGCAAAACCCAGAAAGCTGGGGCAGATTGACAGCTGGAAGTTTGAGAACAGCAAGGGTACAGAGTGAATTTCTGGTCAGCTTGGACTGCGTGGTAAGGACTTGCCGCAAACACGCACACACACACATACACACAACACAACACACACAGCAAACTTTGGGTCATATTTTATCTGAAGAGACTGCTAACTGTTATAAAGAGAGTCCTCTGATTCTCTACCACTGCTTGATGGGAATAAAACAAGAGAGAGGGGCTGGGCCAATTCAGACAACCCCAATCGTACTTAGAACAGCTTCTAAGTACAAGACATCCATGTTACAGAAAAATATTTTTTGTTTTCTCTTTCTTGCCCAGAAGGAGAGATGGGCATGTCCTTTGTAGGCAGGAGCCTCCTAGGAACCAGTCCTTCTTGTCATCAGCTATTCTTCCTTTTCCATTGCAGCACCAAACACTGCCAAGGGGAAGGGAAGGTGAAAGGAGCCTGGCTTAAAGCCATCAGGCTCTCCCTTGCAATAGGAAGCCTTTGCTACTCGGTCAAAGAGGAAGACTGATTCCTCTGAAATCTCCGCTAAATCATAAGAGAAAAAAAAAACATAAAAAATAGTGTTGTTTAACTAAATGAGTCTGTAAATATGAACCTTTTCTGTGGGTTGCAGACATTACAAGTTATTCGAGCCTTTGTAATGGTGACCTTTTGTTATTGCCTAATCGCATGCAGGCCAGGCTGGTGGATCTACTGTGTTATTCAGCTTCTCATTTCTGTAGAACATAATCTGAAACAAATCAATCTAAAGGAATGAAAAGTTTCATACGTCTTAGAGTTTTAGAGGTTTACTCCACATCTCATTGTCCCCAGTGCTGGTAGGAGCATATCCACATTATGCAAAAAGCAACTTAGCATAGTCAGGAATTTTTGAAAGTTAAAAATAGAAAAAAATGTCACTAAGACTTTGGTCTGAGCCTTCCTAATGCTGTGACCCTTTAATACAGTTCTTCATGTTGTGGTGACCCCCAGCCATAGCATTTTTTTCATTGCTACTTCATAACTGTAATTCTGCTACTGTTATGAATTGTAATGCAAATAGTTGTGCGTTTTCTTTTTTTCATGGTTTTAGGTGACCCCTGTGAAAAGGTTCTCTGACAGCCAGAATGTTCACAGCCCACATCTTGAGAAACAGTTTACTGAGGCATCAATAACTCCTTCCTGAACATGCTTACAATGACCTCTAACCTCATAGTATGCCCTACCACCTAACCATTTTATTGCCTCTCAATAGAGCTACAGGCTTGATTCTAAGACGTTAGCATGTAGGCCTTTAGAAGACACTTCTTAAATACTATAAATCCACCCTAGAATAACTTAAAAATAACACCCCTTCATTGTATATTTTATTAGTTCTCCTGAAATTAGGATAAAAAAGCAATGGTTTTGATTAGGATGTTTTCTAGATGGTCTTGTTGTTACTTCTTCCTTACTTCCTGTTCCAACCTCAGCTCCTCCTGATGGTTCCCTGCCTCCCTCAACCATCCTCCTTCTGCTTTTGCGGCCTTTGTATTCTGCCACCTTCTTTTTATTCCTATATTTTAACAATTAGGAAACTGAGGCTTAGTGGAGCTGTGGAACTATGTCAAGATTCCCCCAGCAAATTGGTTGATGAACAAGAATTCAAAGCTGTCTCCAACACTCAAAATTTGCAAATTTAGTTAACTATATAAATGTTCTTGTCTCTATTCGAATTTTAAATGTGACTATACAAAGAGCACGCACAGAATGTGAATTGCACATTATCATTATCATCATAATGAAGCTGCCTTTATTGACGCATTTCATTTCCAGGAAGAGATACTTATTTTCCATATGTAAATGGAATAAGAACTAGTCTGAAAATTTAATTTTGTTGATGGGTACAGGCTGAGCCTTCCAAAACTTAGACTAATCCTGTTGGCAGATAATGAAGTAGAAGGTTTTTAGTTTTTTTCTTGCATCTGGCCACTGTAAGGATAAAGATGCAGACAAGGTCCCCAAATTAAGCACCAGAAAGAGGCATGATTGACAGTCTCTTTGCTTCCTGTGAACACTGAGGTTTTAACTTCGGACCTCTCCTAGCATATTGAAACTGAAAGATTCCCACAGGCTCGTGCCTGGGAGTTGCTCCTTGATAGCTGTAGCAAGGACGAGCACTCCAGGACAGATGCATTTGTTCTAGGAAATTTGTGGAAGTGGTACTGCACACAGCCCTTCTACAGTCCCACAGATGTTGGATATGAGGAAACTGTTTTACCAGAGCAAACCCTTCTTGATTAACGCATGAGTGTGGCTCCTGCCTTCTGCAGAATAAGGTTTGGTATTCGTTGAGTTTATGACTTTTGAAGATATTTGAACCATCTCCTTTAATCCAAAAGAACAGATACTATTTTATTTAACAATTGAGTTACCTCGGTGAGGGTAAATAAGCCTGTGATTAGACTGTGATGAGCCTGACTTTACCCAGCCTCACTTTAGCCTGAGCAGCCAGGCTTTAGCACTCACATTTCTAAGCAGAGTAGTCCTTTCTCAGCCCTAATGAGCTTGAACTTTGTTTTTAGTATTTTTATTTATTCTTTAATAATTAATTGCATGCACACAATAAGTTTTGATTTTATTCCACCCCTACTACTCTCTCTTTTCCTCCCTCTCCTTCCCTTGAACCTCTTTTTCTTCCTGACAATTTAATTAGGGATGCTTGTGTGAGCACGGGTCTGGGGTTATTTACTGAAACATGGGGAACTGAGCAGTGGCTATACCACTGAAGAAAAATTTCCTCCTCTCTCAGCAGCCAATATAGTTCTTGCCATTTGGATCATCAGCCAGAAGTGGAGCTTCATAAGGCCCTCCGCCATTTAGACTGGAATGTTGCTGGGGCTCAGTTTTTCCAAATCTTGCTAAAGTAATTACATCTGCTGTGAGCTAGGAGTCAACACACATAAGTGTCCTCTAACCCTACACTTACACTATGCACAAACACACATACACAATAAATAAATAAACAGATAAATAAATAAACAAACAAACAAATAAACAAATCAAAAAGGTACAAGCTAGAATAAAACATCTGTGCTACGACTGAAAGTGACAGAAACCAAAATGTGGATTCCTTGCTTTTTGATAAAATCTAGAAGTGGATTACAATTTCCCTGTGCCTCAGAATGGAGGCAGTGGGAGGATTTCTAAAATTTACCTCATTTACTTACGCGACAATATCTGTCAGAGTTGGTTTCAAAACCCCAGGAGAAGAAAACAATCATAAGTTCCTCCTGCCAATGACCTGATTTGATTAAAACCACAACCTTGAAGTTAATTATAACCTTTAAATAAAATTGAAATATGACCTAATGTATTCATTACTTATCATTGAATATTAAAGATTATGAGAGGAATGGGAGCATCCCTGAAAGATATTTTTTAATCCCTCTTACTTATAAACTCTGTTTCCCTACTTGAAATGATGTGTGCGATCCAGGAAAAAAACATAGCCCCTCTTCTAGTGTAGTTTGTTTTTGTTTTGTTTGTTTGATTTGTTGGTTTTGGTTCTTTGTTTTGTTTTGCTTTTTCCTCCTTACTACTGCCCATTAAAAAAACATTGACTAGCATGTTTCCAGCCTTGGGAAGAAAACCAAAGCAAGTATCTTCTGTGGTCTTATTTAGGTAACTTAAATTGGGACATTGTGAATTGCAAACTATGTAGTATAGATAAAAGATCTTTAAGAATTCACCATCCATGATCCTTCAGGGTAGATGAACCAGATAATGAAAAGGTTAGATCAATGTACTGATTCTAGCTTGGTGCTTGTGTCAGTACAATAAATGAAAACTGAACCGAGAGAAACTTTTGCCTCATTCTTCTGTGAGTTATGGTGATTGGATGTGTAGATTCTTACATTCACTTCCGGAAACTTGCCAAATCAGGTCTTTAAATGACGCAATGGTGCAAGCGGTTAGTCCCAGCTACTTAATACAGTGGGAAGCAGAAAGTGCTCTTGAGCCTGAGAATTTATGGTCGGCAAGGATCAACACAGCTCTACCCAGAGAATGCTGTTTTTAACCAAGGAAATTTCATTGTAATACAACACAACTATCTACAACAATTGAAACCTCCTGTGAATGCAAGGGATCCTGGCTGCTTAGACACACAGTTCCAATTTTTCTTTCTTCAGAAGCTTTTATACTGATCCCTGTTACTTTTTACCCACTGTGCAACAAAGAAGACACCTTTCCTTCAAGTTTAATGTGTACTTTACTAAATTAAGAAGTACCAAGAAAGAATTAGACTAACCTTCAAAAACTGCCATCAGCGTGTGCCTTATTCATTGTGGTTTAATCATATGGAATACAATAGTGTTACTGTGTTCATCTCTCTTCTAACCTTAACATCTACTCTTCTATTTCAAGCCAACGTTCTGTAGACATACAAACTAGATCTGTAACACCAAAAGGTATCAGTTGGATTCTGTGAGAAGGAAAACCTTCCAAAACTCAAGAAAACTACCTAAGAATTTCTAATAGGGAGGGCTCCTATAGTATTTGCTTCTGTGACACCCTACAAAACGGGAACAGAAGTAGTACTCTTTTTCTAGGCATTCTCTATATGTAGTTCGGGCCTGCCAAAACTCGACTGTAATGACCTTGAACTTGAGTCCCTAGAGCCTCTTAGTCTTTCGAGGGCTGGGATTAAGAGTGTTTTCCACCCCATGACATTTAAGACAAGATTTTTCCTAGTCTAATTTCTAATATCATTCCAAACACTAAATGAAAAAAAAAATGTTAGTTGCTAAGAGTAAATGAAGGGCAGCTATAAGAGAAATTTGTATTAATGAAGTCTAAACGGAACATTAAAGCCACCCCCTGTGGACACTTAGCTACAGTTTTTACCACAAACTTATGCTGAGAACTCTTTATTTAGATGCAATTAAGGTAGGCTATGTTTTAGTCTAATCCACTCCAGAACCAACTTCTCCATATTTTCCATTATACCTGCTTCAATTTTGTTTTATAATCATCACAGGCCAGGTTTAAATGAGTGATCCAAGATTTGGTATAACATTGTTGGAGATTCAGCTTATTTTTATTTTTATTTTGAATGCTCATTTGTACTGGTTATAGCAGTCAGAATAATGGATCCATAGCATCAAGCCACAGACTTTCTACATTTTGTCTCTTGGAGGATACACAGATTTGGTGAGCTTCCCAAACAGGTTTGAAACCAGAGGACAGAGTTAGCAAAGGCTTCCCTACTCCAGCTAGATATTCTGGCTAAGATGCATTAAAGGCTTGAATATGATGACACCTTCCTATAAGTTCAGAAAGCTCCAGTAGAAGATAGAAAGTTTCAGGACAAGAAGTCAATAGTCAATAATAGTGCTGAAGAACAAAATGAAGGTGAAAGAGGGTGAGAAGGTGAAGAAAGAAGATGAGGAGGTAGAGGAGAAGAGAAGGATGAGGAGAGTAAAAGCAGGAAAAAGAAAGGAAGAATTAAGAAAAGGAAGAAGAGAAGAAGCAAGAGCAGAAAGGGGAGGAGCAGGATGAGGAGGAGCAAAAGAAGGTGGGAGAGGATACGGAAAGTCAAAATTCAATCTGCTGTCATTGCAGAAACCAGTGTTCTTGTCAATGCTTGTTACTTTGGAAAGGGCAGGAGCTCTAAGAGAAGGATTTAAAGGGTAAGAATGTCAATTCGATAGACAGTCATGCCTATCGTGGGGCTCACTGATTCTGCACTAATTGCAAGGGTTATAGGCCTGTCACCAGGGCACTCTGAGGAGAAGAAACTTCCATCTCCTCTTTCCAATCCTAAATTCTGCTTCTACTTTCTCAGAAAATAGGCTTTTTTCCCTCAAAACAAGCCATCTTCTGGCTCATTTGATTTGTCTGCTGGCCTGATGAAATCTTTTTGTAAGAGAAACAGAAACTTTCCATCCGGTGATGACATTAGGTCCACACAGGTGGCTTATCCAGAAGGAATGATTGCATTGATTGATGACGCTTAACATGAAAGCAGTTTACTAAGGAAACTTTGAGATATGCATTCATGTCCAGCTAAAAAATAAGATTTTTTTTTTATCAACTGGCCTCTAAGTTTTATTTTTTTAACTTTTATTAATTACACTTTATTCATTTTGTATCCCCCCATAAGTTCCTCTTTCCTCCTCTTCCGGTTCCACCCTCTCTCCCCTTTCTGCATGCATGCCCCTCCCCGGGTCCACTGATAGGGGAGGTCCTCCTCTCCTTCTTTCTGATCTTAGTCTATCAGTTCTCATCAGAAGTGGCTGCATTGTCAGGGTTCTAGGTTATCTCCATGAATAGTCCTTGGTTGGACTATGAGTCTCTGGGAAGTTCCCTGTGTTCAAATTTTCTTGTTCTGTTGCTCTCCTTGTGGAGTTCCTGTCCTCTCCAGCACTTACTATTTCCCACTTCTTACATTTTTAAATTACAATAACTGTCGCCACATATTAAAGATGCTGAATCTACTTTATGCTATTTTTTTACTCTACACTGAAAATAATCAATACAGTCCATCCTCTACTAAGTGTTTGTAATGACGAGGAAAAAAAAATGTTTTAAGCATATAACTATTCCTGAAGTAATCACAATCTCATCTCTGATGCAAAGGGCAGTTCTAGTAGTAGGGCAACAGCCAACTTAATAAAAAGGAAGCAGATTTTAAACTCATCCTGGCTTTTGTTAAAAACAACGTCCTTCTGTTGGTAGTGCTATGTGTTGAGGTGTTGAGACCACAAATGACTATGGTTGTGCAGCGTTTATCTTGCAGCACCTGAATGGCTCCGTGTCAGAGCCTGACTTAGAAGAAGCTTGCAGACTTATCCTGCTCTGATAGAGATTCAATTTAGAATGCTTTTGGTTTGTTGTTGTTGTTTGTGTAAGTAATTGTGGCTGTTTTTCAGACAGTCTTAGGGGTTCATAACCACCAACACACAGTCTCACTTTTCCTGTCTTGAAGACACACTGGTTCAGTAAGCTTAGGAAAGGGGAAAAAGAAGTCAATTAATCTGGGGTACAGAGTTGGTTTCCCCTAGCCCACCTATACGTTCTGACTAGCACATGAAAGCATGGGCAGTTTGCACAGTAACTGTGTGCCAATTACATATTTTTTTTTTAATGAAGGAAAAGACAGAGGGAGAGAGAAAGGAAGGCAAAGAAGGAAAGAGAAAGAAATAAAGGGAAGATGTATACAAAAACAGTGAGACAGAAACTAACCACATATTCTGAAGTACTTTCCTAGCATACAGGCCTGGCTTCTAAATGCTAGCTTTGATTGCTGTTTCTCCACTCGATGGTCAAGGACATGAAGAGTCAACAGTGTTGGCCTTCACTCGCACTCCTAGGATCTCCATTACATATTCTGCTTGGCTGAACTTTCTTTCACTTCACAGAATACTGAGCGCATGCTAGGTATTTTCAGAGAATCCCCCCCTCTGGAAAGGAAGCTTTGGATATCCCCAGGTGCTTAATGGGTCATTGCCTTAGCATTTCAAGTCTCACAGGCCACAGTGCCATTTCATGGAAGATAAAACAGGATCTCCTGCCCTCACAGATACAGTGATAGGAGACTGCACAGTTAAAACTTGTTTTATTTTATTTGCAGCTTCTCATTCAATGGGCAATGTCAGTGATGATCTGAAATTTAAAATAGCCCTACTCCACCTTCTCAGATAATTTGGTGATTCTAGTCTGCCAGTGAGAGATGTGATAATTTTTTTTTTCTGTACATGACTTTAGACATAAGGCCACCCCTGTAGATGATATGTCAATCATGGATAGGATTCAGGCAAAGAAGCCATGGATGCGAAGCCAAATTTGGAGTTAGCCAATCATCTTTATAAAACTAAGGCACCCTTTTAAGAGTTCAATGAATTGTTTTTTAAAAACACCTTTAGCCAGGCCAGCTTTCTTTCTCTGAAACATATTGACGTGGTGATGGTAAGAAGGTAAACAAGGCTGTATTCCATATGACCTGGGTTGATCTACCAGTGTTCCCGGGCCAGTCTACAAAGCAAGACGAGGGACACCAGCAGAGGTGTGCTGCAGCCAGTAGGCCTAGGCTCACCCAATCAATGATGTATGCACGCTGTCTTCATTCTCAGAGGATCCTTGCAGGAGACTCGTGTCTGCCTCTCAAAATCCAACGCTTGGTTCTTGACTGATAAATGCAACTCCAGCTGCATCTTAATGTACAGGGATGGAAAGCATCAAAGTTGATTGATAATGGAGATTTTATAAAACCTCCCCCAAACAAGTGAGGTTTTTTTGTTTTGTTTTGTTTTGTTTTGTTTTTGTAAGAAATAGATAGGTGTATAAGAACACAAGCCTGGAATAAGGGCATGTTGCGAAATCATCAGCAAGGCTCCCTGCAAAGGCAGCTAGTCTGCAATTGTGGGTTTACGCACCCATCTCTCTCTCTCTCTCTCTCTCTCTAGCTTTGTTTGTTTTTGCTTTGTGCATCTAGTTTCAGCTGCTATCAACAAAATGCCCATGCCTATTTGAATAGATAGAAACACCAGGAGATAATAGTTTCAAATCAATGTCGGTGTTTTCCAGGGCAATGGAGATTGTTACACAGCCATAAGTTAAAGGGAAATGATCTCACATTCATGTCCTCAGCATAAGCCCCATTACATGAGTAATATTTCCTGTGGCTTTATTGCTCTGGTGAAGAGAGAAAGAGAGACCAGAAAAGGTTCGAATGGAAAAAAAAAAAAAGAGTCAAATAGAAGGAGAGGAGGACTTCACCTATCGGTGGACTAGGGGAGGGTCACAAGAGGAGAAGAGGGAGGGAGGAATAGTGGGATTGGGAGGAGATGAGGGAGGGGGCCACAGCCAGGATACAAATTGAATAAAATTGTAATAAATGATAATTTTAAAGTAAGAATAAAAACTTAAGACATGGAAAAAAATTAGCTCATTCCACGGGACAATAGGAGTGTCTTCTAATTTTCTAAAAATTATCACCTATGTAATATGCGGAGAAGGCATTCTGTGATAAAACTCATCTGTGAGGACTTTTGAGTAACTAGGAGCAGATCTTGGGTGCAAACTTACTAACAGCTAGGCATATCTCTAGCCATTATTCTTTATCTTCTCATATTTAAGGTGGGGGTAGAGTTTATGTCAGGTTGCAGAAAAGGAATAGTTGCATAAAGCTTGCCATGGGATGCTTATTTCCTGTGAATACCTCACAAATGGAAGCTTCATATGCTTCCTAGAAAAGCTGCTCTCTGACTTGGTGGTAGACCGACCAGAAATCTCCTTTTTAAACTTTAAAAAAAAAAAAAAAAACTCTGACGCTTCTTTATTTAAAGTCGCCTTGCGCCCTTCATCTGTTGTCCAAGGGATGTGTTTTCTAAGTATAGACCCTGGACCTGTCACCTGAGAGCTTATTAGAAATGCAAATTACTGAGTTGCATTCCAAATTTGCTGATGCTGGCATCCTAAGAGTGTAAGCCAGAGAGATCTGTTTGTGACAAGGTCTCCAGGGGGTTGCAATTCACACTTGAGATTAAGCACCAAGGACAGAGCCTCTCAGCTCTCCACAACACCCAAGTCAGGCTTCCCTGGTAGATTCCGAGAAGAGCTTGGAGGAAGCATTGACATACTGCACTGAGACCCCTCACCCAGGCAATGCTACACTCTTCTATGTTATGAAGGGTATGAACGAATAGAATGTGATGAATAGTAATATTTTAGCCAGCTTGCTTCATTTTTCCTGATCTTCTGTTTCCTACCCTCTCGGTAACACCTATTCCAAAGTGCCTTGTGAATCTCGAAAAATTTCATTGCAAACAAGACCTTTTAACAATAGACATCTCCATCTAAACCACATGAACATGAAGAGTCACTATTAACTTTAAAATTCACACATAAAAATATTTTTTTTCCTTTTTTCTAAGAAATTTATTTATTGTCAATTTTGCTTTTATATAAACAGTGGAGAATGAAAAGAAACTTAGAGGTAATGTGTCTCAAGTTTTTTACCGTTTTCCTTTTAAACATGTGTAAAATAGCCCATTCCTCTCCTCTGTTCTATTTAGCCATGACCCCATAAGTTGGCTCCTTACATGGTGGACACCCTTTCAGGGAGAAAGAACACTGTATACAAGGAAGCACAGTGCCACCACTTTAACAGGCAGGCTCTCAGATCTAGCAGGTCCTGTGCCCCTTTTACTCCAGTCCAATTACCAAGACCCAGCACTGTTTTGACTGCAATGATTATGCTCCTCTACTGGATTACTTCATTTGCAATTTGAATTCTGAGAAATTCTTATGACAGAAAATGCCCCTAATCCTTTCCTGAGCTGCTTGTATTATAGAGTTCTTGAGATGTTTAAATGAGAGGAATCATATGGTAGTATTCTTTGAGTCTTGGATAACAAAAAACTAAACCCATGCTCACTTAAGGGAACAATGAGATAGAAGTGTAGAGAAAGTGGGGGAGGCAAAATGAACACAAGAAAGTAGGGAGGAAGTAAAGAAAAAAGAGGTAATAGAGGGAGAAACAGTGATAAAGGAAGGATGGAAAAGAATAGCTTTGCTTAGCACCTGGCATGGCACCACGCAAAGGCATAGAGACCTAAGACTCCTTTGTATGCTAGCTAATTTGTATACCAAGAATGCCTTTTACATTTCAATTATCTCAACATAATCCTCAAATTCAGGGCCACCTACTTCTTGGTGTAAATCTGCTGACATTGGTTGAGTATATACTTTTTCTGTTGTGTCTATCTGAAAACTCATAGCATGCTACTAGCTCCTAACAGGTCAAAAGTCCATTACTCAGCCTATCACAATGACAGGAAATATTAATTCAAGCATAACTGCACAGTGGTACATTCTCAGACAGAACTTATAATGAGAAGACCATACGGGATAAGCAGTCAGAACACAGATATCTTTTCTTCGCACCTGAAGGTATGGAGTTTACCCCAGCCCTTACCTTTAGTGACACATTTATCGCATACACTTCTATCTAATCTTTCCTCTGGAGAACTGTGCAAGCCTCCAGAATGATTGCCTCACTGAGGTAGACTGGTACCATGCTTCAGCAAGAAAAAGTGGAGCAGATCTAAATCTAATTCCTACTCTCTGCCACCTCTTCACTATTTTCCAACTGTGTGTTCAGAGCGAGCTCTAGAGCTCTATGTGGCTTCTGGGATAACTGAAAGGGGTCTGTAAATAAGATGCTTAATCTTAGCATCAAGCCATTAGTCACGAAATGTTCTTCTCTGTGTCAGAATGAAGACTCTTCCCTGGAAGTGACAATGGGCACCACAGGAGTGTAGTTTTTCTATTTTAGAAAAGGACCTGCTGCAAGTACAGAAAGAAATCTAGAGGACAAAGATGGAGTTACAGAGGTGTCCCTGGGGTGTTCTGATATGAAATAATTGAATCCAACTTACTAATGACTCACAATGAGGTGAATTAGGTTTTCTAGTATCACAACATCCATTTTCTTCAACCACTCTTTATTGAGCGTCTGTTTTGTGCTGAGAGCAAAGCAGGATGCTTGAAAATATAACAATAAAATAAACAGACCTCTTTTCATGTGCCCTCAAGAAGTATTGTCTGATAGAATGACAACTGTGAAGAAAATTAGTATAATTTACTATAATCAGCATTTTAGTGAAACTAATATAAAGGAGGAAACATAAGACAGGTCATTTGTCCCTGCTCTTTGCCACTATAAACTAACAATGTCTTTCTTTGGCCTTGGCCCTTAGGCCCTATTTTTCTTGTCATCGGGAGGATGCTACTTGTTCTGTAAATGTGGTGTCCTACTTTCAATTTTGTTGTGTGATCAAACATCCTGACCCACTGAAACTTTCAGGAGAAAGGAGTTATCTCAGCTTACAGTTCCAAATTATGGTTCATTACTTGAGGGAAGTCAAGGCAGGAATGTGAGCAGCTGTTACACCGTATTCACACACAGTCATGACTGGCATGACTGCTGGCTTGCTTAATTGTTCTCAGTTTGGTCTCTCCTGTCTTAATACTGTTCAGGATCCTCTGTCTGGGGAATGGCGCTGGGTCCTTCTATGTTCATTAACAATCAAGACAATCCACCACAGACATGCCCACAGACAAATTTGTTCTAGAAAAATTCCTTCCTGAGACTGTCCTCCTAGGTGATGCTAGGTAGAGGAAAATGAATGGCCATACATGGTACGTGTAGTAATATCTGTTAGCATTTTGTTCTTTCTCTACCCGAGAAATAAAATGCAACTTCCGTTCATCTCATCTCAATTTCTGAAAATCGCTCATTGTAGACTTATTATATTTAATAAAATTGTATTTTATAATTAAAGAGATAGTATTTAATAAGTACTGAGTATGGCTCTCAGAAATGTAAAGAAATTATTAACCAAACCAGTATTATAGAATAATGATCTTGAAGGTTCAGCTTACAAAACTGTGGCATTTTTCAATGGCAGCAGCAGATTAATCCTATCCACTCACTGAGTATCTATTGAGATTTTTATTGTTTGATAATTTTATATATGCATATAATGTGTTCCATTCCCTCCCCACCCAGTTCCTCTCATATTCTCTATCACATTTGATTTCTATTTCATATGCTCTTAAAAAAATACTGCTGATTTTATTTTGTGCTAGCTATATACAAATGGGTAGAGGACCATCAACTGGAGCCTAGATAGGCTTTTAAGGGGCACATGTCTGGGGAAAACTCCCTCCCTCTGCCTGAAGCCACCAATTGCCAATATCTCCTCACCTAGGAGAAGAGCTTGATGAGCCTCTTTCTTATCCATGCTGGGTTTTGACAGGTGTGATCTGGTGTATGCTGTCACAGCAGCTATGAGTTTGTGTGTGTAGCCACCATGTCATGTCTGTTTCACTGCAAGCATCCACTGCGCCTGTCTTCTATAATCTTTCTATTCACTCTTAGCCTTTGTGTATGTGTGTGTGTGTGTGTGTGTGTGTGTGTGTGTGTGTGGTGGGGAGCGGTCAGTGTGCTGTACATGTTCCATTTACAGTGAGGGCATGCAGAGAAAAAGAAATTGTAGAGCCCTCAGCTGTATTGAGTTTTTAAATAACAAACTTAGCTAATGTTTGTTATGAACAAAGAGAGCCTAAGCGTTTTGCAGATACAGCTGTTCAGTCCTTTCACACAACTCCAGAAAGTTAGTGTTGCTACCTTCCCCCCAGTTCACACATAATAAAACTGAAATCAGAAAGGTTAAGACTTAGTCCCAAAGGTAGCGCCTGGACCTGCTTGGTTTGCCCCAGTACAGAATGCAGAACGGGACAGCCTACAACAGCCCGTCTGATGGCAGAAAGAGAATGTGTTCCAGGTGCCGAAGGAGGCCCAGTGCAGACCTGAAGAGGGGTCTCTATCTTGGTCTCTATCTATCTTAGAATGAGACTAATGGGCACCATGGAGTGCTTTTTGGAGAGGAGTTCAACTACTTTTAAAGGGAAGTGAAGAGAATTGCTGAATGTAGAAGGCCTTGTAGAAAACAGGACAGATGGAGAAAAAAGTGGTCCTTCTAAGGACGGTCTCAGCAAAGCGGAGCAATGTCACTTGGTTTTATTTTAAGCATGTGACAGAGAACTACAGCTGACCTTGGTCTCTTTCCTACCTGTTAACTGAGACATAAAATATAAAGGAAGATGGTTATTTCTTATTCCTCCCTATTTCATATCCCCATATCGCCATGAGTAAAAATTCTCTAGGGAAAAAAAAAAAGTGTTTTAGCTAAGTTTATTTTTTTTTTCTATCATTGCCTCGATAATTGAATCTAGAAAAGCAGCCTTATATATGGCTTAATATTCTTGATTCAGGTGTTGTGGTGCATTCCTTTAATTCCTGCAATCAGAAGGCAGAGGCAGGCAGATCTCTGAATTTGAGGCTACCCTGGTCTACAGAGTGAGTTTCAGGAAAGCCAGGGCTACCCAGAGAAACCCTACCTCAAAAACTGGAAAAAAAAAAGAGAGAGAGAGAGAGAAGGTATTCTAGTGAGGGGATCTCTGCCAAAGAGCAGCAGCTCATCAGGTTCTCCATACACTCGAGTACCACGAAGGTACTCCATATACTTCATTTTCTCTACCGCTACCTCCTGCTTCAGCCTGGCAAGGTCTCTACTATGACAGAGATGACTGGGTTTCCACAGTGAAAGATCATCAGCTAAATGTATTCTAGCAGATCAAATTTGGTCATCCCGTGAACAGTGATTTTACTTTTGTAAGATCAACTATGAATTTTGGAGTTTTTCCTGTGGGTCATGTAAGGCAATATGTACAAGTTAACATACTAACCTTTCCCTTGGGCATGGTTATTTGTTTTGTTGTTGTTATTATCTTCCATGTTCCTGGAGTTGGCAGTTCTCTCACTACAAGTTTCACACTGCCTGACAATGAGCTTGTGCAGTGCTTTAGTGCCTATCTTCTTATGTTTTTCCTTTCCATTACTTTCCCCAAATCCTATCTCGGCTCTCAATCAGAGGAAGGAATGTTTAACTTTATAACTTCAAAATAACAAATGGAAATAAAAAATAACAGTTTGACTTGTACTCAGTGCTACGTCTGGAGACTGTCCTTGCCATGAGGACTCTGCAAGCGGTGAATTCTTCCTCACCACCATATCTGCATGTAATACTCACTCTGCTAATCACACAGAACTTATCCCTTGAATTTGTAAATGGAAAATAAATAAACTATAAGGCTTCAGGGATCATTGAATTCAACTCTTGAATTGCATACATAATAAGATAGAAACTCATTGACATTTCATAAATCATCTGAGGATAGTTTGTTTAAAACTTTGAAAAGGTTAGGTTACTTTTGATAGTTTGTCTGTGCTCTTATTATTGTTGTTACTATTGTTTTTCACAGTTAACAGCCAAGTCTAGCATTATTGTAACCTTTCTTACTACAGTGACACTGTAATAAGGCAAACATCCTGGGGCTGGAATAAGAGCAGCTTCAAAAATCATTAAAGAAAACTTTATATGCTAAAAGCTATTTTCTATATGGGTAAAGGGACAGTAAATACAAATAACAGAGAGGAGATGCAGTGTTGGAGCAGGAGGGGGTGGTGAAAAGTCCTATCTACCCACCTGCAACTTTGAATTCTTAGAAGAGCAAGCTTTGAGTGATAGTTATACTTAGAGACCGTGTATCTGAGGAGAAGTGCAGGTGAACACCCTTACCTGTGAACAGAGAAGAGTGCCCTTTCATAAAGACCCTAGTGAGAACATAGTGTAACGGTGGCTATAGAAAAATAGAACAGAACGGAACTGTGGCTCTTATCCTACAGGTACTTACACTTACAAATCTTATACACTTCCCAAATTAATTTTAATAGCATGTCTGTTTAGTCTAGCAAGCAAGTAAATGTATACCATAAACAGAGAATATTTCATAGAGTTTAACTGGTCAGCTACTTTGCTCCAGTATGTTTTATATTTAATAGCACTCATGTCTCCAAAGATCTTAGCTTTAAAATTATAGTATAGGACCATCAAATTATAGAGGAAAGCTAATTACTAATATGTAGTCCTCATAACATTTTACTTTCTGCATAACCCATGTTCACACCACTGTTTCAGTGTGATGAGTTGTTTGCTTGCATATCGTGTCTCTGTGTATCAGTGGTGCCTACAACCAGCCGGACTTCATTTATCACTTTTATCAAATCTTACTTTACAGAAATAGCATGTCAGTAACAGTATCATAGAACAGTTTCATAGTTTTAAATATTTTTTTGTTTTTATTGTATGTGTATAAGTGTTCTGCCTGCACAGCATGTATGTGTAACATATATGTAAGGTACCCATGGAGGCTAGAAAAAGAGAGTGGGTCCCCTGGAACTAGATTTACAGACACCTGTAAGCTACCAGTATATACTGGGAACTGAGCCCAGGGGACATTTTCAGGCTACAAAATCTTGCCCCACAAAATGATTTTCTTTTAAAAATAAAAGAAAATTCTGTCTAAATGGGTCACTGTGACAAGTATATTCAGTGACCCATCATGTTAGTGTCTATTGCAGTCATGATCAATGAAATAAAATAGAAAGCCCAAACTTGTATAATCAATACCTCAAAGAAATCATACATGTTGGTTTCCTGTGGAGCATTCTACTTCCCAAAGCACAAAACGTTGAATTTACATTTTCTTATCTTATAATTAAAAAAAAAATGATGATGAACCTCATTTTCAGTAGCTCAGTGGTGGAACACTTATGCTCCAGGGACAGTACCCAATACAATCAAAGAGGGATAAAAATGACAGTTGCTATATGTTGATTCTTAAAATAAATATACTCAGTAAATATGTAAGTTACATAAATATGTGAATACACTCCAGCTAATTCCCTACCATTATTTCACACATAATAAAGTTGAATTCTGCATCTGTTTATATCCAAATTACAAATTATGTAAAGGGATGTCTCTTACTTTCTATGTATCTAAATGAAGTAAGTAGAAATTATGATACTGATGCTGGTTGATCTATTATAATTACATTATAGGAATCCTCTGGGCTGAATCTGAGACTTGATAGGCTGGGGTCAGATGGTAGGGGAGGAGAGCTCCCCCTTTCTGAGGACTAGGGGGCGGGGGAAGAGAGAAGGAGAATGGGACCGGGAGAAGATGAGGGACAGAGGTACAATTGGGATGTAAAGTGAATAAACTATTAAAAATAAATTTAAATTTAAAAAGTCAAGCACTGCAATAGCAGAAGCTAGCTCTCTGTCTCAATCTATCTGTGATAGACAATCCTTTAAGTGCCTGTGTAGTTCCTGGTAGTACAAGCATCAACAAAGGTTTACAGTTCCAGATGTAGCTTTTCTGATTCTTCTTCCTTACAGATGGACCCTCATGAGAACATCTTACTCAGTACTCTTGAGATAAAAAATGAGATGGCCACTTCAGAAGCAGTAATGGGACTTGGAGACCCCAGGAGCACAATGCTTGCCTACGATGCTTCCAGCATCCAGTATCGAAAAGCCGGGTTGCCCAGACACAGTTTTGGCCGAAATGCTCTGGAGCGACACGTGGCACAAAAGAAGAGTCGCCTGAGGAGACGTGCCTCTCAACTGAAAATCACCATCCCCGACTTGACTGATGTGAATGCCATAGATCGGTGGTCCCGCATTTTTTTCCCAGTGGTGTTTTCCTTCTTCAACATCGTCTATTGGCTTTATTATGTGAACTAAACTACAGCTTCCCATGGGAAGCAAAGACTAGATCCCACCTCAAACAGTTGTACAGCCTGATGTAGGACTTGGAAAACACTTCAATCCAGGACAAAAGTGATGTTAAAATACCTTAGTTGCTGGCCTATCCTGTGGTCCATTTCATACCATTTGGGTTGCTTCTACTAAGTAATGAATACACTGAGGTCCTTGTGGTTTTCCGGTTACGATGCAAATGATTTGTACACATGCTGGCAAGATCAAGTGTGACTGTGACGTGTTCCAGCTTATCAGTTTAGTACACAGCCTACTCAGAGGGTTATTATCTAGATTCTAGAAGATGTTAGAAAGCTCCATAGCATTGGCAGTCAATTCTCTGAGACACAGTAATTTCCAAACGCTCTCCATCATTGTTCCTAAGGTTGGCATGCTGTTGGGACAGCACTGTGCTTATGAAACATTATCTGCAATAATGCAAACATGCTACTTCACCATGGTCAGTGAGGTCTGTGCCAGATGAAAATGGTGTCATGGAGAGGTGATTCTCGAGGGTCTAATAGATTCACATGCATTTTGAGCACAAAGTAGAGAGGTGGGCCAAAGCTTCAAAGAAGAGACTCAGGAAACCAATTCCTCTGGCATGTCTTTTAACTGGGCATTAGAGAGAGGCAGACTCCTGATCAGACCATGCCTAGCAGCCAAAGTTTATGTTTTGCCCAAAAGCTATTTCCTAGGTGGTGAAAGTAAGAGTTAATGGCACAGAGCAGGATCAAAAATTTAGAAATGACTGTGGTTAAGAGAAAGTAAAACAAACAAGCCTGGCTCTTATCAGTGCTACACAGGATCTGGAGTGGACACAGCGCCGAGCAGCGAAGAGGAGAATGAGAAGGATTGATTTACCAACTTCATAAGCTTAGTATACGTAAGGAGGATTTAAAAAAAATCATTTATCTAATAATAAAAGAGTGAGGGGAATTAAAGTACCTTGATGGCTTAGACTGACAATTGTTCTAAGAGTCAAATACAGAGCACAGACGTCAGTGTCACCTGCCCCTACATTGTCTTCCTATAAATATATTTATGAACTGAGTATAGTATTTCAAAAAAAGAGAATTTGTTCTTTGCCCCAAAGGGTTAATCATCATCTTCAGCTTTTCTTGCTTTCAAAATTCTCATTTTACACTTAGGAGACAGACCTGGTGAAGCTTTGCTGAGACCACATGTACTGGGTTTTCTCATGTGCCATGAGGTTCATCTTTGTATTCTCCAAGGCATGTATATGCACAAATCAGCGGAGTTTGGTAATTTAAAGGGTGCTTACATTGTATATATTGCAATCAACTTCATCAAGCAAAAGGTGAAAACCTGTGGACAGTGGGATTAGGCCAAACATGTGGCAAGCATTGCACTCATGGTTGATGTTACAGAAGTGTAGATAACAGACAAGTGGCTGGTGTGATGTATTGTTTTTATCCTACTTTTCAAGTTATGTCATGGCACATCTTTCTACATCAAACATACACATTCATATCCTAGACAGAAAAGAGACTAGGCTGATATATTTTATTTTATTTATTTTTTTCTTTTGGTCGCTGTGTAAATGGGGGGATTCTATTTAGCTTTTGCCTATAGAGAATACTGAATTACTACGTTTTCTATAAGTTTGACTTTGATTGACTTTTTCCTCAGAGGATGACTTTGCTATTTCTATTTTTTAAAACAATCAATAAAAAATTCTGTCTTCAGAGTAGGGTCCCTGGTGAGTGTACAGGAGTCAAGGCTAGTGTCATTCTTCAGATGAATCTTCCCCACCGGGATTCAAAACCTTGGAATAGTAAGCATTAGTGTGTGCTTCTAGTCCAACAATTAGAGAGAAACAAGAAAAAGAAAAAAAAAAAGTTTATCATTTATTTTCTGAATTTCCACAAAGGTGGGTTGGAGGGTTTTTGCTCCATTTATTTTTTCTCAATAAGTGTTCGGATGTCTGGCTCCTGTGCTTTTATTACGTACTTGAACACTTTTGAGTTACAGGACTACAGATCCGACCAAGGATCTCCATACGTGCTCAGAGTAACGATTCTTCAAGTTTCTCCAGGGCTTTCTCCTACACAATCATTTCTGGGGATCACAGTAATAAAAGTGCCTATCCCTTGTCACCAAGGGTGAAGTCTGCATAGAAAACAGCAGGAAGAAGCATAACAATAAACTCAGGGGCACACCTGTGACACGCCATTCTGAAAAGATTTTTCTAAAGACAATTCAGAGCCTAAGTCTAGGCTCCCATTTGCAATTTCCATAAAAGCCATAATAAATCCTTGACGTTGTCATTTGTGATTATAACAAATTCTTAGATGTCCAGGGAAGTCAACCACACCATTCAGATCAAAATGGAGGGAAGGTGCCTCAAAGGGTGGGCTTCCCATGCTTGTGACCAGGAAACACATTTCTGCTCTAACTATCATAGAGAAAGGATGGGACCTTGGAACCAACGCCCTAGAGTGAAACCATATGTTGGCATTCAATAACTATGTAGGTAGAAAACACTGATTCATCCTGCCCAGGAATAGCGGTCCAAGTAGAATTTATTTTTAAGCCACATATTTAGTTGAATTAGAATGCAAGAAAGGGTGCTAGGTCTGATGAATCTGGGAAAACCAATTAGTTTGTTACCCAGTAATTAAACTAAAGGACCACCAAGGTGAGTTTTGGCAATCTTGAAATGGTATTACTATCAGTTCATACATATGTATAGTTTTTTTTTCTTTTGATTATATAGTAGCCAGATAGCCAGCAATTAAGGTGTTTTTTTTTTCATCTTTGAGAAATTAGTAGGCAAATTCTGACTCTCAAATGCACAGACTAAACAAAATCTCTGATCTCAATCTGTATATATATATATTGTACATGACTGCTTGTAGGTATGAAATGCACTTCCGAATTGAAATCTCATGCAACATACTCATGTGTTTGCATAGGAATGTTACAATTATTTCTACTGCAATTTAACAACAGAGGATAGGACTCAAGCAGTGTCATTTAGTCCTTCTGTCTCTCCATTTCGACAAGAGCACTGCTAAGTAAAATAATAACAATGATAACAATAATGATTTTTTTTTAAAAAACCAAAAGACACTACATTCTAGCATTAGTACCACACACAGAAATAATCTGTCAGCTTCCAAAAGCACAAGACATCACAAAAGCGCAGTGGAATATCTAATGGAGAAACAAATCACAGTTGTTTTAAGCGAGACCTGCTTTAAATTGGCAACTACGACCATTTCCATTTTCTGTAGGTCACTGTGTTTTGGTCTTACAGCTAAATTCATGTTCAAAGACAAAAACAAAAACAAAAACAAAAACAAAAAAACAAAAAACAAAAAAAAAAAACCTGAAAACAAACACAGACAGGTCTTATAGCATATCTACATGTGTATATGTGTATATAGAGATCCATGTAAACACACATGCATATGTATGCATTCATATGTCAGAAACAAAAGGAACAAGCTAATGAGTTGTTTCTTTCATTGAGCCTGTATATGAGGTTATTTTTTGTCCCTCTCTCTCTTAATTTGGCAACCAACAGTCACCATCCTAAAATAAGTAATACAGGGTACTGAACATCTTTCTCAGCAAACCAATGCCTACAGTTCCTAAGATCATTGCGCACTCTGACACTACAATATTACCGTACCTCAGAATATCAGATGTTAACTAGTTTCTTCATCGCTTGTCAAATGTCCATTTGCTCTCTTTTTCAGGACACAGATAACATTGTCCATTGGTGATTGAAAATTAAAAAAAAAAAAAAAAAGAAAAAGAAAAATTCCTCTTGGGAAGAGAAAAACAAAACAAAACAAAACTCTAACCCTCACCACGTTGGTTAGGGAAATTTACAACTGTAGCAGTCATACCATTTTGCTAAGTGTACAGAGTCTGTTATGTAAGCGACCATTACCTTCACTGAGTGTGTGTAAATATTTAAACAGATTTCTTAAATATTTTTAACTTCTAATTTGTATTTTACGGTAAGGCAACATACTTATTCTGTTTATGGCTTACATTGACGTGTTAAATTATGTACATAATTAAAGATGCTGTAAATTAATAGTCAATAGATACAAATAATTGCTTAGGGTCTTTGTCTTAATTTTATTTATTCATTTTTTAATAAGTACGTTTACTGGAGTGCCCCAGCAGAATAATTTAAACACCCTTTTACATGAATTATTTGGAATCCCAGACAGAAGGGTTTCCATTGCTATCTCTCACATATAGGTATGAATATATACACAACACACACACACACACACACACACACACATGCACACACATACTCACAAAACATCTTCTCCTCCCTGTTTTTTTTACTCCCATTTTCTCACTCTCAGTGGGAAATGGAGCATTGTTTTGGCATCATACTAACAATCAAGAGATGCTTTAGAAATGGCAAATAAAAAAAAAAGGAGAAGCGGTTAGGGTTAACTTAATAGTTTTTCTATGCTAGAGTAAAAGAAGCCAAAGTTTGCAAACTGTAGCTTTTCCCCAAAATTAGAGGTTTATTGCAGCATTGCAGATAACAAGAATGTTTATTCATACCAGCTCCAGAAATTTGTTACATGCATGCTAGAAGAGGTTTTTTTAATATATAGTAGCATTTTGTCTTTAGATAGTATTATTCCTTTCAACCAAAGACTCCAGAATTATTTTTCAAAAGGACAGAAAAAAAAAAGAAAGAAGAAAGGAAATGGAAAAAGTACACTGCTTTACACCAAAGTTTAAATAATTTTCCCAATGCAGTAGGAAGATGGTTTTAAAATATAGAAAGGAGTCAATAGAGAGTAAATTCAGATGCTGCCCTGAGCAAACTATTGTTCGTTTGTGTGTTTGTTTGTTTTTAAGTTGGAAAAATATAAACCTGTACCCTTGTATAGCTTCAGTTTCTAGAAATTCATTGAGAACATTTCTCCAGATATGTGCAAGATTTTGACATCAATTTTTAATTTCATTTAAGAAGTATTTTTGTGATAAACATCCAAAATGATGAAAAACGAAAGTTTATTTTGAGTTCTAAAGCAAAATGCCACTCCCTGTCACACCACCTTACCTCTGATTCTACCCCTCTGTCCTTGCACCATCTGACTCAAGTCAACATTTCCATCAGCTTGCATTCTTTGCCATTTCCTATTTTGGTTCAATGACTAAGAGTCCAACCACATTCATTTTCAACATAATTCACTCAAATGAAGTTGCTTTTGATTTAAATTCCATGTCACTTACAATTTTTCTTTGCATGGGTGTTTAAATAGTTCTGTTATGGAATTGTTCCTGCATAGTTCCAAACTGAACTGTCCTTTTATATATATATATATAAAAAAAAAAATGATGTTCTAGTTTCTTCACAATGTAGTGATTATCAGCCTTACAATGACCTTGTAGCCTTTCTGAACACACATCATGCTCACTCCCCAGCGGCTAGAAAATGCAAAGCACTAGCGGGATTCATTGCATCATTTTTTCACATCTTTCTAAAAACAGGACTTCTAAAATCTCTGGGATACATGCGGTAATAAAAATCAAAAGACGTTTATCAATGAATAGCACATAAGAATTATTTTCATGAATTTCAACTTACTGCAGCCAGTTTCAGCATGTAAATATATAATGTTGGCTAGTGTGTAATTCTTGATCTAAGAAATATAAATAAAAATTAAAAGTTCTATGTGTCGTTTTATTATGTATGAGTTTCCACATTTGTAACTTATATTGTAACTATTTGTGAGAAGCATGGGATTTTAGAAGCTTGGAACCAAGTGTCTTGCAGACTTCAGCTTGAGTTCTTATGCGATGCCCACAAGCAATGACTATGCACATGCTTGATGCACTAAACTCTCAGTTTTATCTGTAAGCTTGAGGCATACATTTGTCTTACTCTTAAGGTAGTTGTAAAGATGAGATGACAGAACTTCTAACAGTACATGGTGCAGTAAATGCTCTGTAAATAATATATAGTACTGTTTTTTTTATTTATTATTACCCTTGAACATTCAGCATATATTTCACAGATGCTTTTTCCACCTCTAAAATGTCTTAGAAGTTATTGTGTTCCATTAGTTTAGCTATCAATATGTGCTTGTTATAGATAACCAGTTAAGAACCGGGTGGGCTTTCTTTATGAAAACACGATAAGCCTAAGACTTTACTTAATCTTCAGTATGTATCGTAAGATGAATAACTAGATAGATAGGATCTGTGATTCTTTACTTTCTATAATACTAATCGAAAAAGGAACTAATGTTCAACAAAAATAAGTTATCTTACTTATTTTAGAAGTCCAGCTTGGACTCACTCAGCCCAAAAATTCACAAATGATTTCTATGTCATCACTAAAATGAGGTGACCAGGCTCATCTGGTGTTCAGTCATTCAGTCACTTTTCAAGAGACTTTTATGCCAAGCCTATCCATAGGCTTTCTGACATGGGGAAAGTAGAGGTGAACATTCATGATCCCTGACCCTAGCACACAGCTGAAATTCTTAGGTCCAATGGATACTTTAGTGACAAACCTTTCATCCTTAGTTATATTGGAATCCCGAACATTACTTTGGTAGGAGATGTCCTACCAGCACACAATTGTCAAGTAGAGCCACAGTCTAAAGGGGTCATGGATCTCAAAGAGTACATCCTATAGAAAAGATTATACGTGTGAGGGCTCGTGCCTATCTTTCAAATTAAAATCTAGGCATATGAAACACAATTGCACTGGAGAGCTCATGGTCTCTCTCTCGTCTCTCTCTCTGTCTCTGTCTCTCTGTCTCTCTCTCTCTCTCTCTCTCTCTGTGTGTGTGTGTGTGTGTGTGTGTTCTATCAGAGATTTTCATGAGAAATGACAAAACTGCTAAGGCAAGCTCAAAGATAATCTTTTTTGTTTCAGAAGTATTGAGGCACATAAAGGCACCTTTTAAAATAAAATGGGACAGTTTTTCAAAGATTATAAAGAATAGGTTACCTGTCATTCAAAATTTCAGCTTTATTCACTGGTTATGACCTGGGGAAATGGCACAATACAGAACAGATGGCACAGTGACACTTAGAAAGCCAGGTTCCAGGCTCTGCCAAGGGCGTGCTAAAGCTACTACTTCATCACTAAAGCTAAGAGACCTGTGACCACAGCCAAACAAGCAACTAGAATGTGTTGTCTCAACAAAGAATTTTTGCTTTGTTTGTGCAGCTTCATTTAAGGAGTAAGACTCGCAGCTGTGCTCCTAGTCAAAAGTTAGTCAAATGCAACACAGAAAGACTTGTGTGTCCCTCTTCTGGCCTCCACATGAGCACACATGTGTATTCATAACTGCAGTCATATGCACATATCACAAAAACACATACACATGCATACATACGCACACGTACACACACAAACACACGCACTTACTCGGGAAATTTCTGAAATGAAAAAAAAAATAATAAGGGAGTGAAAGGCAACTAAATTTGGTCCTAACTACGAGATTACAGTTGATAAAACGGATTGAATATCAGTTCATCATAGTGAGCAGAAGGGTCTGGCACCATTCTTCATGCCCCAGGAGAGGACCAGGGAGAAATAACAGAGGGGGAAAAAAAGGAGGAAGATGTAGATGATGAAAGGAAAGATGAAATTCGGAAATGGGTTCAAGCTGTGACACTCCCAACCCTGCAGCATGTGCTGTAATTATGATCACACAATAGAGAATAAAGAGACCTAGTGTGATGCATAGCACATAATAGGGCCACAGCTTGCACTGCAGGCCCGACCTCATGTACTCCGTGCCTTTCCACTGCTGCTACACACCTCATTGTAGCTTCATTGTAGCCTTGGGGGCTTCAAGTTCCTTCAGAGGGAAGTCAGAAACAAGGCCATATTTTAATGGCGGAGTTGAAAGAAATTTTCATTTCCAAACTTCCTGTATGTCTACAGTGACAGAGCACACGTGTGGGGTTCACAGAAGGGCTCTGGGAGGTTGGTTTTCTCCTTTCATCTTTAAGTATTTTATTGGATTTGAACTCTGGTTGCCAGACTCATACACAAATTTCTTTTACCGCTGAGCCATTTCTCCTGCCCTAGTTTTGTAATACTTTCTCAGTACTTTGAAAAACCAAGGACTTCCAAATTCTGAATTCTGGTTATCTTGATTGTCATTCCCAATTTAGTTAAGAGGAGAGGAACATTGAAATAAATCAAATGAGTACCTTAAAGTTATCATAAAAGAATTTGAAAACGCAGCTTTCTCACTCTAAATAGGGTTCTATTTTCTCTGCCCTCATTAAAAAACAATTTTGAGTTATAAGTTTCACAACATTATTTTTTGGCTTGCTTCCTTCCTCCTTCCCTCCCTCCCTCCCTTCCTCCCTCCTTCCATCCTTTCTTCCTTCCTTCCTTCCTTCCTTCCTTCCTTCCTTCCTTCCTTCCTTCCTTCCTTTTTTTTTAATCTCAGAGTTAAAGGTTGAAGGACAGGACAGAGAAGGTAGGCTTCTGTTGTCATCTGGCCACCTGGACCCGAGAAAGCTAAAACCTCCCAGGAGGTCACATGACATTTTTCGTATGACGACGAACATGCTTTCTCTGGGATCCATAGTTGGGAAATGCCCAGCTCTAGGAACATTAGCACAAGAGTGGAACATAAGGGAAGAAAATGGAAAAGGAGGCTGTGATGCTTGCTGTTTTCTACCCGATAAAACCGAGCTCCACCTTAGGAATTGGCAGCCTCGGTGCATACCTGTAAGGTATTACCTTCATTAAACTAACTGATGTGAAAAGACCCACCTTAATTGAGGGTTGAGCCATTCCTGGGCTGTATAAATGGAGGAAGCGGGTGAGCACCAGCTTTCCAGAAGTTACTTGTTCCTCTCTGACAGACAGTGTGATGTGAACAACTGCTTATCAGTCCTGCTATTTTGACTTCCAGCCATGATGGACCTCGAAAGGTGAGCTAAAATAAACGTTTTCAGTTCTTGTAACAGGAGGGGAAGAGAATGGAAAAGCAGGCAGTGAATAGGAGGGGGTGGGATAGGGAAAAGGGTGAGGGAAGGAAATAGGAAGGAAAAAGGAAAGAGGAAGAGGCAAGGCAGGGCGGGGGGAATGGAAGCAAAGAGGAAACAGTTAGAACCACCATGGAGAGCTGGCGAGGTGGTGCACACCTTTAATCCCAGCACTCAGGGAGGCAAAGGCAGGTGGATCGCTGTAAATCCGAGTCCATCCCGGTCTACAAAGGAGCCAGAACAGCCTAAGCTACACAGAGAAACCGTGTCTAGGGAGGGAGGGTGTAGGGGGACGGGATGGGATGGGGCAGGACAAGAAGGAACCAGAAATCTGCTCAAAGCTGGCAACTTTCAGAGGTGGCTTGCCAAGTCTTTATTTATTCATTTTGATTTCACATTCCACTTGCCAGGAATTCATTTGAACATTTCAAGAATTTTACAAAATATATAAAATGAAACTATTGATGCATACAAAGTACAAAATGATTAATAAGTAAAAAAAAAAAAAAAAAAAAAAAAAACCTTTAAAAATGTATACAAAGTTCCTGCTAAAATTAAACGATGGGATTGTGCATGTGTGAAATGAGCTTTTATGCATCCAGGGCTGGCAAAAAATAAGAAGCTAGCATCTGTCTTTGGCCCCCTCCCGGGAGCAGTGTGAAGCACCCTGGATGGCCTCTTTGAGACCCCATGTTTAGAGTGGGAAAGGCAAATACCTGTGGGGCTTTCTCACAATGAATGAAGAGCCTGGGCCTTGGGGACATTCCCTCTCCCTTCCCAGCTGTAGTAGGCTTCCCTAGAAAACACAAGCAGGAGGGCATGTGTTTGTACTGGGAGATACTGGGTGTGAGAAATTTCCTCACATCATTATAGAAAGACATGTTCAGAATTGTAGGCTGTGGCTCAGAGCAATGGCCAGTATTTTGGTTCAGGATCAAAGACCATCTGCTGGTCGACTTCCATCTGGCTCAGAGGGCGGTCAGTCTTGCATTCTTCAGGTGATTGATGGGAACGACAATATGGGAATAATATTCCTTTTAAAGTGTATGTAAAACTTAGATGTTTTTTTGAGAATTTTATACATGAGTATTGCATTTACATCATTTCCACCCTTCCTTTTCTCTCAAATCCTTCAGTGTCTGTCTCTAACTTCCTGGCAAATTTGTGACTTCTTTAATATTATGTGTGTCTTCCCTACAGAGTCTGTTTAGTTATTACTTAATATGTAAATGCATTTGTGGCTGAGAATTTGGGATTAAATAACTAATCTAGAAGCTCAGCCATGAGGAAAACTGGTTCTCCCTCTCTCAGCAGTTACTGACTGCCGTAGCTCTTCATCTAGGAATGGGAACCTAGATGCTGTTAATTGCAAGATTAACGGCATCCAAAATGACAACTTCTATGGTCATTTTGCAGGTCATGATTAGTCAATGATATTATTGAGATTTTGTAGGTATAGTTTCCCTTTTGGAACTAAAGATGCTATCCAGTGGCCGATGTCCTGACCCTCTACCTCTGAAAACTTCCCTGAGCCTACTTCTGAAAACTTCCCTGAGTCTTACATGCTAAGGTCACATTGTAGATGTATCGATTGGAACTGGACATCCCATGGTTACTCATTCTCTCCAATTTGAGCAATTGTGAATCTTTAATCTCATGGGGGGGCACACAAAGACTGAACCAGCAACCAAAAAGCACGCATGGGCTGGACCGAGACCCCCTACACAAAGGTACCATATGTGCACCTTGGTCATCATGTGGGCCTTCTAACAATGGAAGTAGGGTCTGTCTCTGACTCTGCTGCCTGCCTTTGGATCACTTTCCCCTAGCTGGGATGCTTTGTCAGGCCTCAGTGGGAGAGGATGCTCTTGGTCCTGCTGAGCAGGTTGGTAACCCTTGGAGGCCTCCCCTTCTCTAAGAAGAAGGAGAGGGAGGAATGCAGGAGGGGGTCTGAGGGTGGGAACAGGAAGAGAGCAGGGAGGGGGCTGGGATCAGGCAGTAAAGTGATTAAGTAATTAAATAAATGAAAAGATAGTCTCCAGCTCAGTTCCAAATATAAGTTTTTGATGAGGTATGAGAGCTACACTTACTTTTCTATATATATAAAGATTGACATTTAGAATACAGGTAGACATTATGTTTATTTAAGAAAAATGGAATGGAAGGTTCTCATGCAGGATCTCTGACTTCTCCAGCCATGAGTAGTTGCCTTGCTTTGCGGGACCAGGCATGAAATTCCTCCTATTGAATGGGCCACCATAAGTTCAAATAGATAGCGGTTGGTTGTCCCCAAGATAAGTTTTCTCTCTCTAGTCCTATGCAAGTTGGTGAAGGAGAAAAATTGCCAACAGTCCTAGCCTGCAGTAAAGCCAATGAACCATAGAAATCACTGGCCTTAAAAGATATCCTTAGTGGTGCCACAATGGCACTTTTATCTTCCCCTGGGGAATACAATTTCTTATATTTTCAATAGTTTTTAGTTCCTTGTAGTTATTTGTAGGGCTGTGGCCTCCTGAGCTTTCCCCTTTTCACAGCATAGATGATTCTGTTGTTTTCATGCTTGTTAAGGTCATCTTTAGGCAGACATGTTAGAGAGGTTTCATGTATGTAGCTTCTCTGATATTTCTAGGAGACTCATTCTCAAAATGGACTTCCAGTTCCCCTGACTAGATACATTATGGTGCTCTGGGATTAGTTTGTTGCTCACTTTGACGACTACTTCTTCCTTTCTGATCTTGAACTTAGGCTCTCTGTTGATTAAGTTTCAGGCACTATCATACTCAGGTCTCTATTTGTTGTTCCTGGACACATATGGCCACCTAGACAGCGAGACCAATGAAGGCCAATGACTCCCTGAAGAGCAAGTGAGTTTTTGTACAAGCAGGCTAACTCTTTTTTTTTCTTTTTAATTTTTAAACCTCACTTTACATGCTTGTTGTAACCCCACATCTCCTTTTCTCCCAGTTTCCCCTCCCTTTCTTTCCCTCTCCCCACTCCCCTTTTCCTCAGAAAAGAGGAGCTCCATCTACCATCCAGCCCAGCTCATCAAGCTGTATCAGGAATGAAAATGTCCTTTCCTCCTGAGGCCAGACAAGGCAGTCCCACCAAAGGAAAGTGATTACAAAGTTAGCAAACGAGTCCATGTCTGATGCAGTCCCCATTTCCCTTACTAGAGGACCCACATGAGGCCTAAACTGCCCATCTGTTGTTACATCTTTGTTAGGGGGCCTAGGTACAGTTTGTGCATGGTCCTTGGTTGATGCTGCATTCTCAGCAAGGCCCTCTGGGCCCTGATACGTTGTCTCTATTTGTCTTCTTGTGGATCTCATCACCTCCCAATTTTCCACAAGCCACCTTGCACATCACCCAGTGTTTGGCTGTGAGTCTCAGCATCTGATTTTAGGCACTTCTGGGTAGCACCTCTCATAGAGGATCTAGGGAAGATGCACAAATCTCACTCAGAAGGGGAGATAGAATAGATAGTGTTAGTGGTTGAAGAGAGGGAACAAGGTAGGAGAGGGGGCACAGAGAGTTGAGAGGGTGGAGATCATACCTGGGGAGAGCAAGGGTGAGAGGACAGATGGCCAGTAGAGAACAGAGAAACTGAGGGTGAGGTTATCTCTGTGACAAGCTGGAGACCTAAGTCAGGGTAGGCTCCTGGGAGGATACAAGGGGTACTCAAATAGAGACTCCTGATAGCAGAGCCCATAGACTGAAGAGTACATCCACTAATTAGACAAGACTCCTAGCAGAGGAAGGGGAACACCAACCCATCCTCAAAAACTTCGATCCAAAATTTACTCTGCCTACAAGCTGTACAGGGATAAAGATAGAGCAGATAGAGCAGAGACTGAGAAAATGCCCAACCAATGCCTGGCCCAACGAAAGACCCATCCTATCGGAGAGTGGCAACCCCTGACACTGTGAACGAGGCTCTGCTAAATTTGCAGACAGGAGCCTGACAGATTTGTCCTTTGAGAGATGTTACCTAGCACCTGTTTTCAATTCTGATCTCAGATCCCTGGTGAGTCCTGCCTCCAGGAACATCACTACAACAGTGAACCACACTGGAATTCACTTCTATTATGTGAGGTCTAGTAACTTCTGCATGATTTTTGGTTGTTGTTGTACTTGTTAAAAAGCTAGGGATTGGATCATTTGGTAAACCTCTTCTGATTCCAAATGTCTGTTTATTCCTGACATCCTCTTAGCACAGAACAAATGTGTCATAACCCTTTCATAAGTAACTGGAAGAATTTCAGATGTTCTGCAAACTCAGAGTGACCTGGGTATTTATTAGAGGACAATTTGATCATGGAAGCAAATTTCTCAGCTCTGAGTTTTCCCATGACTTAATTAATAGTTTATTTTCAGATTCTTTGTTGGATTTTACTCTACTCTGAACTTTTCCTGTTAGAGTGTTACATTAAGACTTAAATGTATTACACTATTCTAGAATCCTAGCAACTTTTCACATTACATTTATAAGTTGAATGCACATCAAAAACAAAATATCCAAATCTGATTTTTCTCCCTAACATGAGTATTTCATTTGCTGTAATGCTCTATAATAGTATTTTATATAATAATTTTATTAATTTCTTGAGGATTTCATACACATGTATATACAAGGTATTTTGATCATTTTTTACTCTTAGACTCTTCCCCCGACTCCTCCCAGATTTGCCCCACCTATTCACCCACTTTCAAGTTTCACCTTTTTATTGTTTTTGTTCTTTATAATCCATGAAGTCCAGTTTGGCTACCTATAAATTCACAGGTGTGGGGTGAACATCATTATGGAAAAGTGACTCTTCCCCCTGCAGAAGACACCACCTGCCAATAGCTCCTTCATTAGGCATGGGAGGCCTTGATGGCTACCTCTGTGCTATGCTAAAGTGTTCACCGGCTTGACCTTGCCTGTCATATGCAGGCAATGATAGCTGCTGTGTTTGCATGAGGGCAATGACTGTCTCAAGCCCAAAAAACATTGTTTTGTTCTAGTCCTCCAGGACCTCTGCCTCTTACAAAGATTCCACTGCCTCTTCCGCAATAATCCCTGGGGCTTAGAGAATGGACTGTGATATAGATATAGTATTTGTGGCTAAGAACTACAAGGACTTTTTTTTTTTCTTCCTCTGCATCAATTGTGGGTTACTGCAATCGCCAGCATCTATTATACAGTGAAACTCTGAGATGAAATGTGAATGCCACACCAGTCTGTGGGTATAGAGATTGTCAGAACCCAACACAGTCAAAAGAGTGACTTCTGCTGAACAATGCTTTGGGGAACTGTAAGAGAGACCCCAGGGGGAAGAAAAAAAGCAGAAGGCCTTTACTTCAAGTGCATTTTGTTCCCTGGATTGTTCTTGGGTATTATTCCATGCCTCCTGTGACAAATATTTGCATCAATTTGTAAGACATGTCTATTCTTGTTGGATGCTGTAATAGAGCTATAAAACCCAATCTGGTGACAGGAAGTGCTGACTGCTGCCCTTAGTCTACCCTGAATCTGGATATGGCCTTCTGCCTTGATTTCACGTTTCCCCACATATAATATGTAGTACTTGCCAGGCAACTGTCTTTAAATTGGTCCATCCCGAGAAAGCTCTGGAAAGGGACTGCTCTGTTAATAGGTAGTATGTGGGTATTAGTGTTTATTTACATGTCTTTATGATCCTGGTCTTCCGAACTCAAACAACCTTCTTCGAATCATTGGTTTTTGTTTTTGTTTTGTTTTTTTCTACATTTGTACATACAAGTATATTGAAACTGAAGTAAAGTTGTCTACAGCCTTAGACTGTAGTTCACCTCACTCTTGAAGGTTCTCAAATTCTAGGTTTCACAGACACAGATGTGCATAGGTAGATGAAAGTTGACAAGAAATAAAAATCTAGATTGCGGTTTAATGTTATGCCCATTTTAGGCTCACTGCGGAGACCTGTGAACTCCCCAGTCATGGGTTCTTGTCCATATTAGATTTGTGGTATCAGGCATGTGTTTCCTCTTTTAGAGTGGGCATTGAATCAGGTGAGAATGTGGTTGGTTACCCACATAACACTCACACCACTATTCCACCCATGGGCATATCTTTCTAGTTTAGTCAGTGTAGTTTACAGGACTCGCCGCTGAATAAGTTATTGATATACAGTCATATTTTTTCTCTTTTCTTACTTAACATCTAAATTATTAAAACATTAGAGTCTATCTATTTATCTGTCTATCTGTCTATCTAGCTAGCTAGCGACCACTACTCATTTCTTTCTATAGCCACTTGGTTGAGTTACCACAGTCCTGTACCTGAATGATTTCAACAGATCCTAGCTGGGCTGTCTTCTGCTCTTCATGATTGCTTCTACCTGGAAATATTCATCTTCTTTCTCAACTTGACTGGGTTTGGAATGAACTAGGAGACATACCAGTGAGAATCTCTGTAAAGCTGTACCAGACTGAATAAAAACAGACGAAGGAGAGAGCAGGGCTGTGTACCAGCACTCCTCTCTCAGCTTCATGACTGTGGATATGATATGAGCAGCTGCTTCATGCTCCTCCTGTCATGCCTTCCCCAACATGGAGAACTTGCTTATCCCTTTCACCATGAACCAAAAATAAAACCTACCTTCATCATGCTGTTTTGTCAGGTATTTCTGTCCCAACAGCAAGACAAGTAGCAAACCCTCAGACCGCTTTCATAGCGTTAGGAGTGAGCCCTTTGGTGACATCATTAAATTTTTAAAATCCTTTCTTTTATCATTTTTCTTTTGTAATATTGATCACATGTTATTTACTTTGTATACCAGCTGTAGCCTTCTCCCTCATTCCCTCCCAATCCCACCCTCCCTCCCTCATTTCCTCCCTGCCCCTTTCCAAGTCCACTGATAGGGGAGGTCCTCCTCCCCTTCCATCAGAGCCTGATTTATCAGGTCTCTTCAGGTCTAGCTGCAGTGTCCTCCTCTGTGGCCCAGCAAGACTGTTCCTCATCTGGGGGTGTGGGGGATGTCAAAGAGTCGGCCATTGAGTTAAAAATGAATCGCAAATGAGATGAACATCAGAAGAAGGAAAAAACAGGGAACAGGACAGGAGCCTATCAGAGAGGGCCTCTGAAAGGTTACCCAGCAGGGTATCAAAACTTATGCTGAGATTCATAGCCAACCATTTTGCAGAGTGCAGGGAATCTTATGAAGGAAGGGGAAGATAGAAAGACCTGGAGAGGACAGGAGCTCCACAAGGAGAGCAACAGAACCAAAAAGTCTGGACACTGGGGTCTTTTCTGAAACTGATACTCCAAACAAGGACCATGCATGGAGATAACTTACAACCCCTACACAGAAGTAGCCTATGGCAGCTCAGTGTCCAAGATGGTTCCCCAATAATAGGAACAGGTACCATCTCTGACAGGAACTCATGGGCTGGCTCTTTGATCACCACCACCTGAGGGAGGAGAAGCTTTACCAGTACACAGAGGAGGACAAAGAAACCAGTCCTAAAGAGACATAATAGACTATGTTCAGATGGAAATGGATGAGGACCTCCCCTATCATTGGACTGGGGGAGGGGCATAGGAAAAGAAGAAGGAGGAAGGGTTGGATTGGGAGGGGATTGAGGAGGGGGCTACAGCTGGGATACAAAGTGAATAAACTGTAATTAATAAAAATAAAATAATAAAATAAAATAAAAAAGGAATGAACCCTTTAAAAGACAAGTCAGATCATGGAAAGGTTTGGCTAAAACTACATTAGTGGATCCTTTATAACAATTAAAGGAGAACTTTTAAAAAGTGATCCAGAAGCATGTATATACAGTAGTATTTTTGCATACCTATCTGGTGTCAGGTCCTCTGCTTCTCCAGGCTCCATCTAAAGTGGTATCCTTGTGCAACCTCAATGACCAGGACATGCTTCTTTCTGGTGTTCCCTCTCTTCTGTCTGGAACTGTCCCGCCAAAACCCACTTAATTCTCTCAGCTCCTTTAAGTGTCTCAATGAACCCTGTCCTTGCCATATTATGCAATATTATCACCTTCATTTAACTCTAAAGTCAGCCCCTACATACTGTCCTTTTGATTCCAACCTTTTCTCTACATTTTTCTCCATCCATGATAGTTTATGATAAACTTATTTATTTTACCCATTTTAATCTTTTTCCTTTGCTCAAATTTATATTCCTAAATGAAAGGTTCCACTTCATTCACTGTTATTCTCTGATATAGAATATGTGTTACTTTTCAAATACAAAGTATTTTATAAATATTTACTGAATGGATGGCTTTAATAACAAGTTTAGCAAATTTGAAGTAAATAAGAAACTTGTATATCTATAAACAATCTCAATAATGTCAGGAGCATCAGAGTTTCCAAACATGGTTGAAAACATTTCCGACTCCTAATCTTGCCTGCTGGTATCAGTGTCTTTTAAAACTTTCTGTGTTGCCACATTAGGGCTCTGGCTAGAGATTTTATTCTATCTTTAAACCATCAGTGCTGCCCTAGATAGAAAAAAAAATTGTTGACCTGTTCCCATTTCAGATAATAATAATAAAATCTATGCCTGGGAAGTTACAGAACTAAATGGGAAAAAATAGGTATGCTCTTATCAGAGTAAAGGTATTCCTAATACCCCTGCAAGATGGAATCTATTACCCTGACACGGGTCAGCCCATCACCTCGCATCTCCATGAATCATACTTATTTTTAACTCATGGTTTTCTGTTCCCTTTTTTTCACCAAAAATCTGTTCGAAGAAAAGTGCTGGTTATGAAAACCAGACTCTAATTTTCTATTTGGTTTATGAATTTAAAAAAATCCAAAACTAAGGGAAATTAGCTTTAAGCTTTTCTTTGTTCCATGACCTCAAGAGCATTACTTTGACTCCAGGAAATCCTTTCCTTTTCAATAGAAAAGAATGGGTAGTCCTTTAGAATTTTCATGACAATTTTCAGTATTATTTGAAGTCAGATGCTATCAATATTATTAGTCACCTTCAGTTTCTGGATCAACAGTCAAAATGGCCATTTTCTATGTTGTCTATATTTTTAAGAAGATAGTCAGTTACCAAACACAGGCTAATTAGATACGTGAGCCATTCTCTCTGGGTACAGACAATAGGAGATGCATTGCGTTGAAACTGCCTATCAAAAGTTCAGACTTCTGTTTTCTTCTTATCACCATATGTCCTTCATGCTAAACAATATCAGACCCTGAGCCAGGTATCTTGGTGCTTCTACCCCCACAATAATAAATCGCCACTCTTCAGGACTCATTCCCCATGAACTCCAGCATGGTCATGTAACCAAGGCTTAACCAGTTACCTTACTCTGATAACTTAGTGAGTTATCAGAGTACAAATCAATGACTAGGTCAGATCAAGCAATGGCAGAAAATGCAGGGGTTTGTGTATGTAGTATGTGGGATATAACTTTATTTCACTTATATTTTAAGGAAGACAAGGCATAATTGTGAAAGTTTTGGCAGTTATACTGCCAACACAAAGACAATCTGGGTGTTGAAGAAACACAAAGGAAAACAGAAAGACGAGATGAGAAAGGAGATAGTGTCTATATGGCCTCATTGGATTGTGTGCAGACATCAGCATAGATTTTCTGGAATGTTAGAATCCCAAGCTGGCTTGAATTTTTATTTTTTTATTTTTTTATTTTTTTGCCACATTCATTCTGAAGATTCTGAAAACAATCTTTATGAAAAGACTGGTCAGGCTTATAGTGAGAGGCTTGCTAGCAGAAGTAAAATATACAGTGTACCTCTGCCAATGAAAGCAGCCTGGGTTCTACTGTCAGCTCACTGCTACATCTGTTTCACCACATACAAAGTAAGAGAACTGAAGGCCAACAGATGACTTATGGATCACTCCAGCTCTTCTTCCAGCTCCAGATGTCTTCAAGAGTATCTCAGGCATGCCTTAGTACAGAGGGAAACATTGGAATTGAGCCCAGGGTTGAATGTAGAAGGATCTTTGATCACCCATGGAAGGACAAACTGAGCTTATAAAACACAGTGGTCGTAACACCTTGTGACACAGGATTGGCACTCTTAAAGCAATTAGCATGGCTTTGGCTGCCACAATGGAAGGTGATTTTTATTGATTTCACAACTACATTTCGGTATCAGAAGCAAATGGGACTTCTGTATTCATAGTTGTTCTGCTAATGTATTATAATTACAGATGTAATCAAAAAGAGAAGTTTGATTTTTTTAACCTAAATGACAATTTTAATGACTTCTGAATAAGGCATGACTCCAATTAGAGATGTCTTCAAAAATTATACCTAATAGCGTCATTTATTAGAATACTAAATAGGAACTCTTTATTTCAATTCTACATCCCTTTAATCCGCTTTCTAAAAGAAACGCTTGGTTTCCCAAACCTTACAGCAGAGACCGAGACTTTTGTGACTTGGATTCAGCCTTGTTTGGCAGAGGTACACTGAATATGAGTTAATATTAAAACAGAGAAATTGTTGCCCTTGATTAAAATAAATTTATTTTATTTTATTTTTTACTAACTACAAAATGCCAAGCAGCACAGAAAATATGTAAGTGAACAAGCCTCTACAACCTGTAATATAATAGAGGAAAATGCCTAACATGAGTCAGGGCTTTAAGGGTCAGTAGCTAATGACAAACAGAAAACTATATTTCATGAAGAAAAGTAGACCACATGACTGAAATGTGGACAAAGAGGGGAGAGATATTATATTTGCAAGCATACCCATGTTAAAGTAAGATTGTAATCCAAACAGCATCCTAGGAAGAAGAGGACATTTAACCATGCATCCACATGGAAGTTGGCGGTCTTAACATAAAGCCATATTGGAGTTATGCAGCTCAAAAAGACACAAAAAATTCCCAGCAACCATTAGAAAAAAAAAGAGTAACTCTCTCTCTCAAGATAGCTGGTTCTGGCACTGCCATCCATTCTCCTGGTAATGAGTGTCTCCAGAAGCCACAAGCCTGTCAGCCTATGAGTGAAGGACAAATATTTGCCCTTTTAAGCCACAAGGATTGAGATGTATTTGAAGGACATCATTATCACATTATAAAACAGCTACTTCATAACCTTTGAATCTATCTTTTTTCCCAAACCTGAATTTTCCATTACCAGTTATTGTCTGAACCTTCTTCCCAAAGATATATTTTGACTGTGAACCAATATTTCTTTATCTACTGACACAGCACACTGTTACAGGTGCTTGAGTGGCATGTGACCCCATGCTTCTAAACAATAGAATGGGAAAATTTTCTTTTCTTAGGCTATATGGCAACTAGCCTTTGGAGGTATTTTTCTATAAAGTTTATGACTTTTGTTCATGTGAATGCATATTTGTAAAAGCATTTGAACTTTGGCTGACATAATAAAGAATCTTTGGTGTCTCGTCTTGAGACACCAACACAGCCAATATTTAATAAATGAGAATGATTGGATCAGCACTATGAGTTTGTTTTGGGCAAAATGCATAAGGACAGCCCAATTATCCCTTTATAAATATATTTGAAAAGTCTTTTGAGGATACCTATTCAAATGGAATGAATGAGGTGAGATCAATGTAACGGCCAGAACTTCAACGGCAAGGGTGAGTAGAGGATTTGAAACATTCTCAACAAAAGAAAAAGTACTATGGTTAGGAGCATGGAGCTCAGTGCTATAACCAGCAGAACTAAAGTTTTAGCTCTGATCGTGTGAACTCCATGGGCAGATTGCCTAAACTCCTACCAAGCTTCCTTTGTTTCACCAATAAATGAAAGAGAAATGCTGTCATCAGTAGCTTCATTAATTTATTTGTGAAGATCATGTGGTAAAACTAAATGTTGACTATCCAGCATATAAAGTAGGGACTATATATATACAAAAATATTGCTTATTGTTCACGTCATTAATGGATTAATCATGACTCCCCATAGGGCAGATCACCTTCTAGAGTGATTGTGGGAGGTCACAGGTGAATAGTCCCTATCTGTTGTCATTTACATATGGGATCTCTGGAGAGCTGTTAGGTCTTAATTTGTTTTAAGATGGTACTCTCAAAATTGGTTTGTTATTTTATAGTAATGTTATTTTATAGAATAGTAATGGCAAGATATTTTTTTTTTCTCCAGGCACATATAAAGAAAATATTATTGGGGCACAGTTAGGAAGAATCCTTTTGTGATTCAAGAAAAGAGCCCTCATTATGAAATGAATCTACTACCAAACTCATCATAAGTAATCCAATCTCTAGAACTGAGAAAATAAATTTCTTCCCTTAAGACAGTAAGCTATGGTGTTTCTCGTGTTAGCTCTATGAGATTAACCCTGTTTCCATTATTTATTTGTTCTGCTTAGCCCCCTCTTTATAATTGATTCTCAAATGCATTCAACTTAGAGCTTGTTTTCTTAGCCACTCAGCCTAAAGCGTCCTATAAACTCTGTATCAGTTAAGGATTTTCAAAGTGTGTAAGTGACAGAAATCTAAGTCCAAGTAGTTTAATCCAGAAAAGAGAACGCATTTGCTTTTAGTGTACAGACCAGCCACTGAGCACAAGGTCGAGGGACACAGTGCACTGTAAAGATGGCTCACTGGAAACCACGGTTCAAGACTGCTGCCAAGCACCACAGGGTAATATAACATCACAGGTGGCCAGCCCAGCAATAGGTCCCAACTCCCATTACAATGTACAACTCCTCCTGAATGGAAGTGACCTTGGTATCAAAAAGTCAACCATGACATCCGCCAGAGGATCTTAAGTTGAGGATCCTAAGTACAGTTGCTGGAAAGATATTTCAGCCTCTCTTCTCTGACTACTGTGTCTTTAACTTAGTTTCCATTCACCCAAGAGAGACAGACACCCTAGATTAACTCCTCAGATTGCTACAAAGTCACTAGCGAGCAACACTGGCTGTACCACCACTCCACATGTTACAGGATCTCAGTTTCTGGTAAGAGGTAAAGTTTTGACAAGTGTTATAAAAATAAGGGAAATAATGGTGTCAAGGGATGTAGAAAAACTAAAAGACAAGGATGAAGTTATGAAAACATTTCATAGGTAGTAAAGAACTAATATAGTTTGATTTTGGATAGGTCCAGTTTTTACCCACCTCCAAGGATGGCTTTAGGTAGGGTATGTTTCATTGCAATGAAGATGTTAACCATTGGTTTAGGAGATTAAAATAAACCACAAAAATTTCTGTTTGTTTGTTGGTTTGTTTTAGAGAAGCAAGGTCTCACACCCCAGACTGGCCTGGAACCTACTATTCATCTCAGGCTGGTCCACAACTTTTGATTCTCTTAATTTTTCAACTTGAGTGCAGAGATTACAGCCATGACCTACAATACTAAGCATGGCAATAAATTTAAGTAAAGGGAGGAAACAGTAAAATTGGTAAACAGTAAAGGGGTACCGTACCTTCCGTCTTCATAAAGGCTGTAGTGATTTATTGCTAAACACAAGTGTTGAGTTTATAACATTGTTATATTGACTATATCGTCCTCATTCCTGTTACCAGCATCATGTGCCAATGACCTCCCAGGACCATAAATTGAAATGTGAATAGCTTCATTGTTTCTCCTCACCCATGGGGAGCTGGGTCAAGATTTAAAATGTGATACGCACTACTCAAATTCCAGCCCCAAATCCTCCCTAAAATGTCTGCAGTGTTGAACTTGTTATGTTGTAGCGGTGTGATGCAGTCACGAACCTGATATCACTTACCGTAGTTTGTGTCTTGGAAGCTGCATCTCCTTTCTAACATGACTGAGGTTTGGATGCCAGCCTTGTGGTTCCTCGGGAGACTGGTTGCTTTGAGCTTTAAACCACAGGTCAAAAGTTCTTCTAAAGTTCTTCCAAAGACTGGAAGAATTGTGTAAATCCTCAAATAGTTTCCAATTTGTTATTCATGGAAAGACAACAATTTTAAATTGCATTTCTTTGTTTAATCAAACAAAGAAAATATGAGGAAAATATGGTTTTGTTTATTGCCCAGTTTTCTTTCTTTCTGTTTTAAGTTGCCTTTTGGAAATGACAAATTTGAAAATAAATACATTTCTGGGATACCAAGTTTATCAGTGTTGGGATCAATGAAAGACAAGCAGTTTACAACTGAATAAATACTCCCAAATTATCCTCTTTATTGTTTTTAATGGCCTCTGGTCAAGTCGGTTACATTTCGCCTTTAACAAATGACCAAGAAGGACATACCAATTTTTTTTGTAGTCAATGTAATTTATTTTTGTTTGTTTCTCAATGATTATTCACATTTTATAGGCTTATATTTAAGGATATGGAATCTATATCTTGGGTTTCAGAATATTGGAGGAAGTGGGAAAAAATAGACTAAGGTTACTAATAAAATTCTACCAAAAGAAAGTCCACAATTATACAAACTTGAGAAGTATATTTATTCTTGACTCGGGATTCTAGTCTGCTACCAGTCTGATTGTTGTTGTTATTGTTTTCAAAATAATCTAGCAGGTATAAACTGTGTTCCTTATCTTTAGTTTGCCTATGGAAGAATATACAGAATAAGAATTAAGGTAATCCTCAATTATTTCAAAATAATGTCTCCTGGTGTTTTCCTTATACTTTGTCACCCAGGCTTGTCCTATTTCTCCCAGGAATTAGTATTTATATAAGATTAGGGGTTTTTTTTAATAGTGAGAAAGAAAAATTGTCAGTTGTATACCATCGTATAAACTATTTCTTTATTGCCTGATTTTTTTTTGGGGGGGGGGAGTGAGTAGGCAAAGGAGAAAAGTGTATTCAAGTGGCTCAATTTTTATTTCAGCCTCTTATAAACATTACTGTGATGTTCTTGCATGGATTTTGTTAATTCACCCACTAATTTAACTAGAATTAAAGAGCAGTTCCATAATGTGAGAAATTCAGGTTGCAGGCCAAAATATTTAAACTATCCTTCAGGCTTGCCAAAATACACAGAACATTTCTTATTTAAGAGAGCCAAAATTAACTGTTTGATAAGACCTATCCAAGTGAAAGCCATCATTGCAGAAATGACAAAAAGCGTATTAATGTGCTATCCCGAAAGCTGATCTAGATGAGCAGAGAGCAAGACGAGTCTGGTATGAATCCTGCTCACTTCCTCATTAGTGCCAAGACCTTGCTTGAATAACTTAAAGTTTCTAATTTTAGCTTTGTGGTATATAAAATATGCCTAACACGTATTCTTCTCAATAAATTAGTAAATAGTTTAAATGTTCAAATATTCTACAGAGCAGATTTGTGAGTCAATAAATTCCTTCTCTGTGCTTGAGCTAATTTAACTGGATCCATTAGCAGTCTAATTTATTGATCTGAGTAATCAGGAAAAAAAAAAAAGAACCAACTATGTCTTCCTATATCTGATAATCTGTCAGCTAATGCAGTGGTCTGCAGCAAGGCAAAGGTTTGCTATGCTTATACACCATCAGAATATAATAGCAAACTGCTGCTGCTTTGCCCAGTGTTGCTTTGTTAGCATGAAGTGATGACTATCATGAATATGCGTTTAACCCACACATTTTAATTTGACCCGGGAAGATTCATACCTACAGGCATCTGTGTTCTTTCGAGATTCTGAAGCTCGGGTGAGCTTTAGAACATGCAGTCAGCTGGAAAGGCCGTAAACAAGACTGGCTGTGAGAAAGCGCCTGCCAGGAATGTGCCACCAGCATATTGTGTGAGCAGCTGGCCTCAGCACCAGTGAAAATCCATCAGAAAGGATGATGGGGGGAAAAGTTTGCAAGCAACAGTTTGAGATCAAGGGGATATAGAAGGCAGAGCCATTGCCTGCATCCTGGTGAGAGGTGCCTGACCCTTCCAGCCATAGAAAGAGAGTCACAGATTTTCTAGAAAGCAAACTGCAGTGTGAATCAGCTCCATCTTATTCCAAAGGCAAAGGATGATTCACTCTGCATTTGGACCTCCTCCACTTACAGGCTGTGCAGTCTCTCCTTGACTGCCAGGCTGTAGAAGGAGTCCAGCTTGCTTCTTTTTTTTTATGCCTCTACCTTTCTCGGTGTTGAAACCTCTGAAATCATTCGTGGCTATGAGTCTCTGAGACCTCGTCAGGTAGTCTCAGGAGAAATGGAGATATAGAGCAGAATGGCAAAGAAAAGGAAGATGAATTTTTCTTATTTTAACTATTTTCCTTCATTAATTAATTTATTCACTTTACTTCCCCTCCTTCCTCTCTTTCCAGTCCCTCCCTCTTCCTTTCCACCATGACCCCTCCCTTTTTTTCTCAGCGAAGGGAAGACATCCCATAGATATCAACTCTCCTTGGCAACTCTCCTTGGTACATCTTCTATTGAGTCTAGACAGATAGTCCAGTTAGGAGAAAGAGATCCAAAGGCAGACAACAGAGTCAGGGGCAGCTCCTGTTCCTGTGTTAGAAGTCCCACATGAGGACCAAACTGTTACATATGTGTGGGGGCCTAGATCCATTCCATGCATGCTCTCTGGGTGGGGGTTCAGTCTCTGTGAGCTCTTATCAGTCCAGGTTAGTTGATTTTATCATTTTTCTTGTAGTAGGAAGATGAAGTTTTAAGACAGACAGATCAGACTCTGAACTGCAGTTTTCTTTCTTACCCTTGCTTTCCTGAAATGCATAGAATCCTCAGTCACTGCATACCTTTATAGATTCTTGTTTGTTCCCATTTATTTCTTCTGTATTACCCTCATCTACCTCATTTTTAAATTGGAAAGTAGAATTATGGGTCTTGCATAATTGAATAATAACAATGCTTCAATTACATGAGATATGGAAACAAAAAGTAAAGTCAGCCACAGTGAAAAGACACAATTCTTAAGAGTGCTAAAGTTACTGAATATGATCCATAATCCTAATTGTAAAATTCTCAGTTTTAATCTTCATTGTTGTAGGACCTATGCAGAAAAAAAAAGCCATGAATCTGAGTCAATTGAGCTCAATTACTCATTTCTAGAGCATTTTCAGGAAATAACAATGTAGTTCCTTTCAACATCACCAGATGATTGTAAGTTAGTAATAAAACTATAAACTTTTTAAGGAAATTAAAAGTAGTGGTTTCATTGGGATAGATTCTGCATCCCCCATCACACACACACATACACCTACCTTTTACCATCATCAGGAGATGATGGGGTAAGTTGATCCCAGTATCCTTTTATTGAGTAAAATCCTTGACTGCTTCTAAACATCTTAGAATGCAAAAGATATCCAACCTACTTCCTTCCATGAATTCCAAAAAGTAACAGGGACTTTGAAATTGAGAACAGATACCATAGAAAACCACAGAAATGAAAATTGAAAATACTTTCCCATCATGCCTGGAGGTTTCCAGTTAAATGTAGTGGAGCCGAAGAACAGAAAGTCACTGGCATAATATAAGGAACAAAAACTCCATTTAAAGATATGCAAATGTTGAGGGGAAAGACTCACACAAGAAAATAATGTGTGAGGCAAAAAAAAAAAAAAAGATATCTCATTTCCAAATACAACATAGGAGAAAAAGTTTCCAGACAGACTATGGACTGTGGAAATGACATTTATTTTCTCCTGATTACTGTTTACCACTGGAAATAAAAGATGGTTCTCTGGGCAAAGTTTGACATTTTTACCATTTAATTCTCTGTTATTATAATTGCTAGTTTGTAAAATGGATAGTAAAATGAGCAGATCTTTAAATTCAGTCAGACTCAAAATGGTCTTCTTACTAGATAAGAAAATGCAGATAAACTATGCAAATCTTCTGAGCACCAAATTTAATTTTAGTAACCAGTAAAAACTACAGATGTTTTCAGCATATATCCTGGCACATTGTATATGTTATTTATAGTTATTTATAGTATGGTCAGTGAGAGTCCTTTATGTATAGATTTATAAACTTGCTTCCATGGTACAAAAGTGTGGCCCATAGGCTATTCTTAGTTGGTATCAAGGACAAGTTACTTTCTTCCAAATATATGGTCATTTCATTACTAGCACAATAATCATTGGCTTAAAACAATTGGAAGCTACATGTACCCCTATTTCCTAGTGTTCCAAACCATCTTCAAGATAGCTTCACCTACTCCATCTCTAGGCCTAAGGAAGAGTCAGTCTCACCATTAAAATCAGCGTTAGGACAATGCTTTGTTTGTGTTGGTTTCAGAAAAATGCTTGAAAAGTGATTATATCTAGTATAAATATTAGTTGATTTAAGGGTGAAAAACTCATAGAGGACAGACTTTGAGACTGAATGGAGTGCAGTTTGAAAGATACATGTGTGGGAAAAATATCTGTGGGCAGGAACATGCATCCAATCCAGTGAACACATGGGATGGAGAAGAGAAGCTTCAAGAAGTATTCTCTCAGCAGCAAAGAAATGTGTTGTGTTAAGTAGATATCTACTTTCCTAGATTCATTGCAGCACTGCTACTAGTACCCCTTGTCTAGAATCCACACAAGGATGTACAACGGGTAAATGAACAAAGGAACTGTGATGAATGTGTGTATGAGTGAATGTGTATGTGTGTACATATTATCTATGAATATATGTGTGTATGTTAGAATACACAACAAAATGAAACCCTGCTGTTTGCACAAGCACTGATGCCTCTGGAGGGTATTATGGCAACTGAAATAAGCCAGGCACAAAGATAAATACCAAATAGTCTAACTTACTTGGGATCTAAAATTGTTGGATTCACAGACACAGACAACAGACAGTGCGAATAGTTGAGAAGTTAGCCAGATGATTCCAGTTGCCAGGGCACTAAGTTCAGGTGACACAACCTAGAATTTATACCTATTTACTTAATAATAATAATATATCATAGACTTAAAATTGCTAAGAGTAGAATTTTTATATATGTATTGAAAGGAAAGTCAGTATAAACATTATAGGAAGGAAACCAGAGCTTAGACTTGAGGTTAACATTTAGATGTAAATAGATTAGAACAAAATGCTATGAGTGAAGAGATACTTGCTGTGATTAAAACTAGCCACTACTGTAAATTCTTATTTGTTTACAAATGAATATAAACAGGAAATAATATGTGCTAAGAGCAATATTGCTTAAGAATGTATATTTCACAAATATAATGTGGGAGGGAAAAATCCTTCTGGTTCCATCATTTATCTCACACATTTAGTCCCATTTATTTTGAGTTGTCAAAGATTTACTCATACCGAATTCATTCATCTCTTAACTGGGCTCTCAAAAATGAAGCTATCGTACTAAATCTTTAACCAGAGAGTATACTCAGTGTGTTTATGATCGGCATATTTGATTGTTTTAAAATGCAATTGAAGAATCTGAATGATAACTAACTTTTGAAGAATATAAAAGGAAGCTCATTACCAAATCAAATTGATCATTAAGTATTAAAGTTACCTCGAATTCCCCTACAACTTGAAAGTTCTCTTGATATTTAATTTCTGGAATTGTTTCCTGTTACGTGTGCAGATTCTTCAAGTGTTCTGGGTGTTGTCATTTCTTCCGTGACTTTTTAAGAAGATAAATGAGATTTTTAGAGTTATATTTCCCAAAGGAATCTTCCAAGGTTCATTCCAGGTCAAACTGAGGATGGAATCTTCCAAAATTTAGCTCAAATGTTGTAGGGTATGCACTAGCTCATTGGAAGACTTTCCAAAGAATGTCAGTAAAGTTAACTGTGAAACACTGGACTGTCATATTGTTGTAGTTATTTTCTTGTTGTTATGACAAAATACTTTTCTGAAAGCAACTTCACCAAGAAAACATTTAGTTGCTTTCAGTTCCAGAGGGTGACAGTCTTCCTGTCACTGAGGAAGATGTGGAAGCTAAAGCAGGATGAGGGCAGGTGTTACTGTATTCATGCTTAGGGAGCAGAGAGTGACCAGGAAGTAGTGCCAGGCCATAACATTTCATGCCCCACCCTCAGGGTCTCATTTCCTCCAGCAAGGCTTTGCCTCCTAAAAGCTCCACAACCCTCCCAAACACAGCCCACAAAGGTCATTTTATATTTAAACCGTAACACACACACTAAAGGCTATCCTCAGTCTCTCAGAATTACATTTAAAGGGAAACAGGGAGATTTCTCTTGCCCCATGTTCCTTGACATACAGAGCAATGTCCCCTGGTGATGAATGCTGCCCAGTCTACTCCATGATGTCTGAAAATGCCATTCAGCTATTTCATGAATGAAAGTGTTCATCTGGCATTTCCCTTAGGACTTGTAACACTGTCTCAAGAGCTTAGAGAAGTCTGGGACAAGTGCCAAGTCACATTAAGTATAAATTGGTAACAAATAACACTTGCCAATCACATAACGTAATTGATATCATGTTAACGTTCTAATACATGTTAATTATGTCAGTATGTTGTTGTGACTATGTTATTTCTTGAAACATTGACTATCTTTTAGAGAGTGTCACTGAGATATAGCTTATTTGCCATAAAAATTGACCGATTTGAAGCACAAAATTAAATAGACTTTTGCCAGTGCACACTTGTGTAACCATTGTCATATTCACTTTCAATTTTAAAGCATTTGTACCAACTCCCTTCTTTCCAGATGTAAAAGCATATCTGTTGACAATCATGCTTCATTTCCAATCCCTAATGCCCACACGCTCCTCAGAATCATTTGATCTGTTTGTTTTTGCTATGGACTTACTTCTTTTGAATGTTTCGTATAAATTCATAACATGAGATTTTGTGACTACTGCTGACTAGTATTTTATTCAGTAGTACAGATATTTTATTCACCTATTGAACAGCTGCTGGACATTTAGGTTGTTTGTGCAATGGGGCTATTATGAATAGTGGTGTCATTAATACCTTTTTACACATTTTTATTTGAACATGGTACAGTTTTCAAAGTATATACCTAGGTGGTTCGATTTGATATACTGAAGACTGAGCATTTGATTTTCCAGTACAGCTACATTATTTAAAAATCTCATCTGGACAAAAGTTGAAATCTCCTTATATGAACATCTGTATTTATCTTGTCTACTGTTAGCAGCATGGCCATTTCACAAGTGAGAAGGAAGTGCTTTTTAAATTAAATTCTTATTTTTTTCATTAATTACATTTTATCCACTTTGCATCCAAGCTGTAGACCCTTCCATCATTCCCTCCCAAACCCACCCTCCTTCTCTCATCTCCTCCTATGCTCCTCTCCAAGTTCACCAATAGGGAAGGTCCACCTCCCCTTCCATCCGACCCTAGCTTATCAGGTCTCATCAGGACTGGCTGCAATATCCTCTTCTGTGTCCTGGCAAGAACCTCCCTCAGGGGAGGTGGACAAAGAGCCAGCCACTGAATTCATGTCTGAGAAGTGCTTTTAAACTCTGATTTTAATCTACATTTTCCTAAATCTACTCATGTAATTATTTGCCACTTGTTACAGTTTTTGATAAGCATATTTTCTAATTTCTCACCTGTTTTCAAATTGGGCTTATTCTCTTACAATTGTTAAATTACAAAAATGCTTTATATATTCTAGATACAAGTCCCTTGTTTGGTATATAATTATTAGGGTTTTTTTTATCATTAATAGAATTGGTGATTTTATTACTGTAGTGTTCAAAACACAGCTTAAACTTATCTGTGATGTCCTGTCAGGAAACTAGCCACTGGGGCTTGGAGTAAAAACTGGAGTGGACATGCAGTCGTTGGTGAAATGTTGATGAATTCCCTTTCTTGATCTGGATGGGAATAATTACTTTTATGTAGTTTAACATCTATTCTGCTTTGTTGGATGTGATTCTTGCATCATATCTAACAAAAAGTAATTAGTCCAGGGGTAATTAAAAGTTATTCCCATTTCTTCTGTAGTTTTAACTCTGTGTCTCCAGCCTCTATTTACTTAATTCATACGTGTGATATGAGTGAGGAGACCAAATTTGTCATTTGCACGTAGGTATACAGTTTTCTCTCGCTCTCTCTCTTTTTTTTTTTTTTTTTTTTTTTTTTTTTGCTCCCGTAAAAACCTTGGCCATGTAATGCTGGCTGGCCTAATACTCACTAAGTAGAAGAGGCTGGTGTCAAATCTATGGCAATCCCTACGCCTCAGTTTTTGAGTTCTGGGATGCCAAGCCTGTGCCACTACGCTTACCTTATTGTATTGTAATAAGCATTGCATTTACTTGTTGAAAAGATTGTCCTTCAACAATTTAATTGAGCTAGAACTCCCATCAAAAACTTTTCACCAGAGCTGGTAATGTCATTCAGTGGTAGAGTGTTTCCCAGCATATACAAGGCCCTGGAGTCCATCCCTATAAATAAAAGAAAAATAAGTAGAAAAAAAATTTTTAGTATAAGACTTATTTCTGAAATCAGTTCTATTCTCCTGATCAATATGTCACATTATCGAAGTAGCACAAAATACTGTTCTTTCATTAAAAACACACACACACACACACAAAACAAACAAACAAAAAAACAAGAACATAAGTTTTAGAAAGGGTAAGAATCACGAAATCTTAATCATCCAATATTCTTTTTCGTGTTCAAGATTATTTGGAGCATTCTGTGTCTTTCATGCTACTATGAGTTTTTAATGCATATTTGTGTTAATTCCTTGAAAACTGATACATCTTATTTTGCCATGTTCACTCCTCCTCCCAGATTCAGTTTTCATTTCATATGCACCTGATTTTGAATCTCATTTTTTATTTATTTCAATATTTGAAATTTTTAGTGTTTTTGAATTTTATTTATTTATTTTTTGAATTTTTTATTTTATTTTTATTAATTACAGTTTATTCACTTTGTATCCCAGCTGTAGTCCCCTCTCTCATACCCTCCCAATCCCACCCTCCCTCCCACTTCTTCTTCTATGCCCCTCTCCCAGCCCAATGATAGGAGACCTCCCCTTCCATCTGACCCTAGTCTATCAGGTCTCATTAGGACTAGTCATTAGACTCTAAGAAGTCTCATTAGACTTCTTTGTCTTCTTCTGTGGTCTGGTAAGGCTGCTTCCCCCTTAGGTGGAGTTGATCAAAGAGCCAGCCCCTGAGTTCATGTCAGAAATGGTCCCTGTTCCTATTATTGGGGAACCCTCTTGGACACTGAGCTGCCATGGGCTACCTCTGTGCAGGGGTTCTAAGTTATCTCCATGCACAGTTCTTGTTTGGAGTATCAGTCTCAGAAAAGACCCCCCTGTGCCCAGATTTTTTGGTTCTGTTGCTCTCCTTGTGGAGTTCCAGTCTGCTCCATGTCTTTCTATCTCCCTCTTCTTTCATAATATTCCCTGCACTCTGCAAAAAGGTTGGCTATGAATCTTAGTATATGTTTTTTTACCCTACTGGGTAGAGTCTTTCAGAGGCCCTCTGTGATATGCTCCTGTTTTGTTCCCTATGTCTGTCTCATCTGCCTTTCTGAATGAAGACTGACCATCTTACCCAGGATCCTCCTTCTTGCTTAGCTTCTTTAGGTGTACAGATTTTAGTATGATTATCCTATATTATATGTTTAATATCCACTTATAAGTGAGTATATACCATGTGTGTCTTTCTGCTTCTGGGATACCTCACTCAGGATGATCTTTTCTTTTCTAGATCCCTCCATTTGCCTGCACATTTCATGATTTCCTTGTTTTTAATTGCTGAGTAGTATTCCATTGTGTAAATATACCATAATTTTGTATCCATTCCTCAACTGAGGGACATCTGGGTTCTCTCCAGCTTCTGGCTATTACAAATAAAGCTGCTATGAATATTGTTGAGCAAATGTCCTTATTATATATTGGAACAGCTTTTGGATATATGCCTAGGAGTAGTATAGCTGGATCTTGAGATAGCACTATTCCTAATTGTCTGAGACAGCACCAGATTGATTTCCAAAGTGGTTGTAAAAGTTTCTATTCCCATGAGCAATGGAGGAGGGTTCCCCCTTTTTTTTCACATCCTCTCCAGCTTATATAGCCATTCTGATGGGTGTAAGGTGAAATCTGAGGGTCGTTTTAATTTGCATTTCCCTGATGACTAAGGATGTTGAGCATTTCTTTAAGTGTTTCTCTGCCATTAGATGTTCCTCTATTACAATTATTCACTTTGTATCCAAGCTGTAGCCTCCTCCCTCATTTACTCCTAATACCACCCTCCCTCCCTCCTCTCCTCCCTATCCCCCTGTCCCAGTCCACTGACAGGGGAGGTCTTCCTCACCTTCCATCTGACCTTAGCCTATCAGGTCTCAACAGGACTGGCTGCACTGTGCTCCTCTGTGGTCTGGTAAGGCTGTTGCCCCATCAGAGGGAGTTGATCAAAGAGCCAGCCACTGAGTTCATGTCAGAGATAGCCCCTGTTCCCCTTACTATGGTACCCACTTTGACACTGAGCTGCCATGGGCTACATGTGTACAGGGGTTCTAGGTTATCTCCATGCATGGTCGTTGGTTGGAGTATCAGTCTCAGAAAAGACCCCTGGGCCCAGATATTTTGGTTCTGTTATTCCCTTTGTGGAGTTCCAGTCTGCTCCAGGTCTTTCTATCTCCCCCTTTTTTCATAAGATTCCCTGTACTCTGCCTAAAGTTTGACTATGAGTCTTATCATCTGCTTTGATACCCTTCTGGATAGAGTCTTTCAGAAACTCTCTGTGGTAGGCTTCTCTCCTGTTCCCTGTGCTGGAGAGGATGTGGAGAAAGGGGAACACTCCTCCATTGCTGGTGGGAATGTAAACTTGTACAACCACTTTGGCTATCAGTCTGGTGCTTTCTCATTAAATTGGAATAGTGCTACCTTAAGATCCAGCTATACCACTCCTAGGCATATATCCAAAAGATGTTCCAGTACACAACAAGGACATTTGCTCAACCATATTCATAGAAGCTTTATTTATAATAGCCAGAACCTGGAAACCACCCAGATGTCCCTCAACTGAGGAATGGATACAGAAATGGTGGTACATTTACACAATAGAATACTACTCAGCAAAATAAAAAAATAAAAAAAAAAAAAGGAAATCATGAAATTTGCAGGCAAATGGAAGGGTCTAGAAAAGATCATCCTGAGTGAGGTATCCCAGAAGCAGAAAGACACACATGGTATATACTCACTTATAAGTGAATATTAGACACATAATATAAGAAAAACGTACTAAAATCCGTACACCTAAAAAAGCTAAGAAGAAGGAGGACCCTGGGTAAGATGATAAATCCTCATGACTCAGAAAGATAAATGGGATGGACATCAGAAGACGATGAAAACAGGGAACAGGAGAGGAGTCTACCCCAGAGCATCCTCATTTTTGAAACCCATCAAGTCCTGTTAGTGATGGTTATATACTCTTAAGTGGCTGTCCACTGTAAAGTCTTTGACCTACCAGGCCCACACCTTTAAACAAAACCACATTCCCGGAGGAGCTATGAATTACCAGTACCTCCTAGCTTCATCCCTACTGTCTAGTTTTCATAGTGCTGAAAGGTGATCTGCTCATTATCAAAGGAGAAAAATAATCATCATTATAACCAAGCACAGATTTTAGAACAAGGTAGACTTCTTCACCAAAGCCACCCATAATTTCAATAATGGTCACACTGGATGTATGTATCATTTTGAAGGTAATTTCCTTATTAGTAACACTCTGTTGCTTGATAAAGACAGAATATAATTACAATTATTCGATCATTTCTAACTTTAACAACTTTCAGATTTATCAGCACACTAATCTTATACTTCTTTTGGTAATTTTTTTTAAAGAATTTCATTATTGAGAGTGATATTTTAAATGTAATTATTTTCCTAATATCTTTCTTGAATTATTTATTGCAAGTACACAGAAATAAAGTTGATCTGTATGCAGATTTTTTTATTAATTAAGTTATTTATTTACTTTACATCCTGATCCCAGTTTCCCTTTCCTCCCTCCTCACAATTCCTCCCTCCTACCTCCCTCCACATCAACCCCTCCTTCCTTTTTCCTGAGAAAAGGGGAGGCCTCCATGGATATCGTTAGTGAAATGTTATCATAATGCCTTTGTGTCTGACTTTGATTGAAATGCTTCAAGAAAACCTATGTTTGGGTCAATCAGCACAGGCTAAGAAATTGTTTCGAGACCTTTTGAAATGTTGTCTCTCCAGAGAATCTGTAACTTGGTTGCTGCATGGAATCTTGCAGCTCCACCAACCTTGGTCCTAAAACGCTCCTGGCAAACCTGGAGTGCTTACTCTTGATTTCAGCTAGCCATGGTCAAAAGTACTGAGATTTGTGTGGACTGTCTGCTCTCGCTGACAGCAAGAACAAGATAACTTTTGTAATTTAAACCTTCTCAGCTCCAATTAACCTTGTATAATCTTTGAATAAAGTAGCTGGAGTGAGCAAGCAGCATGTCAGTCTTTCTCAAGAAGGCTGAACCCCTCTGCTCCATCAGAAAATGAAGGCTTAGCATCTTGATGACCTTCTCTCTCTGTTGCAGCACCTATGACCTACATCAAACAATAGGTATCAATCAGCCTTAGCATATCAAGTTTCAGCAAGACTAGTCACATCTTCTATTGAAGCTTGACAAAGCATCCCAGTTAGGGGAAAGGGATCCAAAGGCAGGGAATGTACTCAGAAACAACCCCTGTTCCTACATTAGGAGTCCCAGATGAAGACCCAAGTCCATAACTGTTACATATGTACAGAGAGATGAGGTCCATCCCATGCACACTCTTGTTGGCAGTGCAGTCTCTGTGAGCCCCCACAGGCCCAGGTTAGTTGATTCTGTAGGTTTTCTTATACTGTCCTTGACCCCTCTGGCATCTTCAATCCTTCCAATCCCTCTTTCACAGGATTCCCCAAGATCCACTTAATGTTTGGGTGTGGGTCTCTGCATCTGTATCCATCAGCTGCTGTGTGAAGCCTCTCTGATGATAGCTATGTTAGGCTCCTGTCTGAAAGTATAACAGAATATCATTAATAATTTAAAGGATGGGCCCCCTCTCATGGCATTAGTCTCAAACTGGACCATTCCTTGATTGGACCTTCCCTCAAATGCTGTTCCATCTTTGGCCCCTGCACATCTTATAGGCAGTACAAATTGTGGGTTTTGTGGTTGGGTAGGTATCCCAATCCCTCCACTGGAAGTCTTTCCTGGTTACAGGAGATGGCCAGTTCCGGCTCCATATTCTTTATTACTAGGAGTCTTGCACATCCTCCAAATCCAGTTGTCTCTCTCAGTACTCTCTCCCTTTGTCCCTCCCACCCCCACCACTACATCCCTCCTGTTCTCATCCCATCCCCTCCAATCCCCAGTCCTGTCTCTTTATCCACCAGCAATGTCTAACCTATTTTCCTTCTGAATGAGATATGAACACCTCGCCTTGGCCCTCCTTATTACTTCCCTTCTTTGAGTCTGTGTTTTGTAGCATGGTTATGACTAATATCCATTCACAAGTGAGTACATAACATGTTTGTCTTTCTGAGTATGGCTCACCTCACTCAGGATGATCTTTTCTATGTCCATCCGTTTGCATGATGACATTGTTTCTGATGGCTAAGTAATATTCTGTTGTGTAAATGTACCACATTTTCTTTATCTATTCTTTAGTTGAGGGACATCTAGATTGCTTCCTGTTCCTGGCTATTATGACTAAAGCTGCTATGAACAAAGGTGAGCAAGTATCCTTGTGGTATGGAGGAGCATCTTTTGGTTATATGCCCAGGAGTAGCATAGCTGGTACACATTTTTTAATTGAATGTTTTGCATTCTGAAATCCAGCCGAACTTATTTGTTGGCTATAGAATGTATCCATTTTAAAATACTCTATGCATGACAAGTAAGTCACCTGTGAATAAGGATACATGTACGTTTGCTTCAGTAAACTCAATGTCCGTTATTTATTTTGTATGACCAATCACCCTAGCTAGGATTCCTAGTCAGCAAAGTTAGAATCTCTCTCTTCCCCTCCTCTCTCTCTCACATACACATGCACATGAGCTTGCAGGCACACATGCGAGAACACACGCACACACATACAGAAAGACTTGTACTGTTTTTATAAATATTTTAAATTATTTTATGTGTCTGACATAAGTAAGAAGCATAGATGTCCTGGGTGCATTTTTTATCATAAAGAGAAAAGTTAGTCACCTTCTGCAAAATGTGATGTTTGTTTAGCTGTAGGTTGTGTGTACATGTCCACCAGACTAAGGGGGCTCCCGTCCAGCCCTAAGTTCTTGGATATATCTTTATTATGAAAGTTCATTTAATGTTTTCCGTGCTTACTGGCTTATGTTAAACACTTTTAAAAAAAAATCTTTGGCATCTATTGAGATGGTCATAAGTTCCATTGTTATTTTGATTTTGATTTTCCTTCATTCGTTTAATATGGTCATATATTTTTGTACAGGTTAACTTTATATTTTAAACAGACCATAAGTTTCTTAAAAATATAGAGTCTCACTTGTTCATGGTGCATAATCCTGCTTATACATCATTGATTGTACCTGGTCAGAACTTTCTAGAGAAAGAAAATCTCCTATATCCTTAAGAAATGTTGGCTAAGCTTTTTGGTCACTTTTCTCTGCTGGGACTGCCTTGCTAGGCCACAGGGGAAGAGGACACATTCAGTCCTGATGCAACTTGATTAGCTGTGCTGGATGGGAAAGGGGAGAGAGGACAGGGAGGGCGTGACTGGGAGGGGAGCAGGGATGGGGCTACAACAAGGATGTAAAGTGAAGAAAAAATAAATTAGAAAAAAAATTTAAACAGAAATGTTGGCTTAGAAATTTTATAATTTTTATTTTTGAAAGCTTTTATCTGCATTGGGATCAAGGCAAAGGCATTCTTTCTCTCATTCTCTCACACCACACACGAAAATGCTTGTATTGTTAATAAATATTTTTATTGTTATTTTTAACTTTTTGTGTTTGATTATCTTGCCTGCATGAATGTCCATGTATTATGTGCCTGCAGTGCCCACAAAGGCCAGAAGAGGGTGACATCCCCTGAAACTGCTTTTACAGATCATTGTGAGCCCCAGGTAGGTGCTGGGAATCAAACCTAAGTCTTCTGGAGGAGCAGTTAGTGCTCTTAAGCACTGAACTATCATCTCTCCATCTGCTGTATTTTCTTCAAATATGAGGCAACATGCACCAATGAAGCCACCGGTCTTTGGCTTTCCTTACAGGAAAAAAAAAAAAAATGGTTAGTAAATAAGCCTCCCCTCCCCCCTTTTATAGGTCTACTCAAAAATCTATTCTGGAATTTGTCTTGCTGTTTTAGTGTTTATTGAAATATTTCCACTTGATCGATAGCATGAGGTTATTGGCATGCAGTCGTTCTTTCTGATTCTTTTTAGTTTTATAAGGGCGGTAATAATGTACCCTCTTCCATCCCCAGTTTTAGTAATTGAAGCCTTATCTCTTTTCATAATTATAAAAAAGAGATAACTAATCTTTATTTTGGTTTATATTTAAATTTTTCTCTCTTCCTACCAAACAGCAGAACTCTTATCTTATAGTGTAAGCCAAATTTGACTTTACCTCAGAACCTACCTCCTAGGGACTGGACATCATGGGAGTAGAACTCGGGACCTAGCTCCTGATTAACTGCATCAAATCTGATAATGTCCACAGGATAATTTTCATGGACATCAAAAACAAAGAGTTACGATTTAAATAAAAGAAAATTTATAAAATACATCTTTCTGTATTTTATTCTATCTGCACAACATCATCTTTTCTCTTGTACCACTCTCCAAAAAAAAAAACAGAACAGTAACAACAACAAAACCAACCAGTGGCAGGGGGTAGCCTTGACAAAACTATGTGCTAAAAGTGACAGGAGTGAACCTTCTGAACCTTCTTCTTCCCCCACTCTCCAGCACCCCAGTTCTACTGCCTCCTGAAACAGGAGACCCACTGTGTTGATTTGAATAAGAATGGCCCTCACAGGCTCATATATTTGAATCCTTAGTCTCAAGGAGTAGCACTACTCAAAAAGGGGTTATGAGGTGTGGGCTTGTTGAAGGAAGTGTGTCACTGGGGTAGGCTTTGAGGTTTCAGAGGCCCAAGTCAGAAGCAGAGGCTTTTTGACCATCCTACTGCCTGCACATCTGGATGTAGAATTCTCAGCTGCTTTTCCAGCACCATGTCTACCTGCATGCCACCATGCTTCTCCACCATGTTAATGGACTAAACTTCTGGAATACTAAGCAAGCTCCAATTAAATGCCCTCTTTTATAAGAGTTGCAGTGGTCATGGTGTCTCCCCATGGCAACAGAACACTGGTCAAGACACCCAGCTGCATACTTAGCCTTGATAAATATACTGTATATTTACCCCTTGGTCGTTGCACCCATGGTGCTGGTTTCAACTTCAACGTCTCACAGAGCTTCAGGCTTCATTGAGATCTTCTTGATGTTCTCTGTTCTTTCACTCTAGAGGAAGGTTTCCAGGTACCATTAATAATGGAAAACATGCTTTCCAGGATTTCCAGGGCTCAGCTTCTGCAGGGCTGGTGCCCTCTACCAGCCACTGCTCATAAGGACAAATAATGCTTCCTTCTTGGAGACAGTGGAAACTGCCCTGATACAACTTACAAATTATGTTGAGTCAGTTTCTAGAAAGTAGAATTGACAACCAACAAAAAGCAAAACCAATAGCATTTCCCAATGATATCTGTCCTCCAGTTCACTGCTAAGAAGCTGTTTGGCCAATTTACCTCATCTGAAAATTGATCAAACATGAAAAATCCACTAATCATAAAAAGTTCTTATATTTTTGTCTTATGAGAAACAATTGTGTCTTCAGTGTGGCTTCTCTGATACATATACTCTCTTGTTTTGTTTTTTGTTTTCCTTGTGCAGTAGACTTTCTGGTTGGCATGGTAGTATTGTTACAGAAAATAAGCAATCAGACCTATAATCCAGTAAAGGTCACCAAGCTATGTGGAATGCAAACTCTCCCAAGACTATGTTGCCAGTGTTATGAACTAAGCCTCTATTATAAGACAGTTTATGATGGTTTGGTTTTCAGAAGCTGTCAAGAAAAATATATCCAGTTTTGAAAAGTTTGTTTACATGGCAGCTTAATGATTTATTACCCTAACTAATATCTTGAATAGATCATGTTATTAGAGAAAACTAAAACAAAACAAAACAAAAAAAAAAAAAAACACATTTTCATTGGATTTTCTGTTTTCTAAAAGAGGAGTATTTGAGCTTTGCCCCTTAAAACAAAAACATGGAAAACTGTATTGATAGCTTGACACCTCACAAAAGAGCTCTTCAATCAACCCCATTTATTGTCATATGCGTTCTCATTGCCATTGGCCCTCAAACTCCCTTTAGTCTTCTGCTGCTCTTCGAACATAACTACAAAAGCATTCCTCCTGTGCATACACACACACTCACACACCCCAACTCACAAGCTTAAATGTCTTTTTAGTTAAAATATATGAGAAATTAAGTGCCCCTAAGCGTGCTCAGGAGAGATAAGCAGCCCTGCATTATTTGGACTTCCTCTCTAGCCTTTATCTGAGAAAAACTTGCAGTAACTCACAGAGAATAATGCAGGTTGCAACGCTGGCCCCAAAGGTGTCTAATTATGATATTTCAGGAGAATTTTTCACCTTTGCCTTTTCTTTCTACAACAGTTACTGATATTTTTTCCTTTTTTTCCTCTAAACATCAGTTCCATAAGTCTCAAACCTCTTAAGGACAAATAGAACCAACAATTCTGTCAAAGAAGCTGTGAGCTGGATAAGAATGTGGCAGGTTTGCAGCAATGTAGAGCCTAGAGATCATAATGAGATTTATACACAGGCCTACTGAATGTGGCCTGCTACCCTGTGGAGTTGTTGATGAACAAAGATCCAGTTCTGTGGCTTCTGAGCCTGGCAGTTCACACATAATGTTCCTGCTATTAGTCTCTCTCAGAGCGATGTCTAAATAATGTAATAACATTTCACAGTTATTAGCCTTTTCTAAGTTATTGCATTTTGCTCGTTCCTGGCAAGAGGCCCATGGCCTGGAGCAGAACTCAACTTTTAAACACTGTAGTGAATGCCCTTTTTTAAATAATGGACTTGCCAACGGAAACAAAGGAATTTTATGCTCCTTCAAGAATCATTTACTTATCTATTTTAACTGCTAGGGTTTAATGCTCTGAGGTGATTAAATCAAAGCTTGGCAGTATGTTCTTTCTCTACAAGTGTCAGAAGAAGTGGAGAAGCTACATTTCTGCCTTTGAGTTGAAGATCTCTGTGTTTCTAGCATCCCAGAAGGTACATATTCAGAATCGGTGAAGATTAGAGTTATGGAAATTATTACAGTGCATGTATTTATAAGACATGGAGGAAACTGCATTGTAAAAAGATAACATCTGTCATCTTATATTTCTTATGACCCCTAATGACATTAGCTCTCTTCTCGGTGGTATAATTATACCCAATTTTACCTGAATTGCATTAGAAAAAGCCCTTTACCATTCCATATTCCTCATGTCTGGCATGTCAAAGGAGCATTTTAATAAATAGCAATACACCTAAATGATTCTGGGTTTCTCTTGATGGATATTGTGCCTATCTAAAGTTGCCAATACTCTCTTCCCCATCTGTACTTCTCATTTATAAAATATTCTGTCATAGTTAGAAAAGATGAGCTCACCTTCCCTGTTCAAAAATATCTTCCTACAGGCGACGGAACACTGGGGTGAAGAACTCCTTCAAACACTGCATCTTGACAACTGAGAATTTAAACAAAAATTGACGTTGCCAATGGAGACAAAGGACACAGAGTGTTTGCTTACATAGTAGACATTGGAGATCTCAGCTGCTACAATACTGTTTTGAGAATTCTAGAGGAATGGACAGAACTGCAGAAAAATGAATTACTAGATGTCTAAAAGAGTCAAATATTTATGAAAAAGGAGAAATGAAAAGAAAACATCTACAAACTTGTCAGTTGCCCTTATGCAATACGGGGTAGTGTTTTATATGTTTAACAAGATTTCTAGATTTCACAGTAGGTCTTGCTTTAGGTACTATAATCATGGCTAAGATGACATGTTTTGTTAGCAAAACAAGTTAAGAAAGATAGGGTTTATTTAGCTCACAGTTTGGGGCTGCAGGACATCATGGCAGGGATGTCCTGGCCACAGGAGCTTGAGGCAGCCAGTCACACTGCGTCAGGAGGTAGAGAAAAAAGAATGCTAGAGCTCGGCTAACTTTCTACTCTTTATTTAGTCCCTGGGCTCTGGACCATGGGACAGATCTTTTAACACAGATCATCTCACCTCAACACAATCTAGAAATTCACTCAGACAGGACCACAGCTTGCCTTCAAGGTTATCCTAGAGCTTGTCACGTGAGTTTTAATATTTAGCTTAAGTCAATTTCTATTTCTTGGGAATTTACTATTATTCCTCATTGATTAGGGCACGTTAGGTAGAACAACAACAACAAAAGGAACAAAAACATCCCTCTGGTCATATAAGTCGTATTTCTTAAAAAAATAACACGCTCCAATAACTTTCACAGACACTGAGAAAAGTAATCCTGTAAAACTCCATATAGACAAACACACGTTATAGTTAAGGAAGGAGGGCCAAGGGAAGGACCAACAACTATTCTGCACCTTTATAAATCATGTGTCAGAAACAGTATTTGACTGAGTCTTCTCCTGTCCTCGTTTCTATGCTTTCCACAGCGTCTTCTGTGAAGCAGAGATAAGCTGTCTGACTAACGCCAGCTGCAGAAAGGGGATCTTACTTTATCATCAGTCAAAATATGAAGGAATTTCTCCAACACAGCCCTCATGTTCCCAGCTCCACCAATAACTGTATGTAGGTATCTTAGTCTTCATACTTGTTTTGAAAACACATGCAAATTTAAGACATTGAGATTAGAGATAATAAATGAAAGAATTTAGGATAATGACTGAGGGTTAAAAATGCATTTTATCAGGGTCCAGGAGCATCTTCCTTCTCCCTTGATTTTCTGGAGGCAGAAAACTGGTAGCAGTTGTTTGCTGGTAGCAGAATAACATATTTCTGATAATAATCCCAGAAGGAGCCAATTTTCTGCCTGGGATGTAGGCTTTTTCTTGTATTGAGTTCTGGCATTAACTGACTTATCTAATCAGGTGCTCTACACTCCACACTCTTCCCATTGGTTATTTTCAGCAACTGTGCTTTTCAGTAGAGTCACTTTCAGAGAGATGCCTGAAGTCTTTTTCTCTTCCCTCTACTGCCTTTATCCATACCAGCTTTTAATGCCATTTTTTGACATCATGTGCTAAGCATCTTTAAAATTGTCATTACCATATAGCTATTATGAGCAATTCCTTTTGTACATTTGGACTATTCCTTGGCTGTCTCCTCTAAATAGTATATGAACAAGACTCATAAAAAGAGAACAGATTGCAAATTTCATGTTTTCTTTGTTTTTAATTGCTGAGTAGCATTCCATTGTGTAAATGTACCACAATTTGCAGGAAAATGGTGGGATCTTGAAATGATCATCCTGAATGAGGTAACCTAGAAGCAGAAAGACACACATGGTATATACCACTTGTAAGTGGGTATTAGAATATAATATAGGATAATCATACTAAAATCTATACACATAAGGAAGCTAATCAAGAAGGAGGACCTTGGTAAGATGCTCATAAAGGCAAATGAGATGGACATCAGAAAGGCAAAAGAGATGGACATAAGAAGAGGGAGAAAACAGGGAACAGGACAGGAGCCTATCAGAGAGGGCCTCTGAAAGACTACCCAGCAGGGTATCAAAACTTATGCTGAGAATCATAGCCAACCATTTTGCAGAGTGCAGGGAATCTTATGAAGGAAGGGGAAGATAGAAAGACATGGAGAGGACAGGCACTCCACAAGAAGAGCAACAGAACCAAAAAATCTGGGCACAAGGGTCTTTTCTGAGACTGATACTCCAAACAAGGACCATGCATGGAGATAACTCAGAACCCCTGCACAGGGTTGGCCCATGGCAGCTCAGTGGTCAAGAGGGTTCCCCAATAATAGGAACAGGGACCATCTCTGCCATGAACTCATCTCTGACATGAACTCTTTGATCACCTCCACCTAAGGGTGGAGCAGCCTTACCAGTCCACAGAGGAAGACAAAGAAGCCAGTCCTGATGAGATCTGATAGACTTGGATCAGATGAAAGGGGATAAGGACCTACCCTATCATTGGCCTGGGGGAGGGGCATAGGAGAAGAAGAGGGAGGAGGGAGAGAGGGTGGGATTGGGTGGAGATGAGGGAAGGAGGGTGGGATTGGGGGTAGATGGCAGAGGGAGCTACAGCTGGGATACAAAGTGAATAAACTATAATTAATAAAAATTAAAATTAAAAAAGAGAACAGATTGAATGAAAAAGAGAAGGTGAGCTGAGCACAATCCCTCACCACTCTCAGCTTCCTGAGTGTGGACATTGTGTGACAAGCCACCCCAAGCTCCTGCCACTGTGACTTCCCTAACAGAATGGAATGTTAGTACCCTGAATCGAGGTCTAACCATAACCCTTTGCTCCCTAGGTTGTTTTTGCCAGGATATTTCATCACAGTGACAGGAAACTAATAACTAACACATATAATGCATATAATGGCAAAGTTATAACTGGCCAGAGCAGAGGGGTCCCTCAAGTGCAAGTGACTTCAGTAGACCCCAGGAATAGTAAAGTCTGATACCCAGATACTGAGGTTTGAAACTTCACTGCATTTGCATTCCTGTATGCTATACTTACATTTTCAGTGCACATTAGTTAAATACCACAACCCAGCATTAGCTGCGCTTACCAGCATGGCATACATTTGGTTCAGAAATGCAATGGGGCAATGAGAACAACATTTTCAGGAAGGGGCAGTGAACAGAGCAGAACAAAGGAGCAGGAACAGGGTACAGCAAAACAGATATATTGCCATTCCAAGAGGAACTACATGACATGCAAGCCTACATGGGACATGGGGATAGGCTTTCTGCATCTGGCTAGCAGGGCCTGGGACTTGTTCAGAAATAGTGGTTGATGCTACAGGAGTGAACACATACAGTCTGCTTTCACACAGACACTGGATTTCTTCAGCTACCACTAACTTGGAGATTGGAACTGCTCCTCTTGCCTCTTGATTCTTTTGATGTGATGTATGTCTGCTTTCCTCTCTGACAGACTCCTGGAAGCGGAATTTCCATGGTTCTGTAGTATATGCTAGACTCAAAATCAAGTTGTTACAAGTCAAATCCCTTAAGATGAAAGTCACAGGACAAAAGGAGGCTAGGGTGGAAGGGAGTAGGAGGAAAATTGGGACAATCAGGAGAATGGGAGGTGCGAGAAAAGTGTGCTAGGGTGAACTGCTGCTCAAGCTACACTGCACAGCATTTGCTTTCTTAGTATTGACTGGACTTATGGCACCATATCACTATCATTTAATAAACTGTCCCCAACTGCCACGTAACAGTGACATGTACCTGAAAGGTACTATTTGCCTTAGGTGGCATCATAGTCCAGAAAGCAGAGAAAAATGATGCATATATTATTCTTAAAAGAGTCTGAGGGGCAAAGCAAGGCAGACACAGTTGGATGCAGTGTGTGTCTTTATGTGTCCACGAGAAGCGGCTAGGCCATGCTTAACAGCATGCCCCACCCTGCCATCTACGGAGTCTCTAATATTTACTGAGCACTGCTGAGCACCCAAGCTCGGGCTAAATGTCCCCACTGCATCCTCTCAGCCCCACCAACGATCACCCAGGGATCACCCAGGGGGTGTACTATCTCAATGCGCTGCTATCATCAGCCATGTTTAAATGAGAAAAAAAACAAGGCACAGAAGGCTTCAAAAACCGATTCAAGATCCTATAATGAGGTGACTAACAAAGGCAGGATATAGTCTGCATTTCCCAAGTTTCGCGTTAGCCCGCCACATTCTGTGGTTTCTTCTGCCAGGCTTTCTATCGTTTCCTCCTGGCTGTTTGTTTTCTCTTGATTTCTTTCTGTTGAGTAAGAGTCACTTATCTCACGTGTATCTAATTTTTAAATGGATCATCCCATCTTAAGTGGCTGAGGCTGGGAACAATGCTGTCCTTGCCTACATCAAAACTATTCTCTCCTAAGAATACTTTTGGTCTAAAGAAGAGTCAAGAAACAAAAAGGTGAGCACTCAGCTGCTTTAGCATTATCTTTCAGTTCTTAGGTGTGCTAATGTGGCCACGACCCAACAAACCAGGTGAGGTTTGAAAAGCTGAGGACGATGCCAATACGTTTCCTCAAAATGGTATTGTGACCTAAAGTAGCCTGGAAGAAGACACAGCTGGGCTGGGAAACTTGGGGTTTGTAGAGAGATTAGAATGCAGGTTCCAGCCCTAATTGCAAATAATTTTGGACTGCCTTGGCCTTTTAAAGAGTCATTGTCCTCCCCTGTGTGTGACCTAACATCTTTGTGACTGTTGGGTAAGTCTATAGAGAATGTGCAAACATACTGTCTAATTTCTACCAACCCCAAAACTAAGAATATCCTCAGGTGATGCTCAGTCCTGTTATAGTAGAGGTTTGTTCCATTTACTTTAACCTAACTGTGGTATTTCCACCAAGATATTTGAGAAGTGACTTGATTTATGACTTCCTTTTCTCTGTTACTGTAAAACTTCACAAAACTATTGCCAGGTTGGAAGTTGGGGAAACGTGAATCTGTGTTCCCAGCTGAGAGGTTTTTCATTTGCTTTTCCCCTAACAGACATTATCCAGGTTGGCCAATTTACTTAAATCCTACCAATATTGTTCTGCTTCCTCATTTAAAATGGAGCCGATGAAATATTTGCTATACAAAGATGTTTTAGGGAACAAAACATAGAAAGAAACATTCATAGTCCCAGGCCTGAGGTAATATATCTGTTTTAGCTGTTGTTATTCACTAATAATAATAATTAGAGGAAGCTTATTGTTTGGCAGAGGAGCAAATGAGACTGAGAAATGAGTTTTCTTTATATTGTGATTGTGTGAGTAGCCTATGTCAGAGGCAGAAATAGCCTATTAGGAAGCATAAAATAAACATGTCTAGTGCCTCAGGCCCTGTGGTCCATGCTGAGGATACTCAAATTAATAATATGCACCATCTCCAAGAGGGAAGATGACTATTCCCCAAAAGAAAACACACACACACACACACACACACACACACCTCAGAGTCCTAGAGAAACAAATTGTCTTTTCAAGGTCAAATGTTAGATGCCATAGACAATGTGTGTAAAATAATGAATCAGACTTAACACCTTGGCTGCTGCAAACTGCATTCTGCGATGCTGCCTCAACCAAACATAATTAGAAACGAAGAACCTGAGAAAACTAATACCCATTATACAATGAATTCCAGCATCAGCTGTAAATTATTCTCTCCACTAGTGCAGGAAATTGGGTATTAACTGTGTTTAAGTCAGAAAAAAATAGAAGAGTTGGTTTAAATTCTACAGGAGAATATCATTTAGGAGTTGAAAACTCTGTCACAGGAGTCATAGACAGAGTCTCAAGCACTTGGCTCAAGACCAGCTGCATCTCTGTCGGTTGCTCCTATGTGAACATCTCTGATGTCAAGGGAATGTGTTAGGGGTTGTGGCATGGCAGTGGTGGGGAATACACGGTGGGGTGGTCCCTAGGATATTTATCAGTTGTCTCTCTATTCATTTCATTTTGTTTCTATTAGTCTCAACCTCCCAAAGGATCAGCACTTAATAACAAGCCCTTAAACACAAAGACCAGATGAGCATGCAGCCATATCCAAAGGGAGACCTTCCCCAGACTTCCTGGGTGGGAACTTCAGAGCTAAGGAAAGGAGCAGGGTGAGAGGGGAGTGGCCAGTGTCTTCCTGGCTTCAGAAGGAAGCCAGTCTAAAGCAGCTTTCCTTATTGCTCTTCCTCTAGCGTGAAGCCTGAAAGCCAGAAGGAGGCCTTAGGCAGGAATAAAGAGTATGGGCAAAGTGAAGAGGGAAGAAACAGAAGAAATGGAAATGAAGGAGAGATTGGTGTTAGAGGTAAGCAATTATTATTAACAGTACTAATATCTCACATTGTAAATGTCTTCAGTGTGCTAAGCATTGTTCATAAATTGTCACTAGCATATCAATTGGGCACTATGCCTCCATGTTAAGGGATGAGAACATAGTCTGACAGCTCAAATATCTTACTCAAGGCTCAGGAGTAATTGCCGGCTTTGAGCAAACACCTATCTATTTTCAAAATTTATTCATTTTCTACATGATGTGCTACTTAGCTATTGAAAAATAGAAAAAGACGGAGAGTATTTGCACCAACTACTCCATGAATAAATAGAATATTTAGCTTCCTTCTCTGAAAAACAAAGAAGCTAAAGTCTGATCCAGAAGCATCTTCAGACAAACAGAAGTTTAAGGCCCTATGAAATCTGCTTTCATGCAGCATACATTATGATGTCTCCAAAGTAACTACTTCTAATTCTCAGTAAATAACATCACTTTGGATAAAGCGAGATAAATATAATGAGAATCATAATGATATGAAACTCTTCAAGCAGAGATAAATCACTATGTGTATGAGCAAATAAGTTGCTGTTCCTTGAGACTCCAAACACACGCACACACAATTGTTGGAAGGGATTATTTGAAGGTTACATTTGTCTTGTGTGTCTACTTGACCTGCATGCCTTCAAGTAAGGTAGTTTCTGTTTAAACTTAATAAATGTGAGACTAGGCTTCTTTCGAGAATCCCTACACTGAGTTCAGCCACTGCCATTATACATCCCAAAGAATACAATGCTAAACATTTTATTCTTAATGAATGTTTCTCACTTGGCAACATCCCTGGCTTTCCTCAAGAGCAAGCTAAAAAGTTATAAAAAAAAAAAAGAAAGAAAGAAAGAAAGAAAGAAAGAAAGGAAAGAAAGAAAGAAAGAAAGAAAGAAAGAAAGAAAGAAAGAAAGAAAGAAAGAAAGAAAGAAAGAAAGAAA